>NC_139145.1:130300490-130755909 GCF_964270905.1 Leucopleurus acutus | reverse complement strand
CCATGAGAAACATGTGTTACCAAGTCAGAGAGAATTTCAAGCACGTAGCTAACTGTATGCATTTCCTTTTGCTTTGTTTCATAGATGGTAGGTTCAAAGCGAGTGACAGTGCAGTGTTATATTCAGAACCAATTTCATCGAAGCAAAGGAGAATGTAATTTATTATTTTTGGCCATCACTATGATCTTTTGATTTTTTCCTCAATCTTCAGTAATGATTTTTTAACCATCTGGTTATTTATGACATCATGTTATATGTTAGAAAGATATTTCTTCAGGAAATCTCTGCTCTCAAAATACTTTTAGATAAACAACTGACTAATGAAATAACTGTATATCACATAGAGTATTTTTTGAGTTCTTATTTTTTAACTAGGCAAAGCAACCTTGACCTTCAGGAAGAAGATAGCTTCTCACAAGTGAATTTTATTTCAGCAGTTAGAGATAAGTGACTAGTCCAAATGTGAACTAGATTCTTCTGTCTCATGGCCAGCAGTTTTGCAGTATCACTGTTAAATGGAATTACTGGTAATCTACAAACAATTGGCTTTCTTTTATAAACTCTTAAAAATTTTTGATGATGAGCTTGACCTTGTGACATTTGGATTTCTTATTTATTAGGAAAGCAGGTAAGAGGGACTTGAATTCAGAATCCAAGATAAAACAAATGTGTGTTTCAGTGAATATTATAAGGATAAAGAGAATTCTTTTGGAGGGAGTGTAAGTCTCTTGGAACTGGGTTTATGGAGTAGAACTAGATGACACACAAACTTACTGTTGAAAGGACTCCTTGAATAAAATGACTTGTTCCCAAGCACTTCTGTCCACCTCTCTCCACTTACTCTGATTCCCTCTCTCCATCCCCCCTCTCTTCCTGTCTCTTTGGAAAGAGGCCCTCTGGTCTCTAACCTAATTTAACTTGTTTCTGGAAATGGAGCAAATTAAATTTTACATATTAATGTGCTTATGCCTGAAGTATCCATCTTCCTATGATCAAGAGATTAGGCTGCATTTGATTTTATGTTGACCAATCCACCTCCTCTTATTTTTAGATTGCTCATAGTAACCTTGTAGTTCATTTGATCATAGGAGATACTGGATATTATATTGTTGGTGCCTCCAATATAAAATTATGATTTTATGACTTGTAATGTTTCTCTGATGGTTTTGGGGATAGTTGGGACAATTTTTTTAAATGCACATTAATCTAGTGTCAATAACCATTGAGTGATCTAGTAATAAGTGTAAAGGAAATACCAAGAATAGAAACTTTTTCTTTTTTGCTTAAGGAGTAGCTTATTGTGGCCACGTTGAATAGTAAGCTTTACTATCTCACTAATTAAGAGGAGGGGTCAGTCAGTTTCAGCTACAACTTTTGGGACAATGGTCTTGGAAGGAGAGAGTTTGAGCACCTTCTGGATAAACATATTTTTCACCTTTTGCTTTGGGCACCCATCCCAAGTTTGTATCTTTATTTACAGGTAAATGGCTACTTCCCTTATTGCATCACCAAAACTTGTATGATAGGAAAAGCAGAAAAACCAGTAATCAAAAAAAGTTATTAAGAAAAAAAAGTAGGTTTGTAATATAATGAGGACATACCTATTTATAGATTGTTTGGTTTTAGAACATCTCTGCTTTGGAGTTTCCACCTAGGGCTAAAATAAAATATGTCCAAAATCTGAGCTCCTTGTCTTTTCACAGATGTTTAGTAACTTCTTTACTTCTTTGTAGTTACCAAAAACATGACGAAACTTCCAATACCCAGCTTCACAACTTTAACACCATCTATCATTTTCCTTTTGTAATCTTGTGGTTGTGTAGTCTAACGCTTTACAGAATGCATAACTCTCTTCTATGACATCCTTAACATTGCTCACCCAGCCTGTGTTCAAACATGTCCAGTGACGAAGTACTCGCCAGTTCGAGGCAACCCCTTTTTTTCTTAGTAAGTTTCTCTATTTTCATCAAAATCTATATATCTCCAATCATTTTTACCATTGAGGCAAAGAGTCTTCATACTTTTTCTAAAACCAGCTTGGATAAAGGCCCAAGCAAACTTTTAGTCATTATTTGTTTGCTTTTCTTTCTGTGGCAATTTCAAATTTTTATTTGCTTGTCTCTATTTGTTTTTTAAATTGCCTCGGACACATTGAAGTAGATCTTCTGTCAGAAAGAAGTTTTAAAGCTTGGAGATGTTTGCCTGTCCACTTGAAACAAATCGGAAGACCGCAGCAGTAATCTCATTTCCATTTGAGAAAAAAAGAGATCACATTTTAGCAAAGAATGACAAAGTATAAGACATCTTTACTCCTTGGTCACTCACATTTTATTTAAATAAGAATGGTTAACAGTGGTTTGTAGTCACATCTTTGAAAAAAATGACATCCAAAATTAGATCTATCACACCAATAATATATATATGTATATAATATTATACACACACAATATATGGCATATGCATTATTTGTATATTCTGCAGTGACTTAAAAAACCCAATATATAAGCATGAAACATATCAATAGATAAAACATTGCATATAAGAAAGAAAATTTAAAAAATGAAAGAGCATTTGGGAGTTACAGTAACCACCATGTATTGCTCACTTGCTAGTCTGAGCTCTTATAGTAAACAAATTGCCTGTGTTAGCTCATTTAATCTTCATAACAACCTTGAGAGGTAATCTATCATGATCCCATTTTACAGTTGAGGAAACTGAGGTTTAGAGAGATGAGTTGATTTGTCTAAGGTCACACAACTAGTAAGTGATGGAGCCACAGTATGAGCCCAAATCACCTAACCCCAGAGTCCCTGCACCTCAAAGGTATTCAGCGTTAGTCAAACCACCAGCATCAGAATGACCGAAGGTACCTGGAGAGAGTGGACATCCCCAGACTCCACCACCAAATCGACCAAAGGAGAACTTCTGAGAGTGTGGCACTATTTTAAATGACCAAATGTAATTTTTATATAAGCCATTGAGAAGGAATAGGTCTCCTAAAATTTCCCTGAAGATAAGAGGTAACTCTCCGTCTTATCTGTCCCTCCAAGCCAACTCTGAGCAACAGAATTTATTGCTCTTGGTTGCAAAATGGGAGAAACTCTGACCCACTTGGTCAAGTTCTTCAGAAGTAGCTTAGAATTTTCTTTGGATATAATGAATCATTCATTTGTCCTTTTATGAAGGATGATGGATCTGTGCAAGTCCAGCCTTACACCCTTGCCCATCTGCCTGCCTCTCACATTTGTGAAATAACTCACCAGGTTGAGCGTGTAATCGGGCAGAATGAAGAACACACAGGGATCAGACCCTGACCTTATTAGCACAGCGTGATCCTCAGGCCTGGCATCCTCCAGCTGAGTGTTACCCAGCTGGAGAAGTTTCTGTCTTTCCTGTAGGAGAATGATCTGCTCTCTGACTCTGCTTATCAAGCTATTCAAGCAGTAGAGTTCTGTTGACATGGTAAGAAAAATATGTTTGTCAGGCACACAAGCCATAAAAGAACTTTTTGCATTGAAAGTAGAAATTTGAATTATATTTGGAATATGAATGCCCTTTCAGGCTTCTCATGCCAGCAGCCATGTTGTTAGTGAAATTTAAATGTGGGAAGAATGATTTTATGGGCTGTCAGATTGTTTGGCAAATGATTTAGGTCTATTTGGTCTATTTGTAATACAGTGATTTGGGTAACTTTTTACTATGAAAAATAAAAGCTAAATGCTTCTTTATGCATGGGTTTTATTTCACATCAATAATGATTTTCTTCATCCTAGTTAATTTTGCTTCTTAAATGTAAAATGCTAATGTGTGAGTGTTGTATATACTATACAACATAAAACTGCCTATCTGTATCCTCTTTCATACAATTCAATACAGGCTCTTTTTTATTTGATCTGGAGATAATGTGGTTGATTTATTTGTAATGACTCCTGGAAATTTACTTTTTCTGACTTAATAGAAGATTTAACCCCTAAATGGAATTCAGGTTGAATCAATTCTATAGATGTTATTCTAGATTTAGATTGTATCACGTTTTAATACGAATTTGGCTTCTCCTTTAGATTTTGTTTGCTTTTGGTTCTGTGGTCAGGTTTCAGCCCTTTCAAAAGCAGCGTCCATAGTAACAATGTTAAAGGGGCCCTGAGTGCCCACGGGGCTCTCCTCTCCCGGCTCTGGCCCCCCTGCCTCCCCAGAGGGGCCTCCATAACTCACAGCCCAGCCCTTAGATATCCTGTGTGCCTTTCCAGCTTCCACACATCTTGCAGCCAATGTCCAGGCCCCATTTCCCCCAATAAGACTAGTCCTGTCTTGAATGAAGATTTATAAAAAGAAAAGAGCCACTTCTCATGCTCTATCAGAAAGATTTCAAAATACTGAAGTTCTAAGGAAGTCACTTTCAGACTTCTGAGACTTAATAAAGCTTGAGTTGTTCCCCTCGAGCACATCTCTCTTTAACCCTATAATCGTCTTTGTAACCCACCTCTGACCTCCGCCTTCGATTTCAGTCCCTCTGATTATGAAGCTGAGCCCCAGCCTCAACTCTGCATGGGTGTCTGTTCAGAACTGAACAGAAAGGAAAGAGAGAACTGCTTAAATAGCCATTGAAACTATCTTTCAATGGCTTCAACATAACCAAAAAAGTAGGCAGAAGCCAGGGTTTGTCTTCTACTTAGCTGTGTGATCTCCAAAGCTTATTTGCGATTACCATCGATCTTAGGAGACCCTGTATGGCTTTGTGCCTTATAAAATTTGATCCTATATAATCTCATACAGAAATGTGAGGTCACAAAGGCCACACAGGAAAGTGCCCTATGCTGGGTGAGGCCTGAGTCTGAGTGTCCCTGTTTCTTGAATGCCAGGCAATGGGCTTAATATTTTCGACCAACTTAACAACTTGTAAAATAGTACTCAACAACTCAAAGTTGCCTTTGATGTTTAGATATTTCATACGGATGTAATGTCATCTCATTATATTTTTTGAATTATTTGTGATGAAGGTTATATATAAAGAAACAAATAAATACATTAGACCCACTTCAAAAAGAGAAATATATACCATTATTGACAGTAGTACTATTTCTGGTCAAGTCGAGAAGGCTTTCCAAAGTAAACTTCTCCCTGGCCTTCCCGTGCTCCTTCCAGAGCCAGACGGTTACTTTATCCTCTTGCTGCCCAGGCCTGCTGCACAGCTAGCTGCCTGCTCCGAGCTTTCTCTCTCTGGATTCGGAGCACATAATGAGATGCTACAGCGACTTCGGTTTCTCTAGCATCTGGTTTCTACGTTTTCATTTCCCTTTGTCTCTCTATGTATTTTTGAGACTTCATTCATTGGACATAGTACTTGTCGTTCAATGATACTTATCAACTACAATGAGCAGTAGTCTGAGATGTGGAAATCATTCCTCTAACCTCAAAACACCGTTGTTATTCATTAGGCCTTTTGTTTCAATGCAGGTCAAAACAATCATAAAAGTAAGACTGTGCAGAGGATCTTAAAGAAATTAGTAAGCATAATCAAGTAATTGTCATGATAAGGATTTAATTGTGTATTTCATCTTTGAATTCTGTTCCTTTTTTAGGTAAGGGGGCGTGGAGAGAGAAAATGAGGGTATGTAGATGCTGGGTGATTCTGAAGGACAACTACCTTTATTTTCTCTCCTCTCTGGGAGATGGGAGATATAAGGAACAATGTTCTACCGAGGAATCCAGTTGCATTTAACAAATACTTTCTATTGGGATTTGACATGTTTCAATTCTGTACTATCTTTAACACATTCACTAGTAATGATATTACCTATAGCTTACAGAGAACTTATAGCTTACAGAGAACGTTTGTCATTTGCAACTTGCAATTCAACTCCGTATCAGTTACTAATTTCATTTTGGAAATCAGGATACTGATTCTCAGAGAGGTTAGGTGATATTTCTAAAATCGCTCAGCATGTGAGTCTCAGAGCCAGAGTAGGAACCCAGGTGTTCTAACACCAAATCCTTGTTCTTTCCTCCACACATTGCTGCTTCTAGAAAAAAAAAAAAAAGAACCCATTTATTGAGCACCTAGTGTGTGCTAGAAGCCTTTCAATATGTTCATTTATTTAATCCTTACAACAACCTTGAGAAGGTAGATAATATTATCCCTATTTTAGCTAGAAAGTGAAAATTCAGAGGGGTTTAATTATTTAATCCACCTGGTGCTGGGTCATAGATTACATTTTCTTTCTTCCATTTCGGATTATGGATCCTGCTGTAGAAGAAACAGAATCTGTTCTCAGTTTCCCCCACAAGATACTACAATTTAAAAGGGAGTAGGGAATCATACTGTCCATTTGCAGTGCCTGGTGAATTATCAGGTACCAAACAAAAGCCTTCTGCAATACTTCACAATAAACATTGTTTTAATCCCTGCAGAGGGATTGAGGTAAGTAAATATGAAGGATAAACATCAATGCCAGTCTCTCCACTCCCTGTCACTTCCATGGTCTTCCCATGATCCCAGTTGTGGTTGTGTCTGCTAACTACCTCACCTCTGCCCTTCAAAACCTACTGATCCCTGAGGACTGGCCTTACGTTTTCCTGGAGCCTTTTCCAGCTCATTTCAGTCAACCCCTCTAGCACAGACTGCACACATCATACAATAAACACTGCAAATACAGCCAGGGTCTCAGATCACGTTACATGCTTTATTTTGGCAGTTTGTGGAAAATACAAACTCTTTGTTTTAGAGATCGTATCATATGGATGCTTGTTTTGTATTTTTCTCGGTACCCAGTATAATGTTAGGAATATAGATTTCCAGTGTTTGATTAGTTTTTAACAAGAAGTCAACCCAGACAGAATATTTTTTTTTAACATCTTTATTGGAGTATAATTGCTTTACAATGGTATGTTAGTTTCAGCTTCACAACAAAATGAATCAGTTATATATATACATATATTCCCATATCTCTTCCCGCTTGCGTCTCCCTCCCTCCCACCCTCCCTATCCCACCCCTCCAGGCGGTCACAAAGCACCGAGCTGATCTCCCTGTGCTATGCGGCTGCTTCCCACTAGCTATCTACCTTACGTTTGGTAGTGTATATATGTCCATGCCTCTTTATCGCTTTGTCACCGTTTACCCTTCCCCCTCCCCATAGCCTCAAGTCCATTCTCTAGTAAGTCTGTGTCTTTATTCCTGTTTCACCCCTAGGTTTTTCATGACATTTTTTTTTTTAAATTCCATATATATGTGTTAGCATACGGTATTTGTCTCTCTCTTTCTGACTTACTTCACTCTGTATGACAGACTCTAGGTCTATCCACCTCATTACAAATAGCTCAATTTCGTCTCTTTTTATGGCTGAGTAATATTCCATTGTATATATGTGCCACATCTTCTTTATCCATTCATCCGATGATGGACACTTAGGTTGTTTCCATCTCTGGGCTATTGTAAATAGAGCTGCAATGAACATTTTGGTACATGACTCTTTTTGAATTATGGTTTTCTCAGGGTATATGCCCAGTAGTGGGATTGCTGGGTCATATGGTAGTTCTATTTGTAGCTTTTTAAGGAACCTCCATACTGTTCTCCACAGTGGCTGTATCAATTTACATTCCCACCAACAGTGTAAGAGGGTTCCCTTTTCTCCACACCCTCTCCAGCATTTATTGTTTCTAGATTTTTTGATGATGGCCATTCTGACTGGTGTGAGATGATATCTCATTGTAGTTTTGATTTGCATTTCTCTCATGATTAGTGATGTTGAGCATTCTTTCATGTGTTTGTTGGCACTCTGTATATCTTCTTTGGAGAAATGTCTATTTAGGTCTTCTGCCCATTTTTGGATTGGGTTGTTTGTTTTTTTGTTATTAAGCTGCATGAGCTGCTTATAAATTTTGGAGATCAATCCTTTGTCAGTTGCTTCATTTGCAAATATTTTCTCCCATTCTGAGGGTTGTCTTTTGGTCTTCTTGATGGTTTCCTTTGCTGCGCAAAAGCTTTTAAGTTTCATTAGGTCCCATTTGTTTACTCTTGTTTTTATTTCCATTTCTCTAGGAGGTGGGTCAAAAAGGACCTTGCTGTGATTTATGTCATAGAGTGTTCTGCCTATGTTTTCCTCTAAGAGTTTGATAGTTTCTGGCCTTACATTTAGGTCTTTAATCCATTTTGAGCTTATTTTTGTGTACGGTGTTAGGGAGTGATCTAATTTCATACTTTTACATGTAGCTGTCCAGTTTTCCCAGCACCACTTATTGAATAGGCTGTCCTTTCTCCACTGTACATTTCTGCCTCCTTTGTCAAAGATAAGGTGACCATATGTGCGTGGGTTTATCTCTGGGCTTTCTATCCTGTTCCATTGATCTATCTTTCTGTTTTTGTGCCAGTACCATACCGTCTTGATAACTGTAGCTTTGTAGTATAGTCTGAAGTCTGGGAGCCTGATTCCTCCAGTTCCTTCTTTCGTTCTCAAGATTGCTTTGGCTATTCGGGGTCTTTTGTGTTTCCATACAAATTGCGAAATTTTTTGTTCTAGTTCTGTGAAAAATGCCAGTGGTAGTTTGATAGGGATTGCATTGAATCTATAGATTGCTTTCAGTAGTAGAGTCATTTTCACAATGTTGATTCTTCCAATCCAAGAACATGGTATATCTCTCCATCTATTTGTATCATCTTTAATTTCTTTCATCAGTGTCTTATAATTTTCTGCATACAGATCTTTTGTCTCCTTAGGTAGGTTTATTCCTAGATATTTTATTCTTTTTGTTGCAATGGTAAATGGGAGTGTTTTCTTGATTTCACTTTCAGATTTTTCATCATTAGTATATAGGAATGCCAGAGATTTCTGTGCATTAATTTTGTATCCTGCCACTTTACCAAATTCATTGATTAGCTCTAGTCAGAATATTGATTTGTTAAGACAACCTGACTTTTTCCTTGTATAAATTTTGATCCCAAATGTAACTTTCACCTAGGCATCAACTTGCCTAGGCTAGGTTAAGAACTAGTTTTATTCTTTGGTTAAGACAGTCCAGAAGAATAAGAAGAATAGCTATTTGATAAGATATTTTTTTAAAGATATACTTGGATTCTACTGAGGAGGAAAACACAAGATCAAGAGGACAAGCACGTGGAGGCGTAAACACACAGGAAGAAGACACGGAAGTCAGAAAACACGGGGCGTGGTTTGAGAAACATGGTCAGATTCTGACACAATGGGATCGAAAAGAAGAATAAACACATATAATAAATATAAATGTAAAGATAAAATTGGAAAGGGATGATGGGGCCAAATGGAAAAAAGCCTAAGGAATTTGGACTTTATCCTCAGGCTGAAAGGAAGACATAGGATGGTTTTGAACAGAGGATAAACAGAAATACTTATGGTGGTAGGTGCTGGGTGATCTCAAATAGCAGTGCCTTAGGGAACAGGCAACAGCAGAAAGGAGAGAAAGGCAGATGACTGTATAAAAGAGGCAGCTGCTACCCAGCCTCAGCCCTCAATGGCCATACAGCAGTTTGTTACCATCTTTTAACATTTTTCAAAAGAAATTGGAAATCTGGGCTTTTGTGTAAAAATCTCCACATTCTTCAATGTTGGCTTACAATTTTTTAACGACTGTGTTAATCACATGAAACACCAGTGAATCAGATACCAGCCTGTGATCTTGACCTGCAATGAGTGACACAACCACTTTTAAACATGGGTAACTAAAGAAAGCTGATCAGAGAAAAAAATAAGCTGAACAGCCAATGTGATGATTTAACAGGTCAGAGACCTCACGAGAAACAGAAACACTCCTTTTCTAGAGGCAGACTCATGCCACAGCATATATTTTATACCCAGTTCTACTTTCATTTTAAAGCTAACAAGTTTTACAATGTGTGACTCAGCTGACCTTTAAAACTTTTTCAAACCTTTTTTTCCAAACTCTTCAGAACTGACAGAAACCTTGTCAGAAACTATGAACTTGTTATATAGATCCAGGCATGTTTTCAGATATGAATTAAATTGAAAAAGTTCCAGAAGACTTTTGAGTCAATAAGTTCATTATTTAAGTGTTCATTGATCTACCACAAGGCATAACCTGGGACTTTCCTGAGAAGCCCAGGCTGTGTGGTCACCTTACTTTCCTGATATCTAATTGTAAGTCCAAAATAAAGGGGGGAAAATAAAGAATGGGAGAAAAGTAGTTTGAAGAGATAGTGACTGGATTTTTTTCTAAAAGTTTGAAAGACAAGAATCCTCAAAATAGGGAATCACAGTGAACCCCAAGCAACATAAATAAAAGAATTGTAAGTGTAGCCACATCATTGCAAAACTGAAGACCACCAAAGATGAAGGGAAACTCTTAACAGTAGCTTCGGAGAAAACAGTTTACCTAAAATACAACAATAATTAGAGTGATAGCATATTTTTGAATGTATCAACTGAAGTCTATAAACAATAGCATAATGCTATAAAGAACAGAGTATAACTAGAATTTACACCCAATAATATATATTTATTGAACATTATTCATGAATAATGGCTAAATAAATATATCTTCAGACATGCAGGAGGAGAATATTTACTATCAAAAGACCTTCACCGGTGAGATTTCTGAAGAACGCACTTCAGAAGTATGGAACGGTAGTTTAATATGTATTGATAAGAAGAAATTGTGAGCAGGGAAACTGGAAAACATAGGATAAATATAAATGAATAATGTCTGTGTAAAACATAATAATGTCTAATACAGGGAGTAAAAAGTCAAGATAGTATTAGAATATGGAACATTGTACAACATTATTATGTAGAATGGGAAGGGATGACTGACAGATTATTCTAAATATTTGAATTTGAGTAAATAAAGATAAAGATAATTAAATTTTTTGAACGTAAATTTTGAAATTTTAATAATCACTTTATATAGAGCAGGTATAACTTCCAAACTAATAAAGGGAAGAATAAAATTAGAAAAAAGTGAAAAACATTCAGCCAAAGAGAAAGCAGGAAATGAATAGAAAGAATTACAGGAAAATCAAGCCAAATATGAAATAAGATGGGAAACATCTATGCAAAGAGAGTGGTAATTAGGGTAAATATTAATGGACAGATTTCACCAGTAGAAAGATTGTGATGCACTAGCCCAAAAATCCTAGAAGAGGGGAAAAGGTATTTAAAGACATTCTATGAATTGAGAGCTGAAACAGACTTAGAAAATTTATTTTCTCATTTACAAATGAAGACATCAAAGCCCAGAGGGGCAAGTGAGATAACCAAGTTCACACAGCTAAAATGTGCCAGATATTCAGCCAGAACCTGTTAACATTCCTTCTGACCCCTCTTGCCCCTGTTAGTATTCCCCATCTCCCCAGCTTCCTCCAGGAGACAGCCCTCTCAGAGGAGGGTTAATGGCAAGATGTCTCAAGAGCAGCTGCCTGCTGTGGTGTTTATTGCTAACCTGTGGGAAGTCGGGCTCCTCTACCACCTCCCCCTCCTCAACCCTGCCATCTCTCTCCAGGTCTCAAATACCCCTACATAAGCGCAGATCAGCAATTCCATTGCCTAAGCAGACATCCATCCAACCAACCAACTGGCACATGGCTGTGCAAGTGAAAGCTCCATCCCTTTGTAAGAAGTTTGGCTGGAGTCTTAGTGCCAATTTTAGGGCAACAATAAGAATCCCACTCAAAAGCCTATTATCGTTTAAAACACAGAGCACTTGATCTGCTGGCAAGCATTTTGAATTGCATTCTGGGAAGAAAAGCAATCACTGATTTTGACTAAAAGCTCCAAGCTGCCTTCATTTAAATATTTATGCCCTAGGTTTTGACAAAGTTGAGCATAATCAAAATCCCACTGAGAAGAATGTTGAAAAGATTAATTAGAAAGAAAGCAGGGCTTCCCTGGTGGCGCAGTGGTTAAGAATCCTCCTGCCAATGCAGGGGATACCGGTTCGAGCCCTGGTCCAAGAAGATCCCACATGCTGCGGAGCAACAAAGCCTGTGTGCCACAACTACTGAGCCTGTGTGCCACAACTACTAAAGCTTGTGCACCTAGAGACCTGCTCCTCAACAAGAGAAGCCACCACAATGAGAAGCCCTTGCACCGCAACGAAGAGTAGCCCCTCTCACCGCAACTAGTGAAAGCCTGCGTGCAGTGACAAAGACCCAACGCAGCGAAAAATGAATAAATAAAAAAAAGAAAGAAAGAAAAAATGGCACCTTTCTCTGCCTTTGTGTTAATTGTTCTTAGATAACAAGCTCTTAAATGAGTGAAGATGCCTTTACATGCTTTTGATTGTAAATTTTATTAAGGTCTTGAAGAGAGTTCATCTGAGCATTGAAATGGCGTTTACTGAAAAGTGTCTCCAACTTTCATGAGCAGAAACATACAATTGGTAGATGTGTTGGGTTGTCACTGACAATAGAGTCTAAGGCCCCCTATAAAAGAGCTATATACAACCGTTCCTCTCTTCCAGGAAGGATGAATTGCCATGGTAACACTGCCAAGAAATAATAGGTCAAGTTTTATCCTTGTGCCTCAGGGTTATTTTATTAGGGTTTTGCTTGGAAGTGGATGCCATTGTAAAATGAAGGTTTGGGTATTTCAAAGCTAAACATCATGCCAAGAAAATCTGATCAATAAAATCGGCTGGTGTGAAGAGGATGGATAAAAGACAATAGGTAAGAAGAACATCTACATTGATCAAAGAACTATTTAGAGGCCAGTTTATTAGAACTCTTCTAAAATGTGAGCTTCATTTACAGATGCTTGTATAACTAAGTGTCTGTAAATGAATTCAAACTGTACAAGATCAGTAGGGAAAAGTCGTTTGTAAATTTCATTTTAATGGAAGATTAAATGCTGTAAGGAAAAAAAGTTCTTATTCCAAAAATAAGCATGCAACAAGAAAGCATAAAATATTTGAGCTTCCTGTTTTGCTTACTATTTTTATCAGACTATGTTCAATGCTGCTTTATGCCTGCCTATTTATGGAAATTAAAAAATAAATACAACTGGAAGGAAAGTAACATCACCTAAAAGAAGTAATGTATAATAATCAGCATTTTGTTGTTTCTGTTGTTTTGGAGAGTAGTGTCTCAGCATATGTTATGACTTTAGGTTTTTCTGTAACAGCATTTCAAAAATTTGGGGATGAAATTCCAACGTGAAACAGTATATAATGTGTATCGCTTCAAGCAATCATGCTCTGTCCTTCTAAGAACAATATATGTATGTATTCATGTATATTTAAGGTCTACTTTTTTAAAGCAATAAGATATATCAACTCACCATTTTTGAATAGAATTAATTTTTCATAAATGGAATATAGTTATACATTTTAGCATAACATCTTCGTGAGACTATGTTAGGCTTCTCAATAAGACTACTGTTAATCTTCCATATTTTCTCTCCTGTAAAGTAGTAAAGGGGTATGTGGATAGCTGTGAAATTTATATTGCTTTTGCCCTGATCATGAAGATTGCAGACTGGGGTTGATGACTGCATTAGTTTCCTACCGCTGCTATAATGAAGTACCGCAAACTGGGTGGCTTAAAACAACAGAAATTTATTGTCTCACAGTTCTGGAGGCTAGAAGTCCTAAATTAAGGTATCACAGGGCCATGCTCTCTCTCGGGCTGTAGGGGGAGAATTCATTTCACGCCTCTCTCCTAGCTTCTAGGGGTTGCCAGCAATCCTTGGCGTTTCTTGGTTTGTTGATACATCACTCCAATCTCTGCTACTGCCTTCATGTGGCCTTCTCTGTGTCTCTGTTTTCCCTTCTTGAAAGGACACTGGTCATAGGATTAGAACCCACCGTAATCCAGTATGAACTCATCCCAACTTGATTACATCTGCCAAGATGCTATTTCCAAATAAGGTTACATTCACAGGTTCTAGGGTTAGGACTTCACATATTTTGGTGGGGGGAACACAGTACAGCCCATAACTGTGACTATGAATTGGAGAACCTCACCGCTGAGCAGATGGTCTCAGTTACAATTTTAAATTGCTATGCTATCTGGTTCTTTAGAAATGATATTTCATGTCTAATATTTTGTAGACATGTGAGGAATATGATATCCTGATTAATGAAATGCTTTTAAAGTATAGAGTTTTTAAATATAAAAAATACATCTAGAATACATAAAATAAATTTAATAAATATCTCTCACAGTCTGTAACTGGTAATAGGTGTTCACTTATTGTTTATTGAATGAATGAATCAATCAACCAATCAGCATTAATATTAAATTATATTGAGTATAATTTAATCTTCCTTTGATGATTCAAAATAATTCCTACAGGTAGAAGGTAGCAAGGTACAAGTTAAAAGATTGTTACTTGCTTGAATGCTAAATGACTGTTTATTCCGTTTCACATATTTGTGTCTATTTAGAAGTTCACTAGATAAAATGTGTCTTATGTCTTATGTTGCAGTGTTCTCATCCTACATTGCTGTTGATTTCCTCTTTGGATTATTACATATTACTTCCTTTAGCTTAATTAAATTACCTTTGTTGATCAGTTAACACCAATGTGTTCTGGTTTGGTTTCTCCATCTATAAAATTACCTACTGTTTCATGTATCAGGATTGTCTGTCCTTCAATCTATTTTTCTCTGTCTAGACATCCAATAAATGTATTTTGAGGGTAGTGATATTATTTGAGTTATGTTTCTTTACCAATGGTTTCTTCCATTTTCCCTTTAATCCAATACAGAGAGAAGTAACCACCAAAACAAAACCAAATTACAGTATAACCCAGATTTTACAAGTGAAAGCTATTTCCTCGATCCTAAAACTGCACATTATCTCTGTGTGACCTCAGAAGTGTTTGAGAAGGCACTACATGCAGTTAAAAAAATAAAATGTTTCACCAGAGAAAGAAAACATAAGGCAAAAACAGGCAAAAATGCCAAAATTCAAACTGAAAATGTTCCTAGCTACTACTTACCAAACTGCTAATGTTTTCCATTTTAGAGCTCTTTTTTGACAGATATTCAAGTATTTGCTAATCAAACCTATCATTTAAGCCAAAAATTCCTCCTAAAAACATGATTGAGAAGTCAAAATATTTAAGCCAGCTAAGATGATTTTATTTTTTCTTAAAAGAGAGAAAAATGAAAGCTAACTCTCTTGGAAGAAAGCTTTCATTTTTAAATCATATTTTTATCCCTTTTTTTGTGAAAGATTTCCTGTTGTGTTTTTCAATCACCAGAAGCCTACATTTATAGAAAACCAGCAGGTATCTCCAGTTATTAGAATCAACTGGGCAGAGCAGCAAGGCAAAGCCAGAGTTTAGAGCCATTTTCCTGAGCAGATTGAGAAGTACCATCTTAGTCAGTTACCTTTGGAGATTCTCACATTTAATTACGTTAGTGGCACTTGACATTATAAATGTTCTTTTCTTTCCAATATAACCTTCTATCATTATTGGTAAATGTCAAATGTAATGAGGTATTTTTTCTGACTCCTTTTTCTTCCTAATATAATGGGAGAGAAAATGCTAATGAGTTTGTAATCTTAAAATTGTTTTCAGTACTCAAAACCAATGCAGAGCCAACTAGTGTCTATTAGCTTAGTTTTACTCTTTTATTTTATTTGCATTTGGAAAGGAAATTTCCTCTCTGTATTTCTTACTACACTTCCCCTACTTGGTGCAATTTCTTATTCTCCCTGAGAGCTCTGAGGTGACAACTACCTCCAATTAGATTGTGTTTCTGAGTTCAAGTTAGAATCCTGTGGAAGGTCCTGCCCCTTGCTGTGACTTAAGTGCTGTCTGAAAGCTTCTTTTTTTTTTCTTTTTCTTAAAAGCTGTTTTTGTCCCCCTCTCTCTGTTTTAAAATTTGGATACATAATGGCTATCCAACTCCGTGGTTTCCTGTAACATCTCAATCATAATGTAACGGGACCTTGATTTCTGCTCCCTTGAAGATTAAATACACTTCCAGTGTGAAATTGATATGTTTTATAACACTAGATCTAGTTTCTTTACTGTCAAAATAAAATTAACATCTTATGAAAGAGGAAGCCATCACTGGAAGAGGTCAAGAAGAGAGAGAAAATGTCATAGATTTTCAACACAACATTATTTAGTGTCTGTATTGAAGACATGCTTGACAGGAAGGGTCTAGGTCACATTTTAGCAGTGCCTCGGGCATATTGGCTGTTTTCTCCTATTGAGAAATTGGGGAAAAGCTGTCTTTTGTATAGAGAAAGCAGCAGGAAGTGGGTCCCTAACCTGTAAGAAGGCTACTTGGTCAATGTCAAAAAGATATTTTACCAAGAGATAAAGAAAGTTATTTAAAATTACTTCACAGTAGGAAAAAAAGTGGTAATTTTATAGATAATGTATTCTGAAAAATATGAACCCAAGACAAAAGTGCCTAAGTTTTAAAATAGAATGACTAGTTATAAGGGGTTCTGTTCCCCAGGAGCTAAAATATATTACACAATCTCTAATTACACCTTGCTTTTTAAACACAGTCTTTGAGCATTTGGTTCTCTTTCTCCTTCATTTCACAGTTGGATATACTGTTAATGGAATTATATCCAACGAATATCCAAAAATATCCAAATAAGCTCAAGATTGTCTTCTTTCTGTCTAATAAATTTGTATGATTGTCCCAATTACATGCAGTTTTTGATTTCCAAGTTTATCTCTAATATCTATACCTTCATATTTATAAAATACTAAGCAAAGTACAGTAAAATATTCAAATATCATTTGATTATATATCATTTCAATTTTCTTCATAGCATTTTTTGTATATTCAAGGAATGGTCACATTTTCACGTGGTGAAACCTAGACTTTCCTTTTTATTTTCTGCCAATTAGTGGTATGTTCTGAAAGACCTTCCTCGTTTGTTTTGCTTCATTTTTTGTTATTTTGGATACCATAACCTGTTTTTATCTTACCTTTGGAAACTTATTTCAATAATATTACCTAATAAACACCTCTAATCAGGCCAGCCTTATCCCTGCTCCAAGTGTAGGGTAGAATTGTTGCTCATGAACAGTCACACCCTTTGCTAATTTTCAAGTTTTATTTCACACGCCCACATTCTCCTGGAATCATTTGCTGATTTCCTCAGCCTTCTTTGGTTACCATTCTCTGAACTTTCAGGGGCCAAATAGAATAAACCACACAAATTAGGAGAAAATTGTGAGCATTCTTGAGTTTCCTACTGTTAGTCCGATGTGGAGTGCAAGCATCTGAGCAGGAGGGTACCTACAGGTGAGGAACAGTGTGTCCAACATGAGCCTGTTCTAAGAGTGAGACCCAGGAGATGTTCACTTCATTTTTTTTAAGGTTTTATTTTATTTTATTTTATTTTATTTTTTTACACCTTTATTAGAGTATAATTGCTGTACAATGGTGTGTTAGTTTCTGCTTTATAACAAAGTGAATCAGTTATACATATACACATGTTCCCATATCTCTCCCCTCTTGCGTCTGACCTACTAGAGAATGGACTTGAGGATATGGGGAGGGGCGAGGGTGAGCTGTGACAAAGCGAGAGAGAGGCATGGACATATATACACTACCAAACAAACGTAAAATAGATAGCTAGTGGGAAGCAGCCGCAAAGCACAGGGAGATCAGCTCGGTGCTTTGTTCACTTCATTTTGATGCTAAAGGAACTTCTTCTTGAATCATCTAACACATTAGCTTTCCCTTCAAGACCTATTAATATTGCCTTAGGGGGAACTGGGATGCACTTTGTATACAAAGGAGGCATCTCTGGGAGAAGGGAAGAAAGAGGACCCAGACTGAAGTCAGAAAGAAGGTGACATTTCTGTCCAAAATGCTATGCACCTAGAATACTAGGACAGAGAAATCAGAGCCCAATCGCCTGGGAAAGTGGTGAAGGGGGAAGCCAAGGAGCATTGGGTTATAAGTTATACCCCCAGATCCTGAGAAGACAAAGGAGCAAGAGTTAGTTGAATTGAGGAATAATTTCTTCAACTACATCGTGCAGTATCTGTGACCTATATAGGTCATTTCAGTGATGTAGCTGCCTCTGATTCTCAGATTTCACTGCTGCATGAGACGATTTTGCAGGCCCTGAGCTCCTGCATTTGTAAGCTGCCATCTACCATCCTGTGTTAGCCTTGCCTTCCCAAATTTCAGGAATAACAGCCAGTTCTTACCATTTATTGGCCACTTTTTGTGTGTCGGGTTCAGTGAAGCACTTTCCATGCATTATTTCATGTCACCCTAACAGGCATGCTAGACTTTAGGGGGTTTAAGTTAATAGAGGCTCAGCAGCTTGTGCATGTCCCCCCAAGCTCTCTAATGGGAGAGTGGGAACTCCAGATCTGTCCGACTCAAACACCCACACAAAGTAGGTATTTTAATTGTCATTTTACCATTGAATAACTGGAAACTACACTGCATGCTTTTAAATGCAGGGACCTTTTCATAAAAGGTCCTTTTCTCTTTTTTTCCCCACAGAGGCTTGTACTTAGCAGATAGACAGTAAATACATAATGATGGAGCTAATGTGCTCTTCTGGTTTTAAACTCTACAAAAGCCACAGATTTTGATATGTATGATCTTTCTTCTTATTTTCTTTTCTATAGTTAAATGCTCCTTAATGGGAATGAACATATGTAGAAGGTACTCTGAGCTAGTTCTTTACACCCCCCCCCAAAAAAAAGATTTACTCATAATACTGCAGAGCGGCCATATGAAAATCATTAGGAAAAACAAGACTGAAAAACATATATAGCTATACATTGTAAATACAATTTAGACTCTCTGTTATGACTATTTTGGGAATAACTAATCACTTCCCAGAAGGTGTATTGCCTCATTTTTTGACAGATTATTATTTTTATTTTGTAGGACACAGCAGGCCAGGAAAGATACAGGACTATCACCACAGCCTATTATCGTGGAGCCATGGGCTTTATTTTAATGTATGACATCACAAATGAAGAATCCTTCAATGCAGTACAGGATTGGTAAGTAAGAGCAAATGTTCGCATTACTAATAATGACTTTTTTTCACTCACCTCTCTCTCCCTCCTCAAAGCAGTGATCACACCACAATGTAATATGTGTATTTTTATATACTGTGACCCCACTTGTGTTTCATAAAGCAAATAAGGGCTAGCTATGCTCAGACCCATTTAAGGATTGATAAGAAATCATTTTGATGATTTTGCTCTATTTTGTTCACTCCAGTGCTTTGCATCCTGTGATCTTTAGTTCCGTGGGGACAAGTACATTGCTTTTGATTTTTTGGAGTACAAATAATGAATGGTCTGGAAGCATACTGGTCTAAAATAGGAATCTGGAAACCATGAACCATAGGCCAAATTTGAACTATGAGCCACAACTGGCTCACCACTTGTTTTATAAATAAAGTTTTATTAGAACACAGCCAGGTTCATTTACTTATTGTCTATGACTACTTTCATGGTACAACAGCAGAGTTAAGTAGCTGCAACAGAGACCATAGAGCCCACAAGCCTAAAACATCTTCTGTCTGGCTGTTTACAGTAAAAGTTTGCTGACCCCTTATCTGGATTTGTTAGATAGTTTCCAGTTTTTCTTCAAATTGAAAAGTTCCAAAGGACTGGGATGAAGAAAAAGAAAAAACTGAAACCTTTCTTGACTCCCAGCTACATCAAACCATGTGAAAACACCTCTGTCTGTGGGATTTGCTATGGGGGGTTGACTGCTGTGGCTGCAGCTCCTTCAGCCTATTCCACCAGCACCTCCGGAGGAGACACTGAAAAGCTGATGGTCATGGTCATGGTCATGAATTAAAGCAGCAGGGCGGAACAGGGCTACTTTTCTGGGGAAAGAGCCAGAGTCTAGTTGCGCTTTGTGTGGTATTAGGAGGAAAGTGAGCTCACTGCTAGGACCAGGACTAAACAGACACCACATTTTAACTCCAAATACAGTCATGGCTTGTCTTATCGAAGGAAAAATTAGCAATACACAGGTAAGATAAACATTTTTTTTTCTGTTTTACATGATAGTATTATCCAAAATGATTTTTTTATATGTGTATCAGCTCAGTGAAGGTCAGATGCTATTAAAAATTTCAGTTTGCCTTAGATTGTTTCTTTAAAATTTTTTTGCTTATCTGAAAATGCACCTACATCTTTCTTATTTACATACACACACACACACACACACACACTTACAATACAAAAAAATTGTAATAATACCACTAACAATAGCAACTCAAAAGGGAAATATATAGCTGTAAACTGAAAAAGACAAGCTTAGGACCTCCATGAAAAAATAATTATCTTCAACTGAGGGGCATAGAAGAAGGCTTAAGTACCCCTCTTTTCAGTAGACTGAATATTGTAAGAAATGCCAGTTCTTCACAAATAAATTCATAAACTCAAGGCAATCCCAATCAAATACCAGGAGGTTTGGTATAGAATGGAATGAAATAGGGAGTCCAGATATAGACACAAAGCCATATGGGATTTGGTTTATGATAAAAGTAGCATTTTAAGTTAGTAACAAAAAAGGTTGGTTCAATGAATACCATGGTGCTATCCAGTTAATTGCCACACATAGCTCTGGCACACATATTGTCATACAAAATGGTCATTTTAACTTTGACTGTTTCCTCTCTGGAAATGATAAGACCAAGGAGTGTTCATGAATTAGATTTCAGACATCAGGGTTCCTAAATCTGTTTGCACCCATAGCTCTGGCCCGTTGTTCCAATGAAAGTTATATGACGACTGAGAAGAGATGCATCTGTTGAGTTCTTTGAAACCAAATGGTAACAGTGCCAAGAGCCATCCTAGCAGTACCTCTGACTCTCGCATCAGAAACACTGTGGAAAAGTGCAGCTTCCTCATGCCCTCCTCCACGCCTTCCCTCTGCAACCCCACCCAGGCTCTCTCACCTGTCAAGAGACCATCTGCCCTATCTCACTTCTCCCCTACCTCCTCCAATTCTCTATTTGACTCTATTTACCCACTCTTTCCTTTGAAATTCTGTTTCCTGTTGTCTTAGAGGCCCATTTCCCAGATTATTCTTGTGTCTCTCAGACCGCTCCTCTTTCTACTTCCTAGCTTTCACTCCCTCCCTCACCCAGCAAAGGGTAAGCATCCTCTCATGGCTTTTTTCTTGGGCTTATTCTGTTTCCTTGGCCACCTTATCCACTTGTACACATCATTTATCACTTGTACCAGATGGCTCCCAAGTTTAACTATCGGGCCCGGTCTGTCTTGTGAAGTGCAATGTTGCATTTCCTGGTATCCGAAATATTTATACACCTGGACATCCTGCTGCCATTTCAGAATCACTTGTCTTCACCCGAAACTGCTCACCTTCCTGACTTCAATTTTTGCTGTTCATTGAGACCACAATGCTTTACCACCCAGGTTCCACCTTGTATCCAACTCTAACTTCCATCCATCCTATTCTGGGGCCTGATCTTGCATATTAATTTTTTCCTGACTATCCTTTGAATCTGCTCCTGCCTGAGAAATCACATGACCATCATGGCTCAGCTTCTTCTTCTTTATCTTTTGCTTCTTCCTTTATAATAGCCTTCTAACTGATCTTTTCCCCCTTAGATTTCTTCCCATCCGAATCCATCCTATCCCACTGCTGCTATAAGAGTCTCCCAAAAGAACATGATCCTAAAGATCATGGAAGACTCCTGCCCAAAAGTCATGACTTACCATCACCTCCTTAATTAATTAAAACTTCCTCAGACTGACTTTCAGACACATGACATCATGGAGTCCCTATATTTTTACAGTCTCATCTCTCACTATTCTAAAGCCAGACTGAACCATTCACTGTTTTTGGAACCGAGCCTAAACTTTCCAACCTTTGTGGGTTTTGTGTTTTGATGGTACCCTCTATTTTGCATTTCTTTATCACAACCTTCCACTCCACCTCCCCCAGATATCTAGATTTGTCAAAACCCCAAAAAGCTTATCCATAAACCAACTCTTAGTCATGTTTTCATCCACAACTGTATAATCATTGGTTTACTAGGGATTTTTCATTCATTCAACAGTTATTGAGCACCTACTCTTTGACAATCTGCCAGATATTGTAGTTAGTACCTATGCCAATATTTACTATCTCAGTTAGTGGATCCACCTGCATCCAGTTGTCTGATGTGGAAATCTGAGCTCTAATTTTGATTTCTCTCTCTTGACCCATTACTTCTCACTGTCCACCAAGTCCAGTAGTTTTAACTTTCTGAAGGCTTTTGTTCCTACTGCCACTGTCTAAATTCAGACTGTCATGAGCTCTTTAAGAACCTTAGCTCTCAGCACTTTAGGAATTTTCTACCTTGTATGCTTACTGGCAAGTCCCACCCTCTCCAGGTCATCTGTCATATTGCCGTCAGAGCTAAGTAATGTCTCTCATCTTAATAATAAAACCTTTAATAATGTCTTATTACTTATAGTGGAGATTCTGGGAGCCTCTCTGAATCACTGTGGAACCTTGACAGTATGAAGAAGCCCAGGCTCCACTCTATACAAACAAAACCAAGTCTGCAGTGATAAATATTGGTATATGTATGTGTGTCAGCTCTAAAAGTGATCCTGATGCCCATTTCTGGTTAAGACCATTGATTTAGAATGAAGTCCACACCCTCTAACGTGGTGGGCAGTGTTGCCTCCTCATAGCTATTCCATTAACATCATCTCCTACCACTCTCCTCCACTGGTCCTAGGTTTCAACCAGACAGAACTTTTCTCAATTTACTAATGTTCCATTCTTTCAATAACTCTGTTCCTCTGCTTGGAATACCTTCTCTGCTATCTTTCTAAATTCTTATTCTCCTTTCAAGGCCATCTCAAATAACAGCTCTTCTATGAAGCTTTCAAAGATACCACTATCTCGTTTCCCACCCACCACAATTTCCATTCCCAGTGGACAATGCTATTCACTCCCATATCTCTGCTTCCATGCCACACTAGCACTTCTGCAGACCACATAAAAAACCTAGCAGACTCTGTTTTTATCTGATTACATTTTGTCTTCTGTATTGCAGTGTGAGTTCATTCATCTCTTTTCCCTAGTACTGAATACAGTACAATTTTATTAAAACTTTTTTCTAAATTTTTATCGTGGTAAAATATACAAAACTTAAAATTTACAATCTTAATCATTTTTAAGTGCACAGTTCAGTGGTATTAAATACATTCTTATTGTTGTGCAACCATCACTACAGTCCATCTCCACAACTCTTCATCTTGCAAAACTGAAACTCTGTGCCCATTAAATAACTTCCCATTCTCCTTTATCCCCAACCCCTGGACCATTATTCTACTTTCTATGTCCATGAATATGACTGCTCTATTCATACTACTCTAAGTACCTCATATAAGTGGAATCATACAGTATTTCCTCTTTTGTGTGTGACTGGCTTATTTCATTTAGCATAATGTTCTTTTTTTATATATATCTTTGTTGGAGTATAATTGCTTTACAATGTTGTGTTAGTTTTTGTTGCACAACAAGGTGAATCAGCTATAAGTATACATATATCCCCATATCCCCTCTCTCTTGAGCCTCCCTCCCATCCCCTCTATCCCACCCCTCTAGGTCTTCACAAAGCACTGAGCTGATCTCCCTGTGCTATGCAGCATCTTCCCACTAGCCATCCATTTTACATTTGCTAGTGTATATATGTCTATGCCACTCTCTCACTTCATCCCAGCTTACCCTTCCCCCTCCCCGTGTCCTCAAGTCCATTCTCTACACCTCCATCTTTATTCCTGCCCTGCAGCCAGGTTCATCAGTACCGTTTTTTAAGATTCCATATGTGTGCATTAGTATACAGTATTTGTTTTTCTCTTTCTGACTTACTTCACTCTGTATGACAGACTCTAGGTCCATCCACCTCACTACAAATAACTCAATTTCATTCCTTTTCATGGCTGAGTAATAGTCTATTGTATATATGTGCCACATCTTCTTTATCCATTCATCTGTCAATGGACACTTAGGTTGTTTCCATCTCCGGGCTATTGTAAATAGAGCTGCAATGAACATTTTGGTACATGACTCTTTTTGAATTATGGTTTTCTCAGGGAATATGCCCAGTAGTGGGATTGCTAGGTCATATGGTAGTTCTATTTGTAGTTTTTTAAGGAAGCTTCATACTGTTCTCTATAGTGGCTGTATCAATTTACATTCCCACCAACAGTACAAGAGGGTTCCCTTTTCTCCACACCCTTTCCAGCATTTATTGTTTGTAGATCTTTTGATGATGGCCATTCTGACCAGTGTGAGGTGATACCTCATTGTGGTTTTGATTACATTTAGCATAATGTTCTTAAGTTTCATTCCATGAAGTAGTATATGTCAGAATTTCCTTCCTTTTTAAGGCTGAATAATATTCCATTGTGTATATATATATATACCACATTAATCCAATATGTATTTTGAATGGATGATCCAAGGAACTATAGAGGTTCACATACTTGCTTGATAACCCAACAAAAAAATATAGAAATTACTTCAGACCAACATAGGAATTAATGGTTCTATTCTTCCTCCCAGCAAAGATTTAATATCATATGTGTATTGCTGCTATGGCAATATTATATTCAACTTTTTATTGTTGTTAGTTATATAGTTGTCCTAAGTTCCTAATAGAATATAAACTATTTGTAGAGAAAAATTTTGTATTTCCTACCTAATGTAGTAACTAGCACAAAATGGGCATTTTAAAAATTACTGTTAATTGATTAACTGAACCCATCAAAAACCTTGGGAAATGTGTAAGGAATAGAAACAGAATTGTATAGTAAGAAAAAAAAACCTGTTTGGGGGAAAAAAATCCAGTTCAGCAGTACTAACACTTACATATACGGTATTGTCCAGCAGCGGTGAAGAAGGAGGGGCCTGCTGATACTCCACGATGCCTTTCTACAACAAGAAATAAGGTATTCCTAAGCAAAACAAGTACAAAGGAACAGATTCTTTAAATTACTGGTATCCAAGTACTGACCTTAAGGCTAGAAAAAATACAGAAAATCATACATAGCAAAAAGAAAAATTAATTGAAATTTATTTGCGACTAAAGTTTCAAATACTCTTCTCAACAAAATGTACTTTCATTATATAGAAAGAAAAGAAAATGCTTGTTGGCTGGGATCTCAGTAAAATCCTTAAACTATCTAACTGTAGGAAGATTTAGATGAAGTGAATAGTTTCTTAGAATTTAATTACACACAAATCCTAGTCAGTTAAGAAAGCAGGTATAGAGATTTAGAGAGAATAGCAGCAAAGTAACAAACCATTTTGAGGAAATAGAGGCTGTTCCTTTTTTGAAAACACGTTAGACTGTACTTTGAATTTGCCAGTAGAATTTTATTTGAGGAATTAAATTAAATAAAAATACTCTCTTTAGCCAAGTTCCCAAGTTCTGTAAAGTTAATACAAAATGAAGCTCACTGTGATCTTATTTATAAGTTTATCTTGAGTCTACACTTTTTCAAAAAGAATGTGAAGTAAACACAAAAGATACATAGAATATGCTTAATAAAATAGGAGTAGAGAGTGACCCCAAAAATCAGGAGGGAATATTGTTTTAGCCCTAGTTCCCTAGAAACAGGGTGGGAAAAGCTTAAATGCTAATACTTTGTTGGGAAGTACAGTCTCAGGGAAGCAAGAGAGAAGAAAGAGGTGTGTGGCACGGAGAAGGGGGAACCAACACTAGGGGACGTCTGGCAAACCAGTCACCACTTGGTATCAAGCGCAACTGACCACAGGTCTCGCAGGAACTTCTTCAGAGAGACCGTCAGGTAGAGGAAGGGAGAAGAATTTCCCCATGAGCCTTTGTCTTCTACTGGTCAGAGGTTCAGGCTTTAACTCCTCCACATTTCCGTGTTACACATCCGTGGATGACTCATTTCAGTGGCAACAGGGAAGCTTCACTGTGGAAGGCAGAGCTGTGTGGCATTAGCCTGAGGTGAGCTACTTTGGGTCATGCCCATTGTCATGCTGATAACAGAGGTGGCAGTTGAGCAGAGCCCTTGCAGGAATGGAATGGAATGAGTGGCTGGCCTTTCAGACAGGTGAGTCCAGAAGAATTTGAGGGGGCACATAAGTTTGAGGGTGTCTGATTTTTAAGAGAGAATTTTAAAGAGAATTTTAAAGCTTATGGAAGTGTAAAGGGCAAAAGGGCTCTTGTGTTTAAAACAAAATTTAGTTCTGAGACTCTTTGAAACCGAGGTGAAAATCATGGCTGAAAAAAATAATTAAACCTGATGTAATATACAGCTCTCAATATAGGAAGGGGTAAAAATTGCTATACCAATCCCTGAGGGCAAAGAAAGTTGTTTTTTTTTTTTATTAAATTCTGCTGGAAATATGTTTAATTTGGGGACACATTGGGTTTATGTCAACAATGGCTTTCACAACTAGTACTAAAAAGACCTCATGAGACTCCTTTTTTATAGTGCCTTTAAAACATAGAAGACAAACATTAGAGTATGTTCAGTGAAGGCCCCTGTGGGAGGCTCGGAAAATATACTCCAAGCACATAGACTTCTTGTGGTCTCAGACGATCCAAGAATCAAATGGTAACCGCTCAAGGGAATGCATGGATTCCATGCTACCTAGACTATCCTCCCTAAATTCCATTTTTCTACGTTATACCTTAGACAGAAGGCAGTTTGAGCTTATGTTCTCTGAAGAGGGCCTCAGGTGCTTGCTTATATTGCATCCAATACTTTGGAAACCAGATGCTGACCTTGTATTATTATGCTTGTTAAAGTCTTTCCAATTTTTTCTTTTTTGACATCTCTATTGGAGTACAATTGCTTTACAATGGCGTGTTAGTTTCTGCTATTTAAGAAAGTGAATCAGCTCTACATATACATATATCCCCATATCCCCTCCCTCTTGCGTCTCCCTCCCTCCTACCCTCCCTATCCCACCCCTCTAGGTGGTCACAAAGCACCGAGCTGATCTCCCTGTGCTATGTGGCTGCTTCCCACTAGCTATCTATTTTACATTTGGTAGTGTATATATGTCCATGCCTCTCTCTCACTTCGTCCCAGCTTACCCTTCCCCCTCCCCAAAGTCTTTCCAGTTTTTGAACTTTTTTCAGTTCCTTGAATACTTCTGGGTTCCGTATACTTCTGTGTTTCTCTTCCTCTTCAGAAGAGGCCTTTGCACATGCCCTGCCTTCTACAAGAAACCACATCCCTCCAGCCCTCACACAGATCAAGCTAATTTCCTCTCATCCTTTAGATCTCAGCTTGACCATCATTTCCTCCGATAGGTTTTTTCAACTCCAGATGTGTTTACTTGCTCCTATTGTAGGCTCTTGAAACACCACCACTGGTTTATCTTATAAAGTAAATGCCTATTTCATTTTATGGTTTCCTGCTGGATTCCAAGTTCCTTGAAGACAAGGGCTATGCCTTCTCTTTTTCGCCTTTATATCTCCTTGCCTACCCCAGGGCCTGGCACTGAGTGACTGCTCAAGAATTATTTATTGAAAGTGAGTGAAACCTGCATGGAAAGTGCACATCTAGTAAGGTTATCGGAATTGGTTGGCATATTTTTTAAAAAGACACAGGGAAGTAAAGTGGCTGTAAACCATCGCTTTGGATGCCGCAACAAGGTTTACAGTGTTCTTCAGCTTTGTCCAGGTGGCGAAACTGTGTCACTGTGGTCAGTAACTAGACTAATTGGCCAGATCCCCATTTGCTCCAACCTGCAGTTTGTTAAGGAGACAGCTGTGTGGAGTTCAAAGTCAAGAGCAGCAATTTCGTGACTCCATAATTTTGAGAAAATAGAAGTTACCTCTTTTTTGAAAACAGAGTATTCTGTGGTTTGAATCCTCCAATGGGCTTTGATTTAAGAAATAAATGAATGATTTATTAGAGAGACAAGGCCCAAATAGATTTAGATAGTTCTAGAAACAGAAGATCACCACTGAAAATTCACTGCCTTTGAAATGTTGCTCAGAGGAGTTGTGGCCCAGAGAGTTTCCTGGGTCTCCGTGGGAGCGTGACCCCAGGTATATGGAATTTGGATCTGCTGTCCAGGCTCTTCCTGAATGTCTAGCACTAAAACTCAAATGTTTATACACATTGCAGAGAATTTTAACTTGGTTTAAATTCTTCCCCATTCCTGACTTTAAATGCATTTCTGTTCTAAGTCTGGCATGGCCACAGCTGCTGTATTTCCTGTAGGAGATTGTCTCTGGTTTACTTCCCCCACCTTATTTATTTACATTCTGCTTTTGATGACACAATGAGAAACTATAAATACAAGGTGTTTTTTTTTTTAAGGCAGGAAATCTGGTGAGCAGGTTGATATTTTTTTAAAACCACCAGACTGAGGATAAGAGTCCGACACCATCATCCCACCAGTTTTAAATAATTCATTTCCATGACATTCAGGGTACCATTGCAGATGTACTAGAACTGGAATGAAATTTCACCTTCAAATATTCTCTTCCTCTGCAGTTTTCTGTCTCTTTCTTTTTCTCCAAAAATATATAATGGTCTTAAATTAAGGTGACCTCATATTCAATATGAAAGAATTTTAGCCTGGTAATAACAGCCGAGATATGATGAGCAATTGCTAAGCCTTTGTTCAGAGCTTCCTAATCTTGTTCAAGGTCTTCTCAACTACAAGGTCGGTTCTGTGACAGCTTGGAGGGGGCAGTGGTGGGAATAGAGCACAGACGTCTGACCCCCGAGTTTTACCACCACCCCACACTGGGCATCAAGGTGTCTCTCCTCTCCCTGGATCTTAATGACTACATTTCTTAACTGCTGCTTGGACCCAGCCATAAAACAGTTTTCTTCCTCTGAAATTTTCACGTCATCCAACTTAAGCTCACGTTTATATTTATAAGATAGACAGCTCCTAATCCACAGCTCCTTCCCAAAAAACAAAAACAAAATATACCCTGTTCCCTCCATTGTCTTTTCTGTCTCCATCTTTCCAGTTTATCAGGCCAAAAACATTGAGGTTAATCTTAACTTCTCATTTTCTCAGAGCCCACATCCAGTCTTTAAAAAAATATACTGTTATTATCTTGGCTCTAATTTCAAAATACATCTCTTTTGTCCTTCGAGGTAGTTATGCTCTATAAAGTTATCAAGAGTGTTGAATTAGTGAGTACAGAATCTGCCCCATTGGGGAAGTATGGGGTTAGGTTCCTGCGAGCTTCTGTTCACAACATTTTTGTCAGCCGATCAATACATTCCTTATGATAGGTGTGTTTCTGCTTCAAGACACTGTGTTTAATATATATTGTTGATTCCTGACATCGAACTCATGGCCTACAGCAATGCAACTCATGCCGACATGAAGCTTACCCAACACACCTTTTTCCTCTGTAAGGCACACCACAGCCTTCTTGCACTCGGAAACATGAGACAGCACTTCAGCATTATGCTTGGAGGTCATATTGAACAGCAAAATCATCAATAAAAAAACCAAAATGTGAAGAGTATGACTCTAAATGTATTGTGAAAGGGCACTTATTTACAGGGTGAGAGCTGAAACAAGAAGGCAGAACATGCCCTTGTTCAGCTCAACTAGGAGTATGTGTTTGGGCCACTCGGATTTCTAATCACTGCTCATGTCTGTAAATGTCTGTGAAAGTGCCATGAGTACTTATTTTGAGGTTACAGATAAACTTTAGCAAATCAAAAATATGGAATCCGTGAATAGTAAGAACCAATCACATATTCAAATTCCCACCGCCACCCCCGCCCCTCCCTGTCTCCACTGTGTATTAGCTTGCTAGGGCTGCTGTAGCAAAGTACCACAGACTGAGTGCTTCAAAAACAGAAATGTCTCAGTTCTGGGGCTAGAAATCCCAGATCAAAGTGTCGGTGGGGTTAGTTGCTTCTGAGGGTTATGAGAGAGAACCTCTTCCATGCTTCTCTCCCTCTGGCAGCCTCGGGCATTCCTTAGCCTGTAGACAACATTCTCCCTGTGTTTTCATATCATCTCCCCTTTATATGTGTCTCTTCCCGTGCCCAAATGTCTCCTTCACCATCCTATGGGGTCAGGGCCCACCCAACAACCTCATCTTAATCTGATCATCTGCAAAACCTTATTTTCAAGTACCATCACATTCATAGGTACTAAGGATTCAAACTTTAACATTTTGGGGAGGGGATACAACTCAAGCCATAACATGCTGCTACCACCCTGGTTATGCTACCGTCATCTCTTATCTGGATTATTACAATAGCCTAATCGGTCTCCCTGCTTCTAGCACTGCCCTAGCCTCCAGCATCTTCCCAGCACAGCAGATGGAATGAGCTTTTCAGACTGTAAATCAGATCATGTCACTCCTCTGCTACAAATATTCACAGCATCCCACCTCCCCTGCATTAAAGCCAAAGCCCTTACGAGAGCCGACAAGCCCTGCACAGCTTACCCACTGCCTCTCTGACCTCACCTTCTCCTGCTCTCCCTCTGGCTACAAAGAGGCTACACCAGCCTCTTTGCCATTCCTAGAACATACCAGACATGCTTCTACCTCAGGGCATTTACTCCTGCTATTCCCACTGCCTGGAAGTCTCTTCCTCAGATATCTTTATGGCTCTCCCCTCATCGCCTTCCATTCTTCACTGTAACATCACCTTATCATCAAGGTGTGCCCCTCCCACCCTATTTTATATTGCAACCCTCTTTAGCACTCCGTATCCCCTTTCTTGCCTTTATATTGTTTCCATAGCATTTACCACTCTCTAATATATTTTCTAATTGACTTATTTACCACATCTGTCTCCCCAGCAAGCATGCTTCATAGAATAGCAAATCTCTGTCCCTTTTATGCAGTTTTATATCTGTGTGTCTAGAATAGTCCCTGGCACATACTAGATGTTCAATAAATATTTGTTGAATGAATGAATGTATGAATGACAGAAAGAGAGGTATATAGGACTAGATCTTACTCATTTTGTTTCTTCATAGTCTTCACAGTCCCAGGCACATATCAATTACATGTCCTACAAAAAGTTGATGACCAAGGGCCACAACAGTATCAGAATATTTTGAAGAAAACAAATCAGTGCTCTCAGTTCAAGTGTGTAGGGAGGTACTGCCTATCTCACCAAACTTTTGTCTATATAGTAAGACCTTCCAACTTCTCAGTAAGATGGAGCTGATATGTAGGTAGAATTGATGAAGAGAAATCAAAATGTGTCTCATCTTCCATACCGGGCAAAGTGACTTGAAGTTACCTGGTTAATTCCTGTAGGAACTAACCCTGATTCCAGCCCTAAAATGGTCTTCTTTTATCTTTATTTTTGGAGGGGAGAATATATGTGAGGAATGCCTTAGAACAATAAATATACAACACATATTTGGGGGCACTTAAAAATGGCCAGAAATGTCATCTAACTCAATGAGAAATATTTACTCATCTCTTATGGCCTCAAAGTTCCATCAACCAACTTTCTGTCTCTGGATTTTTTTTATTTCTTTGTTTTTTCCACTTATTCTTTCATTTGCTGGACTTAGTTCTGGCCCAGAATTAGCTCCATGAAGAATGCAGACACGTTAAAAAATGTAAAGCCTGGAACTAAAGATGTTTTAATTAAGTGCTTAAGTTTACTCAATATCTGCCCAGACCAAAGAGGGCAAACCTGGGCTTATATTCTGGTCACAGAGAATCTTTCCTTTTTTTTTTTTTGGTGATCCAGGAAATAGCAAAAGGCTTGAAGACTGAAGCATGAAGCACATATTAGCAGTTAATGTGCTGATTATGTACAGAGAAGGAGCTAGGGGAATGGAGATGCCTGTCCCGTCTGACTTTGTGCTTTGTCGCCTAACCTCATCTGTACTTGGAGGTGGTAATTATAATTCCATAGACACTGACACTAAAGTCAAGGCTAGAAGCTAAATTCTTGTTCCTGCAGCCTTACCTAATACAGGCTATATAGGGAATATGAAGATTAAATAAAAGATTTGGTCTCTTGGATGAAAGATATTATATAAATATGATTGCTATTTGTTCTGCTTCACTTATACTCTGAAAATAGACTTCTTAGCAGCTCCTTATGTGCAGCTGTGTGTCAAAATGTTTATTGCAAATACTGTTATTTTCTCACAGGATTTTCTTGGTTCCTATCTATTTTATTGTGCCTTCTTTTCTTTGAAATTAGTTGCCTATCTTTGGGGAGTAGATTTGTCTTGAAGGACACTAATTATACCTGTCACATAACTCCTCAGAGAGGAGATTGTGGTAAGAGCTCATTTCCTAGTTCTAGATGTTCAGCTTGGTTTCTGGGTAATATTTTTAATGAAAAAGAAAATGTGTGGGATTGTTGATGATCCTATTTAGAAAACAGAGTTTTAGGCTTTAAAAATGAATGGTTATGCTCATGCCTTACTTGAACCTTACTAGTATTTTCCATCATGAATGTAATCTCCATCAAGTCTGCTTTCCAACCTCAGTGAATATTTAGAATGTTTAGTACTTTATGACACATACTGTTGGTCCTCATTTTCTTTTCTTTTGAAAAAATATATATGTATGTATTTATTTATTTGGCTGCACTGGGTCTTAGTTGTGGCATGCGGGATCTTTTTTTTTTTTTAGTTGCAGCACGTGGGATCTTCGTGGTGGCATGCAGGATCTTTAGTTGTGGCATTCAGGCTCTTAGTTCCAGCGTGCAGGATCTATTTCCCTGACCAGGGATTGAGCCCCGGCCCCCTGCATTGGAAGTGTGGACTCTTAACCACTGGACCACCAAGGAAGTCGCGGTCCTCATTTTCTAATTGTCCAGTCAGCAAATAATATGCACTCAGCCACTGCACTGTGAAATGAGTAAAGGCGAAATCTTCTCAGTCTAAAATGATACAACCCCAGTTTAATTTTACCTATTTCTAAATCTATGGCACTATTTGCCTAATGTGGGGTTCCCAGTCTAGCTGGAGGGTTCTGGAGCCCTATTTGTTCATTTAATGTTGGGATGGCCTTGGTTATTTATCTCTGCAGTCCAGTTGATTGAGATAATTATCCTCATTATCAGTTGTAAACCAACCCCCCTACACACCCACTCCTTAAAAACTAATAGACATTGAAGGAAACTATTCTAAAGAGAAAATTAGAAAAATAGCACAATATGAGTTATGGGAGGATTATGTTTTGTCACCAGAGAAGCTAGGTCATGGTGTATGATGATTGATTCCATTAAATTTAGACAGAGCCCCATATTAAGTATTGTCATGTACCTTTTCCTTCCCATACTATCAATTTCCAAAACAAGAGCAAGAATTATGGTGTAAGTAAAAGGAGTTACAAGCAGCCCAACCATGCCACATTCTCCATGCCCTCAATCTCGTGTTCTTTAGTCACAGAATACGCTTTAGAAAAGTTCTCAGTTATTTTTTTTCTCATTGTAGTTCCTTCTTTATTTTTTTTTAATTTTATTGGAGTATAGTTGATTTACAATGTTGTGTTAGTTTCAGGTGTACAGCAAAGCGAATCAGCTATACATATACATATATCCACTATTTTTTTAGATCCTTTTTCCATATACAGAGCATTGAGTAGAGTTTCCTGTGCTATACAGTAGGTCCTTATTAGTTATCTATTTTATATATAGTAGTGTGTATATGTCAATCCCAATCTACCAATTTATCCCTCCCCACTTCTCTCTCCCTTGGCAACTATACGTTTGTTTTCTACATCTGTGACTCTATTTCTGTTTTGTAAATAAGTTCATTTGTACCATTTTTTAAAATTCCACATAGAAGCGATATCATACGATATTTGTCCTTCTCTGTCTGACTTACTTCATTCAGTATGACAATCTCTAGGTCCGTCCATGTTGCTGCAAAAGTTCTCATTTAAAGTCTATTGTATCCTGTAATCCAAATGTAATTTGTATATATAAAATGAATTTTTTTTATAGTTTTCCTTCCCATAGCATACTGAAAGCAACAGCTACCAGATGGCAGGTGAGGGAAGAGATGTGTCAAGGCCTGAGTGGTGTCCTAGGTGGTTTTCAAACTTTTTTTGAACCAAATACTTAGAGCCATTAAAAGTTTTTGAGTAGTCATTCCAATATATGTCTACCCAGAGTTAGCCAAGGTTAAGGGCACCATCCTCCTCAAGACTGGACTCACTTCAGATACTACATATCAGTTTGGCATCCATAGGACCACTCTCACTTCTGACCAGCAGGCTGCAAATACAGGGTTTCCCATGACTGCTTTTAGGTTTGATAATTCACTAGCATGACTTACAAAATTCAGGAAAGTGCTATACTTACAATGATAGTTTTATTATAACAAAAGGATTCAAATCAGAACCAGCCAAAGAGAGAAATGCATAGAGCATGATCTGGGAGGGTTCCACATGAAAAACTTCTGTTGTCCTCAGGGACACATCACCGTCCAGGCACATTGATATGTGACAATGTGCAGGAGATTGCCAACCAGGGAAGTTCACCTAAGCTTTTCTGTCCAGAGTTTTTTGTTGGGGGTTTATTACATCAGCATGACTGGTTGAATCATTGCCCATATAGTTGAACTCAATTTCCAACCCACCTCCCCTCCTCAGAGGATGGCCTGGTATCACCAGACTCAAAATGCCAACCATCTAATCACACAGTTGGTCTTTTTGGCATGGCCCCCCTCTCATCCTGATTTATCTCACTAGCATCAACTATCTGATTTGCTCGAAAGGGCCCACCATGAATAACAAAGACACTCCAGTCACTTGAGAAATACCAAGGCTACCTCTCAGGAGTTGGGGACAAAAACCAGCCAAATTCTTTTATTACACAACATCCATTTATTTATTCATAAATCATAAGCATATACCATTGTGCCAATCTATAATGCACATTACAAAACAAACACAGAAAAGTAGATGCTAAAAAAGGATGAGTTAAATATAAATAGAGCTTCTAATATTGTCTTCCAACACCCTTGTGAAAGACCACGTTGTAGAAAGCTGCCCTAGACAAGCCCACCAAGGAGCCCTGTAAGGCTGACAAAAGTGGTGCATGCCAGTTTCAGCAACCTGGGCCTCCCACTATTCTTATTTGCATCTCACTTTCCCCTTGTCATTTCTTCCCACTCTTGCCCTTGTTGGCTCCCTAAATTTTGTTATTCACATCAGTTTCATTGACACTGAGGTGAAACGTGGCGATAAGGCCAGTATGACAGGGTCATGTTGATAGAGCCCTCATCAAAATGCCCATGTCAAAGTGTCAAAACATTCTTCTTTTTATGAGCAATAGTAGAACAACAAATATTTTTACCTCCAGTTCCATCCCTAACCCCACTTTTGATCAAACCCCTCCCCTCAACCTCATGCCTTCTCTACATCCCAGTGGGCTTAATCCTGAACAAGACATTTTTGAAAGCTTTGTTATGGCATTCAAGGAGTTAAGTATAGTAAAATGTAGCTGTGGTCCCACTGACCCAGCACTTCCTAAATGCATATCAGATATTTAAACAACATGAAAAAAATGGATGCTCTGCTATAATTGAAATTATTTCCTTATCTTTCTGTTTTGGATAAGCTGTGAACTTTAAATATGAATATTAATATGGTAATTTATGTAAATCTTTGCTTTCATAGTTTATATGCTGGAGCTGAGTCTTTTCTGAATTGCTAGAGCACAGAATTTTATATCCTATGACCTATAAAAGTACCAAGAACGACTTAATTTATATAGCTGAATAGAACAGCTTATTTTAGGAGAAGTTTTCTTAAGCTGAGAGGAAAAGTTGCGTTTTTAAAAAAATTCCCTCCATTTAAAACCAACAGAGATAGGGATCTGAGAGGGAATGAGAAAGGTAGAAAGAAGGGAACAGAATTCTTGGTTAAAGATCTATTTTGAAAAGGGCAAGAGGCACCAAGCTGAGAATTCTGAGGCTGGTGAGGGGAGCTGTAAAGGCTTTGCAGACCATTAATTGAAGTCTCCTGCCTCAAAGTTAGACAAATCCAACAAACCAAAGACTGTATAACCTTAGAAACTTGACAGTATCTAACCTTTCTCAGCCTTCGTGACTATCTTTAAAAGAGAGAAAGAATTCCTAACTTCCAAGGTGATTGTAGGAACAGAGGAGACAATGTAATGTACCTGGCATGCTGTAGAAACTAAAGGACTTTATCTTGCCCTTAGGTCTATATAAGACAGTAGGGCTCAATCCAGATTCCTCATTAGAATCACTTGGACATCTTTTCAAGACACGGTTGTCCCTTAGTATCCAAGGGAAATTGATTCCAGAACAAAATCCATCGACGCTCAAGTCCCTTATATGTGTGTGTGTGTGTGTTTATATATGTATATATACACACACACATATATATTTTTTAAAACCTGGATATGAAGCCCACAGTATGCTGAATATAGCTTACAAGATTCAATTCGACCAACACGTGTTTTTTGAGGGGGAGGGGTCACTTGGTTGGTTGGTTGGTTGGTTTTTGCAATTAAAAGGTCTCCGCATGGCAATCACTGCGAAAGTCACCAGGCCACTATTGCAGAATCCACCTTTGTCTCTAAGATTGCCTTTTTGGTCAGTCTCTCTGCCCTTGCCTCCCCTCTGTCCCTTCCATGGGGTCAGGGCTTTTATGCAGCCACCCTCTGATTTCCAAAGCCCCCATTCTTCCAGGCCTACTGTTTCAGAAGTAGATGAGGTGTCATAACCACATGCACCTTTCTTCACTCTGACCACGCCAGACCACGGGCCATACTCACATGTGCGGTGCATCTTGATCCCTCTGTTTTTCTATAGAACAGAACGAGGGGTTCCTGTCCTGACTTCAGACCTCTGGAGTCTTCCTTGTCTTCTAAAGCTCACCTTGAATATCCCCCTTTTTAATAATGCGGGTAGTGTCCTAACTGAGGCCTAACTGACACCAGCCACGGGGCAGGAATTCATTAAGTGTTAGTTCCCTTTCCTTCCTCCTGATCAGGATCAGTTGTTCCTCACTCAGGGGCTCCCCCTGTACTGTCCCTTATAAATCTCATAAGCACTTAGCTCATCCTGCCTTGTATGTTCATCGCTTACCTGTTTATTTCCTCCACTATGCTATGAAGTTCTTGATGTTCAAATATGTATTAGACTTATTTATCCCTACGTTACCCAAGCATCTCTCAAAGAATCTTATACTTAGTAAGGGCTCAATTAATATGCAATTGATGAGTGAATGAATGAGAACACAAATGCCCGGGCCCAACCTTCACCTACATAACTCCCCTTCCACAGGGTTTTCTCCCTGTCCAAACAACTCCTATTAGCTGATTGGTTTGATGCTTTCCAGGGCCAATTCAGGTTAAAACAATTTACAGAATGTGTATAAATTGTTATTTGCTTTGCTAGGGTAGATGGGAACATTTTCACTTTAGAAAGAGTTTTATATCCCTAAACTGATCTCCAACTTCTAAGGGATTTGTGATGAATATAAATAGGAGGGTCCTTTTGTTCATTGCTGAGGCTAGGAAAAAACAAAAAGCAAACCAACAAAAAACATCCTCTCATTCTAGACAGTCACCATCCTCCCTGTAACTAGTTTGTGAGGGATTCAACACAAGGAACCAGCATCATTCTCTGGCATTCTCAGGCAGCCTTGTAAAGAGCTCCCAGATATATGGGACTTAAGAGAAACAAAGACATCTCAAAGGGAAGAGAGGATGCGTTATATGCTGAATATTCAAACTGGGCATCCGGAAGCAGCTAACTTCCTGAGAGTCAGAGTCATTGCACATGTATGCACACACACGTTGCCATCCTTGTGATATTTCAAGAGAATGGCCCGTTGTAGCCTGAGCTTAACATTAAGGACTTGGACTTATGACTTCTCATTAGCAGCCCCTACACACCAATGTGATTCCATACCATCTTGCATAATAATGAGCTCATCCATAAAGTACATGTTTGGCAGCTAGAATGAAAAGCCATATTTTTTTCATGCTTCTTCCGCAGCTGTGGAGGGAATGCAAACAATTTCCCTGAAATCAAGAATCTGGTGTAGATCTTCCTGAAGTAAAAAAAGTATTTCACAAAGTTGGTTTGCAAATCAAATGTGTTTACAGATTCTGAAAACATCCTAAAACTGTAACACTCTGCAAATTTATTATTTTAATAATTACTATTGATATTTATGTCACTGATTCCTGTTTCTAGATCAGAAAACTGCTTGATTGGTTCTTTGAGCTTGATACTTAATTTGTCTATCTGGACACACATACAAAAGCTAGCAAAAGGCCAATGGAAGCTGAAACTGAAGCCGTGGACTTATTTCACATATTTCACTTTCACATTCTTAGTTATTCTGACAGTAGCTTCAAGCCCTCTCACTTCCCTCAGAAATCAAAACATACTATGAGTAGATACAGCTTTTGTTGATCCACCACCTACAATGAAATCCTCTACATTTCTTCTAACATTATTTCTGACCAAATTTGTTTTTAATGAGATTTTTAGGCAACAGTAGACATGTATTATGATAACATTCGAAGGTTCCTTACTAGAACTTTTAGGGTTGCTGGATGTAGCAATGAAAGTGTAAACTGTCTAGTTAAATTTGAATTTCAGATAAATAATGCATAAATTTTTAGTATAAGTATTCCCATGCTGTATTTAGGACATACTTATACTAAGAAATATTTTATCATTTATCTGAAATTGATACCTAACTGGACATCCACTAGTTTATCTGGTAATGCTATTCTTTAGAGACTTACAGACAACCTGGGTATAGTAGAAAGTTTTAAAAACACTCACATTCTAACATTTCTCTATTGAACTTCCCTTTCATTGCTTTCTGCCATCTGCCTCTCCCATTTTTCTGGAGGTCACAGCTGGTAGCCAAAAGCATGTCATTATTTAGTCAAAATATTTATTATGTCTGAGCTTCCAAAGGCTGAGGTGAGAAATGCTCACAAAGAAAACAGCATAATGTATGTTGATTGGTACTCATTCCACAGCCCCCAGCCAACCCTATTTCCATGTTATTTTGTATATATACCTATATATATATATATATAGGTATATATATATATATCATCTCATTGTTTAAATATTCTTTTTGTTCATCAACAGAATTATTCTTTAGCTTGGGACAACATAATGTAAAAGTCTGTCAGTCTAATGATATTTAGCACCAAATCATTTACTTTGTAAATACTCAGGAAATATTTATCTTAGATCGCAGCAAGCATTACAATGAAGACCTTAAAAAAAAAAGTTCTAGGTCTTAAATGGCTCCAAATGAGATTTGATATTGCCTATGTCCAATCCTCCTATTTATTAAATAAACCCTTTCATTCTTTCAGGCATTTAAATAGTACACTTAGAGTAATCTTTGAACAACTACAGAAAAGAGCTTTTAGTGTTACTACATGGCCTTAAGGTAACGGCCTTATGAACGAATGACAGATAGAACAACAATAACAAAACATGTGTTAAGAAAGTAGAGAACTTTCCCCCCACTTTTGCTATCCCTGCCCTCACTCTTGTTAATATAGTGGAGATTAGGAAATTCTTTAATAGGCACATAGGCTATTCCACAATATTTAGAAAGAATTTCATGGGTGAAATGATGTAGCCATCCAGACAGAATGCTGGGAAAACACTAAGAATAAGAAAGATAATTGACCCTTTTAAGCATTAAAATCTGCACAGATTTTGTCATTGTTTAGCCTTGACGTTAAAATTACCTGCTCTTATGTCTTTCTTTCCCCTAGGCTGATTGTTCTTGTGAGGTGATAAGAGCCTTGCCTCATTTTTAGGTTGAAATTGTCTAGCATAGTGACTGGTTCATAGTGTGTGGCAGTAATTATTTCAAAAAGTCTGAGAACCATTGCTCTGAAGTAGGATGTAATTGCAGTAAGAGAGTTAGGTAAAACTCCTCAACATTCTGATTTGAGGAAGAATCATACCTCTAACTGTGTTGGCTTGCTTGTAGCACCAGCCTTTCATTTCTTAAAACTTTCAAGTAGTGTGTGTGTGTGTGTGTGTGTGTGTGTGTGTGTATCTTTAGAAATTAAATCTACATAGATAAAGAAACATATGTATACATATGTGTATGTGTATACGTAGATATTCATTTACAAAGTATTTAAAAGAAGGTGTAGGAAATCTTTATGGGCAGAGATGGCTCCACCAAATTTATGCACACTCTTCTATAGTACTACTTACTGGGAAGAAGTTGCAGTCAGGGGCTATGTCTCCCAGCTTCTCTTGCAGGTAGGTGAGCCATGTGATTACTTCTCATCAACAGAATGTCAGCCAAAGTAATGTCTGCCACTACCAGACCTTGGTGATGTGAATTTGCTTTCTCCATCCCTGTTATCCTCTTTTAATGGGCTCCATGCAGAATCTTGGAGACCACGGGGTGAAGATAGTAGAGCCCAAAGATGGAAGGAGAATGGGTTTCTAGAAATCACTCCTGGAAAGAGAGCTCCCCTCCACCCCCTGAATCAGGAACACTTATTGTATATATTATGTATACAAGGAATAAACTTCTATCATGTCTGAGCTGTAGGCATGTTTGCTCTAGAAAATAGCCTCACTACTAACATAATTTACTAGTAGGACTTTACTTAACACCTATTCAGGTGCTTTTTCTGTTCTCTCCAGAAGCAGTTGTTTAGACTATATAGTCTTATAGTTTGCCCTTCCCCATCTTTCCTTTCTAGTGCTTAGAAAAGTCCCAGTATTGAGGGAATAGGATTCTTAAAGAATTCCAAAGTGATTGGTTCTGTGTGAATTTTCTTTTCACTTAATAAACATTAATCTAGCAGTCATTATATAGATCATGCATTCTGCTAAGCCTGGGGAATAAAAAGATAGTTAACTGGTTAATTAGCTAAAGAAAAAGACATATAAAGGATAAATTACAAGGGAATGCAATTTTTAAAAAAGTTGCAGCATTATGAATAAGTCTCTGGGAGCCAGTAGAGCTACTTGGAGGAGAAGGCTTCACAGAGAATGTGACGTTGAGTTAGGTCTTGGAGAAAGAATGTGAGAGCTGTCAAAGGATATGAGTCATTGTTTACATCTTGTAACCATTTGTACAATGAAAAGAGGATACTGCTTTTTATAAAACTAGATTGGTTTGTCATATCAAAATTGGTCACATTCATCAGGAATAACTATCCCTTTGTCCTACTTTTAGTCTTTTGCTGAATAAAATTTTCAGTTATTAACTTTACCATTAATAATTTATCTTTTTGCTTCAATCACCACAATCTCATTCACAATTTTTTTTAGCATGAGAGCTTTTTAACTCAAATTCTTTAGTCCTTCTGGGATTTATGGTTATATATGATAACAAATAAATTATTTCTTCATTATTAATCTATTTTTATTAATCACTACTTATTTGTCCATTATTTTGTTTTCCATGGTATTGTAATTTATTAAACTTATAGGCTTAGCTCCATTCTAAGCATCTCTATTTTGTTCCATCATTCTAGTCTTCTATTTTTTTTTTTTTTGTGGTACACAGGCCTCTCACTGTTGTGGCCTCTCCTGTTGCAGAGCACAGGCTCTGGACGTGCAGGCTCCGGACGCGCAGGCTCAGCGGCCATGGCTCACGGGCCCAGCCGCTTCGTGGCATGTGGGATCTTCCCGGACCGGGGCACGAACCCATGTCCCCTGCATCGGCAGGTGGACTCTCAACCACTGCGCCACCAGGGAAGCCCTCTAGTCTTCTATCTTTAACTTGCATCACACAGGTTTAACACCTGGTGTTTTATAAACATTTTTATGTACGATAGAGCAAGATCCGCAATGTTAGCTTTCCCTCCTACTCAAATTTATATAATTTTCACTCTGGCAAGGGACTGATTTCCAACGGCCAGAAGTTTAGAAACTGATAAAATGAACAAGAAGCAATAGAAAGGTTTAGAAAAAAAAAAGGAAATAGTAAGCTATGTAGTTGGTGCCGCTTACTTCTTGCTACTATGAATGCTTCAAGGAAAGAGATCTCCTTACTCTTTGTGACTCTGTTTAAGACCTTGGAAAATAGATGCATGATATATGTGTTGAATCACTGCTTGGCCTTGACTAGTTTCTTTTGCAAGTCAGTAACTCAATTCACAGATAAGTTGGGGAAGAGTTGAATTCAGCAATTCTCTGTAATAGATACAAAAACTCAAGAAATTTATTAGAAAACACTGAAACTTTTAGGTTATAAATGCTTTGAAAAAGAAAAAGAGAAGAAATTAGGTCTCTGACTCTTGAAAGCAATTAACTGGGTATCAGATTTCACTCTGGGTTCCTTTAATATATATGGAAATTATTTCCTCAGTCAGTAGAGTCTTTGTAATCAAATTGCAAAACGTTCACTCTTTACCTTATGAAGCTCATTATGACTCATAGCTTCATTTTAAAACCAAGACTTAAAACTAGGTTAGATTTAGAAAGGGTGCTTTGCTTATAAAAATAAAAACTGGTCCCATCATATATAGACCTTGACCATTATCCTGTTTGCGGGTCTGCTAAAAGGTCCAGATCATAGTTGAGACAGGAAACCAAAGGTATAATTGAGGAGTGTCTATTTCGTTTGCCACCATATCTCCAGTTACCAGAACAGTGCTTGAAGACACATAGTAGGAATTCAATAAACATTTTTTGAATGACTCCGTGTCAAACGTGAGTCGCAGCCAGCAAGATAGCTCACTGAAGGAGTAATTTTAGATCTAAGTCAGGGAGGCTGAGAGGAGGTCAGGAAGCAGAACACAAGATAGATTAACACAAGAGGTTTGGACAGAAGCCACAAATGGAGGTACGTGGGGAAGAGGGAGAGAGACCGTCTGGCATTAGGTATAGTATGTTAATGAAGAGCTTATTTGACTGACCTGACCTTGTGTTTGTAGAACATTTAATTGTTTTTCAGAATGCTGAATTGAAACTGCTATTTCTGTATTTTTAAATAGAACTGTGAATTAATGATTTAAATGTAGGTCAGAGGTGTAATTATTGATTTTCCTTAATTTGAAGCCTCTCAAACATTGCCTTTTCAGTTATACCTCAAAACAAAATAGCAGATTTCAGCATAATAAAGTGTAAAAGAAAATATGGAAATCAGCTTTCAGACTCAGTATGATTACTTTGATTTCTGACTTAGGGAAATGTTAAATGTATTTACAACTCTAGACTTTTCTTAAACTGGTAATAAAATTATTTCAGAGATTCAAAAAAACCCCATGTTTCTTTAACTCAAACTAGGGCTTGTAAATGAAATTCGACATAACTACATACTGAAATCACTTCTTGAGCCTACTTAATAACTTTGTATTTCCCTAATTCTGGAAATATTTAGCAACAAATCTGTCATCTAAGCAGTATCCCTAGCCGAAGAAATAACAACCCAGTTCACAAAATACTACTGCTGTAACTTAATGGTGGAACTGCAATTCAGTTCTAGGAAAAGACCAAGATATTAGCGCCTAATGATCTATCAGGGATTTAAGAACCCAGCCAAGTGAAAACTCCCAACAGGACTGTGTCCCAAAGGAATATCCTTGAAAAGAAGATCTGGGATTGCTTTGGATAGAAGAGGTCCAGAATCACAGTACAAAAAACTCATTGAACCAACTGCAGAAAAAGATTTTTGCAAAGGAAAATGCATATATTCTGTGTTGAACATTTACCTATGTTCATCTTAAACTCTTAATCTTTAAGGTTTTCTGAGGTACCAGCAGTGATTCCAGTCAGTGAGAATTCTCAATAGTTGTCTCTTTGCTTGATTCCAAATGGGAAATGATTGCTGATGGACTTTCTCCAGCTATTAAGTGAAGTATCATACAAGAAAGAGGTATTACAGCTTCGGGGGAAAGGATAGAGCACTGAAATTCCTTTACTCTACTTTGCTCAATTTTATTACTTCTCAACTACCTAAAATGCAGATTTATTCATCATTTTAAAATATAGTATGTTATTTGAATAATGTAATCATATACCAGCTTCCCCAAAGATTAAATTATGGAAATTCACTCTCAATCTGAAAATAGTTGTTGATGACTTAACTCCATGTAAGGAATTAGGCTAAACTCTCAGTTGAGATGAGGGAGCCGTCATTTTAGGATCCCAGGCAGAGTCAGTTTTAACTTGGACCTTAAAGAGTGAAAAGGGATCATTAAAAAAAATGACATTCCTATTAGAAAAGTGGTTAATAGGGTGTTTTGAGCATGCTTAAACTTCCTCCAGTAATCATAAATATTCATGGACTCAATTAGTTATTTGAAGCTTGATGTTTTGCTGCTGAACGAAAATAATTATCTGCTAAGGTGGGTGTCCTGTCTGGAGGCTGCATTCATTTTAAAATGTGTGAAGGAAACTAGTGGGGATTATCAGTTTGATCTATGTAGACGCATCTTTCAACTGAACTATAGGATTAACTTTCTCTGACCCAAAAGAAACAAGAATTTTTTTTTAAGGAAAGAGATCTCACATGCTTTTCCTCATTCCTGAATCATGGATTTTAAGCGGTCATTTCTTAAAATAAAGTTCTCATCCATTTATAGAGTAAACCCTCAACTACCCATTATCCAGTTTTCCAGAACCTCTAGTTTTCCTGAAATTTTTCAGATCCAGATAGAATCCTTCACCCTCAACTATCCCCTTTACCTCCAATAGACTTTTAAGGCAGGAAGGAACTCCTGAGCATCTGGAAAGGGCAGCAATCAGAACTGAGGCTGACCACTGTTCTCATGAAATGCCATGGGGTTAGTTCAGTATCTGGTGTACCCGGGAAGAGAAGCAGAAGGCCAGGAGGGAAGGGGGCGCCCTCACTGACTGACCTTGTCCAGAGAAGGCATCAAGGCCAGAAGCGGGAGGGGAGTGATGAGGCAAGAATTAAGAAACAGAACGAAGAAGAGCAGTGGTGCTGGTAGTGTCAGGGCTGCAATGACCATTGTAGGGCTGGTGGACGGACACCTGGAGAGAGAGCACAGACCCCCCTGCTCATTGGTGGGACCCCTGGCTTCCCTCCTCCCCAGTCTGTAGCCATTTAAATATTTCCGCATTGAAAGATTTTATTTTCTCTGTTGAAGAGAGGGGAAGAATAATTCTTGCCAACAGTAGTGGGCCAAAATTTGTCAGATGCTGGATTCCAGCTTGCTGGGGAGGGATGGGGGAGGGCTAGAGGTTGGGGAAGGGTATGTAGAGCTGGGACAGGTAGATTCTTCAGTTTGAGAGAGGAGAGAGGGCGCAAGATATTTGGGGAAGCGTTCCATCATGAAAGATTAAAATCTGCCACTTATAGGGTTAACCTTCATCTCTGTGTTGTGCGGAGTGAACTGTACAATATACTCTATTTCTCCCTGGTTGGGACTTGCACTTTACAACACAATTATTATACTGTCCATGTTATTAACAAAGGTCCTGTAGAAACACACTAAATTTATGTAACCAAAGCAATTTAACAATTGTGATCTACATAACATTGTCAGGGAGGCGAGCTTTTTATTGTAGGGCTGAGCCTTACGTCTTATGATTTCCAGTTCAACCTTTCCCAACTCAGGTACCTTCCACGTGGCAGTTATTAGAAAAATGCTTGCCAAAGTGAAAAGAGGTCAGGGTCAATGTCACACTCAGCATGAATAGGTGTACAGCCCAAACCCAATTTAATAAGGAAGACACAAAGCAGAGGTAACCTTTGTCTTTTGCGGGGGGCAACATACACCCCGCCCAACACACTGACAGTGGTAACTACCCCCGGCCAAGGATAAACAGGACATTCATACAACTGTGCCAGCCTCGAAGAGGGACAGCAGCAAAGGGCAACCAGAAATAATTGTTTATAAGATGATGTTCAATGTATTGACACTGTGTTCCTTCTCGAAAGACAAGAAACTGAGGCACAAAATCCAGAATAATAAATTGCACAGATATAACATCCTGTCTAGTATTTGTTACACTGAGCACTGGCTGTGACCACCTCCATCTTGGGTCAGCCAGCAAAATCCAGAATGCTAAGTCTAAATCTCCTTGCGTATTTTCTTGACGTCTCTCTCTCTCTCTCTCTCTCCCTCCCTCCCTCTCTCCCTACCTCCCTCCCTCCCTCCCTCTCTCTCTCTCTCTCTCTCTCCTCTCTCTCTCTCTCTCCTTCCCCTGCACAAATCAGTAAAACCTCTTCTGTCAGCCCAAGTTAAATTCCAAGCAACATAGGCAAGGAAACCAAAAAAGGAATAAAAAAAGTGAGAAGAAAAATCTGATTGGCTCTAACATGCAGAATATAAAACATACAATTTGAGCTGACAGCTGACACGTTATTGACTAGAAATCATTCTCTAATCACTTACACAACAACCCCAAAAGCATGGCAGCCACACAGAGCTGTGACAAAGAGGGCCATATTCCTGAGGATAACAGAAGGGCACAGGCGAATAATTTCCAGAGAACCTGAGTGACAGTGCTGGTTTCTAACTTATTATTCTAGGGCCCTGCCTTTTGATGTCCTGATTTAATGTGGTTGTAAGCCTGAACTAATCTGACGTAATAAAAGCTTAATTGGCTACTTCCAATTAACACTTCCCTTTTAGTCTGGCTATTTGTTTTCATCTGATCAATTGCTGTTCCTCAGGGCAGGATGCACTTGGTGTGTTGTGCATTCTGGAATGATGTTCGTGTTTTGGGTACAATTGTAAAGTGTAAGTCACCCCTAGTAATTGCGTGTCCTTGCGCTGAAGTGGCTGTATCACTGTGAGCTGCTGCCAAGCTGGACAGAACTAGACATCAGGATTTGGGAGCAGGCAGGATGGGCATCTGGAGCTGGGAGCATCCGGATGATTGCAGCGTTCAGGAGGGGAATGCCTACTGCCAGGGCTTGTGCTTCTCCTCGGTGATGGTCTCGTCAGGCAGGGGCAGCTAGGAGGCTCCAATTTTGAAAATTCCCAGGAGGCAGCATTTCAGAACCCAAAGAACTGCTAAGTCTGGGGACTGCTGAGTGCTACGAATTAGTATGCAAACTTTCACATGATCACTGATTTTATTATACTTTCCCTTTTGAAGTTAAACCATTTTTTAGCATGCAAAATAAGAAGGTTTGAGAACTTATAATTCAAATCAATGTGGTATTCATAAACCCACACGAGTATTTATTGAAATAATTTTTATTTATTTGATTATTGATACTTCATGACATATTTCTACCTTCCTTTACTTTTTTTTTTCTCTTTATTTGGAAATAATTTCAATCTTATGGATAAGCTGTAAATATAAAAATAGTGCATCCTGGGCTTGAAATCCTCAGTATGTCTACCGAATAAAACATAACTCTCAAAAAAAAAAATAGTGCAAAGAACACCAATACACTCATATACCCTTTACCCACAATCACTTATTGTTAACATTTCACACAGTTGATTTTGTGTGCACTCTTTCTCTCTCTGGCTCTTCCTTTCTATAGGTATTATATACATATTATTATACACATAATATTTTTCTGAAGGAATTGGGGATAAGTCACATACTTCATGGCCCTTTATCCAAACCTCAGTGCATATTTCCTAAGAATGTGGATATTCTCTTACCCAGTAGAGTAAGCAACTTCAGGGTATTCAACATTGATAGAATTCTTTAATCTATCTTTTATAGTTTAGTTTTATCAGTTGACCCAATAATGTGCTTTATAGCATTTTCCCATCTAGTATAAGATCAAATCTAGGGGCAGGTATCACATTTGCTTGCCATGTCTCTTTAACCTCTTTCAATATGGAATAGTTCTGCAGTCTTCTTTGTCTTCTCTAATATTGACGTTTTGGAGGCATAGAGAATCGCCACCCCTCCCCCTTTTAAAATAGAACATTCCTTGTTTGCCTGATAGCACCCCCGTGATTACGATCCGGTTATATGTTCTCATTTGGAATGCTGCCCAGGTGATGGTGTGTCCCCCTCAGGGTATCATATATGGAGGGATACTCTGTCCATCTGTCACTCTGTGGTGATGTTAACTCTCATCACCCAGTTGAGTGTTTTTTTGATTTCTCCACTAGGTAATTACTGTTTCATTTTCTCCCCCGTAACTAGTAAGCAGCCTGTTGGGGACACTTTAAACCCATGCTAATAGCTAGTTCCTCATCAAGATTTCCTTCTAGATTTAGCATCCATTGATGACTCTTGCGTGATCCAGTCTTTAATAAAAGGTGTACAAAATTAAGATTTTCCAATTTCTGCACTCCCTCCATACTTGCCACCAGCTCTCAGCATTTTACTTCAAGCAAAATTCTCCCATTTATTTATTTACTTATCTGTTTATCATCAGCGTGGACCTATGAATTCCAATTTTTTCCCAATGGTTTATAAATTTGAAATAGAATTTTAATTGAATGGCTTATTTACTCATTTATTCAGTGATTATTCATTGAGTGCCTACAATATGCCAGGCACTCTGATACATTGTGGGGATACAACTATGAGCGAAACGGACAGATGCAACCCGTCCTTTCCCATTCTTACAGACATATTGTTTCTATAAGTACATCCAGAGGTTTGAGGACAGCTATAGCCTAGAAGAAATTTTTATCAAACACCTATGTGTTGAGAACTGTCCTAGGAGCTGAGGGTACTGATTGAGTCCCTACCCTCAAGGAGTCTAATGGGGGAAGATATCAACAAACAAGTACATAATAAATAAGGTGTCAAAAGAGTTATTGGTTTTGAAAAGGGCTGTGAGAGAAAAAGGAAAACAGGAACTAGGATAATGGATGATTACCAAGGTAACATTGAGGCCAGCCGTGATTAAACAGAAATGTGGGAGGACAGCTTCATCATGATCTCTCATGAATGTTTGACTGGTGCTTCTCTGGGCAGATGTTCGGTGCATTTTTTTTCTTCTTTTGGTGTTTTTCCATGATCTTCTTCTAGCTTCTTTGCAGCAGCCTCTGAAGGAGGACCAGGGCATACTCCTGCTGTATCCCCCTTCCTGCGTCCAGCCTTTAGATTAGAAATTCCCCAACTGGTGACTGCATGTCAGTAACTTTTATGCCATGACACAAAAATGACCAAATAGCCAAACCAAGACAGTTTATACAAAATACCACCTACCTCAAATATTTAACAGATATTTAATAAGAATGCACTATGTGCCGGACCATGGAAAACAATGGTGGACAAGATAGACAGTACCTCTTCTCAGTGGAATGGAGATTTCAACGAAGGATACAAACAAGCAAGTAGGCAAGGTGCTGTAACCACAATGCTAAGTATAGGTCCCTGGGGGAGGTTAAACAAGAGAATTCTAGTCCAGACCGGGCAAGTAGGAAGAAAGTGCTTTTTAGAGGAAGTGAAGCCTATACTTAAAGACTGGTACAAGTTAGCCAGAGACCAATAGCTGTTCCCTGCATCCAGGTGGCAGGAACAGCATTTGCAATGTCACAAAGAAAGTGGGCACATACACCCTGATTCCCTAGCTCCCCACTATACCCTCAGTGTCTGGCACATAGTAGATACTCAATAACTATTTTGCAAACAGTGAGGGGGTACATGCGTAACAGATATTTTGTCCTCAGAAGTAAAGATAACCTTGATAAAATTCAACATAAAATTCTTCATAATATTTAGCATATTTGATTCTACTTTCTATAGTACCAACTTTACATCCATACTGTAGCTTTAACTACATAATGAAGAGGAAGATAGAACAGTTTTAGAGTCTGCTGCTATTAAGCTATTTCTGCTGATGCCTTTAAACAGATGGGGTGTAAAGCACATTTATACCTAGAAGAACTGACTTCGCTCATGCATTTAATTTTTCCAATTAACTGAAAGCCAGGTTGACTTGGCTTTGGTTTGCTCTTTGTGGTCGAAATTTAGCATCACGATACTGATTAATTAGTGATGAGTCATTTAGCTTAAAATATCATAAAGTACACGTTGGCAAATTTAGAGGATGAAAATTGGGCCACAGAGTAGCAATGCATTCAAGAGATGCTCTTTGTTATTAAAAATATCACTGCCAGAATGGAACTGATAGAAGTGGCAAAGATTAGGGTTTCTTTCTCCCTCTTTTGTGTCTCTGACCTAGATAAGAGACCTTATCTGATCCTAACTCCTAACCCCTTCACCCTTTACTTGGGACCTTCCCACTCAGCCTCCTTGCCATTCACTTGGTTGTGATGAGTGTGCGTCATTATGAGTAAGATAAATGGCATCATTATCAAAATAAATGTGCAATGGATTTATGTTTCAATAAGATTTTGGTGTTTATTTGTATGAAAAATTTAGCCAGTTGCTTGTTGTCCACCATAACTCTACGGAAAAGTCATGAAAATTAGAGGTTGAGGGCTTCCCTGGTGGCACAGTGGTTGAGAGTCCGCCTGCCGATGCAGGGGACACGGGTTCGTGCCCCGGTCCGGGAGGATCCCACATGCCGCAGAGCGGCTGGGCCCGTGAGCCATGGCCGCTGAGCCTGCGCGTCCGGAGCCTGTGCTCCGCAACGAGAGAGGCCACAACAGTGAGAGGCCTGCGTACCGCAAAAAAAAAAAAGAAAGTTAGAGGTTGAGAGTATGGGTCCTGAAGTTAGAAGCTTGGATGCAGTCCCCAGCGCCACTACTTAACACTTTGCATCAGATTCCTCATTGTAAAGTGGGACGTTAAAAGTACCTACACTATGGGTTACTATATGTAAAGCACTTTAGTGTGGTGATCCACTAATGCTCTCTAAGGCTCCTTTCAGAATTATGAGTCTCAAGAATGGGATGGCCAGAAGCCTAGAATATCACCCCTGCTGGGATGTGAGCAATTATTATTAACCAAGCAATTTGCCTGTTCTTCCTTCTTGTCTGGTGTTCAGGATCTTGTATAATCAGTTAATATTCACAAGAAATACCTATTATTGAAAACGTATTTTTGAGAGCCCATTGTGGACCTAGCTCTATGCTAGAATCCATGGTGCATTTAGATACAACTCGATTCTGCCCTCAGGGAGCTTCCAATTTAGTTACTGGAGGCATGGCGTGGGTACATGTCTAACAACGTCAGTACAAGTCCAGTACTTAGTACTGGACTTGTACTGACAGGTGGAGGCTGTCAGTGAAGAGTCCTAGAGAGATAGGAGTATTACTTATATATCTTAATTTTCCAAAGAAAGACATTATGTATGCTTTTACAAAACAGTTTTTATAACATGAGTTATATGATCCCATTCTCTCCCCCCTTCTCTCTCTCACACATACACACACAAACACACACACACACATACACACACACAGCAAGAACACATTTAGCAGGACATATGTCAAACTGCTAACTGTGAACGTCTCTAACAAATGGATTGGGTCTGGGAGCAAAGGTTACATTCTACTTTTTTTTAATTCCTTGTATATTGATTGAATATTTTTTTATAATAAGCATTTTATATTTTTTAATCAGAAAAACCAGTGTAATATTTTATTTTAGTAAAAATATATCAAAGGTAAGTCCCTGAAAAAGTTCAATTTATCTCTCACGACTTTTAACCTGATAGTCGTATAACTTGTTCTTTCATTACAAATGAAAATTATGCAATTAATTAATGTATGCATTTGCAATACCCAAAAACACTTTTTAAATTTCACTTTGGAACGACAAACACCTTAAATCCATATTCTGCTTGCTCTAAAAAAAAATAGATCAATTTCAGGATCTTGTTTGATATAAGACTTTATACTGTTTCCAAGGCAACCAATCATATCTCTAGAAAGGTTAGCCAAGCTTGTACCTCCTTCTTCATTTTGAATGCTCAGCTCTTTTCATTTCCTCATGAAAACCTTAAACTTTCACACACACACACACACACACACACACACACACTCTTAGGATTTTACTTGCTTTCCATCAAGGACAAAAGGTACAACAAAATTAAATATATACTTATTGATCTTTAAACTGTTTACTGCAGGCAGCTTTTTCATGATCTCTTCTGTCTTTATATATCGTAAATGATGACTAACAAACTTTAGGCGATTATTCATAGAGGAAGCATATTAATCTTTTATGAATTCCCAGGTAACTGCTCTTCAATTTATGACCTTTCTTCTTGTTTTGTTTTTCTCCTACATAGATATTGAAACCCAAGAATATGCCAATAATGTATAGCAAAATAACATTAAATTTGTGGTTTAATTCTCTGTACCAGAATTATCCAATAGCCACATATGGAATTTTTAATTCCCTATTAGTCACATTGAAATAGCAAAAAAGAAATGGGTAAAATTAGTTTTTAAAAATATTTTATTTAACCCAAGTTATCTAAGATATTACCATTTCAACACATAATCAATATAAAGATTACTCATGAGATATTTTACATTTTTTTTTTTTGGTACTAAATCTTCAAAATACAGTGTTCATTTTACACGTACAGCACATCTCAATTTGGAGAAGCCAGGCTGCAAACCCTCGTAGGCTTCTGTGGCTGAAGGCTGCCATATCAAACAGCAGCGATCGAGATGGTTTGTTCACTTCCTTAAAACTGCTGTTATTTTATTACTGAGATATTTAAAGATATAAGATGTTTTGCGGGATTTTTTTTCCTTCCTGAAATTTGGCTCATAAACATGTCAAATTGTCTTCCTTAATGGAAAATATTTTATTTTCACTTTTCATCACTATTTATTTATCCTTTTGATGGATTTTTCTTTCCAGTAACTAGCCTTCTGAGGAAGCTACAATATGAACATTTCTTAGTTAGTATCTGTTAAAAGATAATTTTCAGCAAAAGGTAAAGGCATGACTTTCAGACGGATATAAAATGAACACATATTGAAAAAGTTAGTTTACTCATATGATATGAGGGAACCAGGCAGGTGTTATAACTGTTTCAAAGGAAAAGTCAAAAGAGTATAAATTTATATGGAGGTAAGCAATGGTGAGATGAGTTGCCAATGGGAATGTTTTTCCCACAAGAGGGAAGTCAATTAAATCACTACCAGGTAGGACAGAGCTCACATATCTATCACTTACCTACCACTTACAAAGAGTTGCAAATTAGCTCAAAGACATGAGTAGGACTGGAATCTGATAACCCAAAACGGTATACTGTACATAATGCAGTTATCCATTGAAACACAAAATGTTTTTTACATAGCAAAATAATAAATCTTTTTTTTTTTTTTTTTTTTTTTGCGGTACGCGGGCCTCTCACTGTTGTGGCCTCTCCCGTTGCGGAGCACAGGCTCGGGACGCGCAGGCTCAGCGGCCATGGCTCACGGGCCCAGCCGCTCCACGGCATGTGGAATCTTCCCGGACCGGGGCACGAACCCGTGTCCCCTGCATCGGCAGGCGGACTCTCAACCACTGCGCCACCAGGGAAGCCCCAAAATAATAAATCTTGATATGTTACTTTTGTTGACTATATTTCGTTGAAATATGGCTATATCATGAATATACAGAATATATCTCCTGTGACTAGAGCCTATCAGCATTTACTAGATTTTATGTCTATTCACATTAAATTAGATTTATTAAATTATTCTTATTTGAACTTCTAAGCACATTAAAAGTTTGTATATCTACATCTAATTTTCCGTAGTAATGGAAATGGAAATGGGGTAATTTTTTAAAATTAAATTTGCTAATTACCTCCTCTTGACTTTAGGTTTACCATCTACTTCTGTAAAACCTTTCCTCACACCTGATAAGAGGTTGATATTTTAACTAAGCTGAGGTTGGCTTCCTCCACCTTTGGAACAACTTGCGTTAATAAACTAAGAGTTGAGAGGGGGAAATAGCAAGGAAAAAAGAGAAAAAATGGTAGACCCAGAGAACCCACATTATAAAATATTATAACTAATAAGTACCTATATTTATGCCTTTGAATCTGATAATCCATTTAAAACCACCAAGTCCCAGCTCTGCCCCCAAATTGTAAGCTTAGGCACGTTTGAAAAATTATGCTTCATTTTTCTCATCAATGAATCAAGGAGTGATATTAGATGTTTGTAACCTTGCTTCCAGCAATATGATTCTTTGAAAGGAAGATCTCCAAAAGTGCATTTTCACCGGAGCACCTCCCCCCATAGGTACTAAAACAATGGGAAACAGAAGCAGGTCCCATCCTGAAACCAGTCTTCCAGCACTAGATAAGTAGTTTGGGCTCTTTCCAAGCAGCCTCCCTGCCCTCCTGATGAAGGCATCCAACCCATATTATAAGAGTTTGCGGGCTGTCACATAGGAACAGATGACCAAGCTTTTCGCACATTCTGGGGACTTATCACTCTGTTTCCACTTCCACTGAAGAAGAAGTTTCCACCTTTCTGGTTCACAAGGTAGGCATTTAATAAAAATTTGCCTTCCCATGACTTAGAAAATAAAGCACAGTGATTTAGAGAGAAAGCCATTTTCTTTTGCCAAGCAAGCAGAAATAGCAATAAAGTAAAACAAATGTGTCAATGCAGAGAGAAATGGCTGATGGCATCCTAACAGGGACACATGGGAGTGTTTGGAAATTCCTTGTGGGACTGGGTGATAGAATGGAAGAGCAAGGGGTGGAAGTCAGGAGGCACAGGGGCTGCACCCTGCTCTGCCAATCTTTATGCATCCTTGGGGAGTCTCGTCCAGCTTATCCCAAGTGTGGTCATGTCTCTCTGATTGGATACGGTTTAATTTTTAATTATTTTCCTTAAAAGTAAGACAAACAACAATGAACGGCATTAAAATAAACCAGCATATTTTTTTGGCATACATCAAACTTGGAGATCCCTTTGTAGAACCCAACTCACAAATTTGTACTGTACTGATGTAGGAATACAGGGTCAAACTTCAGAGAGGAAGACAATCCCCTTCAGTTACTCCTTCAACCTGAGGACTGGGAACCTCCCCTCCAGGTAAATTTACAAAGGACTAGGTTCCTGAGGATGGTTCTGAATCTAACCTGCATCCTGTGTGGCCATGCTCAAGGCCTGTAGGTCAAAATGCAGGATGGTGTGTGCAGCTGGGCCATGACATTTAGAAAGCAGCTGCCCTGTACTTATATTTGGGGCTGTCCATCGGGAGGCTTTCAAGATGACTATTTCCATGGAATGGTTTTATTAGCTATTTCTCTTTTCAACCCTTCCTATTATGTGTTATGACCATTACCCTAACAGGAGGAAGCGTTAAGGAGAATATTGGCCTTAAGGGTTTCTTTTCTTCCATGCATATCATAGTTAATGTTTTCAAGCACTAACTTTTTTGATAAAATATATTTTTGAAATATTGTATTTTGCAATTCAATTGACTTTCTTCAAAACTGTCAAGACAACCAACTAAAAAGAGGGAAAATTCTTTTAAAAAAATGAAAAAAAGAGAATCTGATTAAAAAAACTAAGGATTATGCACTGCTTGGGACAAGTAAAGTCAATAGGAAACAGACCCCTAACTTTCTAGGTACAGTAAGCTGCATTCACGGCCAGTACCTTCTGCTCCTACAGTGGGGTCAGGCCCAGAGGTCCAGCCTGCCTTTGGAGGCCTGGACTGTTAAACTATCACTGACACAGGTTTTCCATTTCCACCTCCCTCAGCTAACATTTTCCTTTCACTTGCTTTACTGCAGATCAGAGAAGAAATGGTCGTGTAATGGGTCCGTACCATAAGTTTTATCTTTCTTTCCTCTTTTTAATGGGGTTGTCTATTTACAGAGATAGCACTTACTCATTTTAGAAAACATAAATGATGCATCATCATGGATAAAGAAGAAAGCACAGAGGCTCGTAATCTTACCTCCACTGATATTTCTTGAAAAAAATCCCATGCTACCTTTACAGAGAGGTATGTAATTTGATGTGAATGGAATGATACTGAACATATTATTTTGCAAGCCTATATTGTTATTCAAAAATATACCGTGGAGATCTTTCCACGTCAATCTAGTCATGCGTCATCCTTTTCGTGGCCATAAAATATTTCACTCCGTGGATACATCATCTAGCGTTTATCTAATCAGCCACTTATTGACAAACATGATAGCAAGAGATAAAACTGAAATGAAGTCCAGAAATAAGACTGCAGGTCCATGGCAAGAGTCCAGAGACAAAGCTGCCCTATGGCGCCAGGTGGAAATATGAGAAGATGAATGCCAAATCCAAGGCAGCAAATGATCAACTGAGGAGATGGAATATCCAGAGGTTCTGGCATTTTTAGATTCTGCTAAAATTATTGTATAATTGTCATGAACATGATACCGAAGCTCCGGTATGAACCAGAGATTATTGGTGGGGTTCAGAGTCTAGGAAGTAAACGTAGCTCAGCTAAAGGAATAGTCAGAGCTTTCAGACGAGATAAAGGCTTGGTACAAAGGTACAAACGCAGTAAGACACACCTGTTAGGGTATACACACTAGTATAGGCCAGGATGTACAGCCAGGAGACACAGGCAGGAGCTAATTCCAAACATCCAGGTGAGGGACCTAGGTACCACGGGGTCTGAGGAAGAGGTAGGGAGTAGACCTCAGGGGACTGAGGACAGCATCTCTGAATCTGATGCGTGAACACAGGACCACAGAACCCAGGAGGAGACCCAGGACAAGGATTATCATAGCTTTGCCCTGGAAATCAGACAAGAGAGGGCCAATATGTGTGCTCTGGCTTTCAGGGGAAGCAAAATTCTGCCGGTGCTGCCAGTTTAAGAGAAAGCCAAGTTATCTGTGATGTCTTCACAGATTTCATAACAGACCAACACGTTGTAAGGAGGGTGAGCAGTTTTCTAGTGAATTGAAGGGATGCGGGCCGCCAAATCTCAGAAATCAGGCCAGAATACTTCACTTGACCATCCTCAGCTCTGAAAGGTGGGCTGAGACGTTGCCAAGCGCTCTAGCTTTATCCCATTCTACACTTCTGGCGTGCCCGCCAGCAGATCCTTAGCTTTATTCTAAACATTTCTTTTATTCATTCATTCTTTCAATACATATTCATTGAGCACCTGCTGTGCGTCAGATACTCTGCTCTGTGCTGCAAACAAATAAAACACAGCCCTTGCTCATTTCAAAGAAGAAGAGAAATTATACTGTGCAACATCTGCGAGAGTCGGTAGAGAAGTTTGGGTTAAAAGAGAAACTTGTTTTATGCAAAAAAAAAAGACTAACATCACTTTACAAATCAATAGGAGACTTGGGGGTGGGGGAAATAAGCATTCTGCTAATATTTCAACTAACGCTTCTTATGTATTCAGTGGATTTAAGGAGCCAAGCTAGAGTCATACTCATATTCAGCAAATGTTTACTAATCACCTACTATATGCCAGGCATTGTTCCAGGCCCTGGGGATACAGTAGGAACAAGAGAGACATTGGAATTTATAGCCTGGTGGAAGGGGAAGAAAATAAAGAAGAAAAATACCAGTGATAAGGGCTATGGAAAGAATTAAATTATAATGATGTGAGAGGCTGCTATAGACTCAGCAGTCATAGATGGCTCTTTGAGGAGTTGACCTTGAAGCTGAACTCTGAATGGCAAGATGGAGCCAGCCCTGGGACAGAGGATTCCAGCACCCATTAGTACAAGACCTCCAAGTCTGGAACATATGTCGTGAGCCTGCAGGAACAGCAAGAAAACGCTGTGACTGGAATAGAGGGGGCAAGGGGCAGGGTGGCAGGGGGAGAGGTTATTGTGAAGGCAGGGGCCTGTCATGCACATGACTTTGAAGCCTGTAGGACATCCAGGGCAGAGCTATGGACTAAGCAGGCAGCACCTCCAGTCACCTTGGTGCTCAAAACAAAAGTAGAAAGACTCTTGATCTGAGTACTTCTTACCCTATAACAATCATGTTGGCACCACTGAGAAGAGTTTAAATTCCACTTTGTCAGAACCTGATTTTATAAATGCATTTCCTGTATTTCCATACAGTACGGTGGATCGGTTAGTCATTCATTTAACACAAAATTGTTGAGTGCCTACTAGGTGCCAGCCACAGACAGGTCTAGCTGGGGAGATAGATGACAAATAAATAAGGATACAAGTAACAATAATACGGTATTGGATGGTGATACATGCTATGGAGAAAATTAAGCTGAGTAATGGGATGTCGCCCCGGGACGTTTAGATCAGGTGCTCTGAGGAGTGACAGTTGAGCAGAGATGTGAATGACAAGAAGAGGCCAACCATGTGAAGACTGTGGGGTGCTGCAGGGAGCAGTCCAGCCAGAGGAGGGAACAGCAAGTGGGAGAAGGGCAGCCAGGAGCTTGCTGAGTCCAGAAGGGATTAGGAGGCCTGTGTGGCTGGGGCCCAGAGAGCAAGGGTGAGAGTGTCAGAGGTACGAGACCCTACTCAGAGGGCTCCTTAGGCAGCGGCTATTCTGTGCGTAATGGGAAGCCAAGGTAGTGTCTTAATACTTGCCTTTTGAAAAGATCACTCCCACTGCTGTGTAGAGCTTAGAGTGAAGGAATCCAAGAAAGGAAAACCCAGAGACCCATGTAGAGGCTGTGACCACAGTCCGTGCAAGATGTGATGTCCACATGGGCCAAGGCAGTGGCACTGGGGGAAGCGAGAGTGAGCAAATTCAGAATAGATATTGAAAGGAAGCCAGGCAGGATGTAACAATGACAGGAGAGAGCAAGAGGAACCACGGGTGGCTCCTGAGTTTGGGTCCTGAGCTCCTGAGTAGATGATGGTGGCAGTAAGTGGAGGGGAAGACCTCGAGAGGTTGGCTTTAGGCAGCAGTGGGGATCAGAGGAGGGTTGAGGTAGCAGTGTATGGGCTACATCTTGGATCGCTCATATTTGTAATTTCTACCAGACGCCCAAGCAGAGATATTGAGTTGGCAGTTAGATATTTGAGTGTGGGGTTCAGGAAAGAGTTCAGGGTTAGAGATGTATGCAAGCGGTCCCAGCATTAAAACATTAAAGTACGTGCACACTGGTCCTTCCTTCCTAGCACAGACGGGTAGGGGATGCTGAACACGTGCTGCTCGTTTCCTCATGCTCTTTCTTCTCTGGGAGAGTAAATGGTATTAGGAAACTACCTCTGCTTAAAAAAATAAAGAGAATCCAGACAGCCACATCGTTAACAATAAAAGAAAAGGAGCATTGTCAGAGTTCGATTTGATTTGAGGAAGCTTCTGAAATTCTGACTTAATCTTGCAGTGCCTAATTTTATTAGATTTGGACCTTTTATTTCTTTCTGCTTTTATGAACTTGCATTTCAGCGGCATCTTCCTATGTAACTTCTGCCAAGAGGTGAAATACTTTATGCATGTTTCTTTGAGAGAAATTTAATCATCTGTAAGATTCTTCAAGATATGAATTTACATTTAATATTCTCCACCAAGGAATACTAGTAATGTAAAGTATTTAGATCAGATAATTTCTGATAAAATATGAAGCTCTGAAGGGTGTTAATGAAAAACAGTAGCTAAATCACGTGTGAGATGTTCTTATACCTTAAAATCACGTCCTGTGAAAATACATCTAGGCACATCTAGCTTAGAAAAATATAATGTATGGACAACGATGCTGCTATTCATTCCATAATGATAATTATAATGATCTTTGCTAGGTTTCTATGTAATTTAATTATTCACTTCAACACAATAATATTATTAAAGAATAAAGATGGTAATTATTAATACATTCTGCCCTGGGGTGAGAGTAGGATGTTTAATTAATGAAGCACCCTTTCTCCTACCTGTGATTGACTCATTGATAAGATACGTGCAATATAGCGGGCTGTTAGGTGTTTTCTCCTGCTAATGGATTATTCAAATCATTTTCTTAACCAGAGTGGAAAAGAAGTCACTGTCTGTAACCCAGAAATGATATTGGCAAAGAAGCTGAATAATCAGCAGAACAGCTTGGAATAGTGTTTGTTCTGGACGACTGACAAAATACAAAGAGGAAATCTTCTTTAGGGCTTGATGTGAGGCTGAACCCAGTTCAGGTTTTCTTGGAAGTGGCCTACTTCTTTGCCTAAGATGTTTCATATTTTTTAATGTTTCTAAAAGATAAAGTTCCCAAATGTATTATAAGAAGAGGTCTTTAGTAAAAGGCATTTTATTATAGTTTTCCTTCTTTAAAGACCACGGGTCTTTTCAGACCTTCAGCAGGAAGACGTAAAGTTGGAAAAGCTACCACAAATTGTATCCTACTCCACAGCCTAGCCCAAATGTGGGTTTATAATTAATATTCATTATGATTCATCATAATAATTCTTTTTGACCTTAAATATGTCATTTTAAATGAAATTCATATGAAGTGGTTAAAGACAAAACCAAATAGTTTGGGACTAGATTAGATTCTGAAAGACACACTCTCACATATGCTTCACACACACAAAAGCATACATATCACAAGATAATTAATACATCCGCATTTTTTAATTAAAGAATGATCCAAAATATTTAACGAATACTCCAAGTGTTTTATAAAAGACTAAAAATTTTTTGCTACATATGTAATCTGGCCCATAGAGCAATGAAAATGTTTCCTTATCATGGGATCTGACCATATAGGGGCCAAACTCCCAACTTCGGTATCAACAGCTCCTGCTCTGACAAGATCAATTAGGCAATGTGCCCATGTCTTCATAAGGACCAAAATCATGAGTAAGCTACTAAAAATCCACTCAGCAATTGCTTGTGGGAAAAAGCATAATGCTAGATACCGGTTAAGTAACTATGATGAAGTATGAATATATAGTTAATAATTTATATAAATATAGGTATACATATGTAATTGGTCCTGCTTTAAAAGAGATTCCAATTTGTCAAGGGAGAAATAAATATTTAACTAAATACTAGTGATTTAAATGAGACGAAATCTCTCAAAACTCTTGTTTTGATAACATAATCTGTCAGAATCATAGGCTTATTATTCTTTAATGAATGTAAAGAGAAGTGAAAAACTCAAAAAGCTCCTTTTCTTGGTTGCTAAAAAATTTACAAGTATTTATACCGTGTGAAAAATATTATCCAGCAACAAATTTATAGACAAGGGAAACAGACATTCAAAGTTTCAGAAGGTAAAGGTTAGAATCTCAGGATATAACAACCGTCTCTAGAGTACAGGTGTCCTCAGTAACTCTTTTTATAAATACCACTTTCAAGGACAGGTTTTCAAGTAGCAGAAATCAGAAAAGAATAGCTGTAGTTACATAAGTCTCTACTTATGTGGAGAGTTTAATTGATACTCTTGTGAATGAGCCAGAGTTTAAGATTGATACTCTTGTGAATGTTCTCACGTTCAGAATTCTTTTTTTTCATTTAATTTTTATCTTATATTGGAGTATAGTTGATTTACAATATTGTGTTAGTTTCAGGTATACAGCAAAGTGATTCAGTTATACATATACCTATATACATTCTTTTGCAGATTCTTTTCCCATATAGGTTATTACAGAATAATGAGTAGAATTCCCTGTGCTGTACAGTGGGTCCTTGTTGATTATCTGTTTTACATATAGTAGTGTGTATGTGTTAATCCCAAACTCCTAATTTATCCCTCCCCTCCACCTTTTCCCTTTATTAGCCATAAGCCTGTTTTTGAACAAATTCTTTTTTATGAAGCAAAATAGTGTCTGAATATCTGTGTCTGAAAGGGAAGTGGAAACATCTATCTTTTTCTGAGATTCTTTTTACTGGAAGATGTTAATGGAGGAATTGGTATCTCAAGGCTAAACACTGTAATCTTATTTGTTAGCATTAAGAGAAAAGGGAAGCTTTAAGAAACTCAAACTTACACTGCAATATGGAACTAGAAAAGAGTAATCATGGAATATTACTTGTAGAGCAGAGACATGTGATAGACTATTGCATTGGTAACACCTGATAAACAGCACCTCCGGTATTTACACCCTTATATGGTCCCCTCACACTGATTCTAGGCTTGGCCATGTTGATTATGTTGGTTAATGGGACATTAGCAAGCATGATGCAAGCCTAGGCTTGATAAATGCAGCCTTGAACGGCAGGATCAAGGGAATTCACTGTATTTGGTTAACAAAAGGGAATTAGTGAAGGTTTTTAAACAAAGGACTGACAGGTTCAAAGTAGTGCTTCAAGAATATGAACTTGATTGTGGTGTGTAAACTAGAGTCACGGTGGAGAAGCTTGGTTGGTGATCAGGGTAAGGAGAACATTTGAAAGATTATCATTATCTAAGTTGGCTTCTGCATTAGAATAGAAGAGCAAACAATCAACACTGATATATTCTCTGTTTACTAAGAAAAGACAATTATGTCTCCTGCTTTGTGTTTATTCCTCAGGATTGCTTTGGCAATTCTGGGTCTTTTATGGTTCCATATAAATTTTTGGATTATTTGTTCTAGTTCTGTGAAAAATGTCATGGGTATTTTGATAAGGATCACATTAAATCTGTAGATTGCTTGGGTAGTATTGCCATTTTAACAATATTAATTCTTCCAATCCAAGAGCATGGGATATCTTTCCATTTCTTTGAATCCTCTTTAATTTCCTTTATTAATGTTTCTATAGTTCTGAGCATACGCCAAGTCTTTCACCTCCTTGGTCAGGTTTATTCCTAGGTATTTTATTTATTTATTTATTTTTGGTACTGTTTTAAAAGGTATTATTTATTTATTTTGGTAGTTCTTTCACTTTTAATTTTAAGTAGAACAGAAAAGCATTGAAGTTGAAAGGATTATAGGTTAATGCTTTTAGAGTGAAAATGAGAAAAAAATTTCTGAGTAGTGAGGAAAAAAATCATTTTTCCAGTTTTTTAATCTTCATTTTTAGTTGGATCAATGTATATACTATAAACTAATTAAGGGAACTTGCAGAACCATACTGACAGTGTGTTTTTTTTTTAACATCTTTATTGGAGTATAATTGCTTTACATTGTTGTGTTAGTTTCTGCTTTATAACAGTGAATCAACTATACATATACATATATCCCCATAACCCCTCCCTCTTGAGCCTCCCTCCCACCCTCCCTATCCCACCCCTCTAGGTGGTCACAAAGCACTGAGCTGATCTCCCTGTGCTATGCAGCTGCTTCCCACTAGCTATCTATTTTACATTTGGTAGTGTATATATGTCAATGCCACTCTCTCACTTCATCCCAGCTTACCCTTCCCCCTATCCATGTCCTCAAGTCCATTCTCTATGTCTGCATCTTAAAAGGTATTGTTTAAATGTAAGTTGGTGCAGTATGGAAAACAGTGTGGAGGTTCCTCAGAAAACTAAAAATAGAATTACCATATGATCCAGCAATCCCACTCCTGGGCATATACCTGGACCAAACTATAATTCAAAAAGATATATGCACCCCTATGTTCATAGCACCACTATTTGCAATAGCCAAGACATGGAAACAATCTAAATGTCCATCAACAGATGAATGGATAAAGAAGATGTGGTACATACATACAATGGAATACTACTCAGCCATAAAAACATGAAATAATGCCATTTGTAGCAACATGGATGGACCTAGAGATTATCATCCTAAGTGAAGTGAGTCAGAAAGAGAAAGACAAATACCATATGATATCACTTGTATGTGGAATCTAAAATACTGCACAAATGAACCTATCTATGAACAGAAACAGACCCATTGTGTAGCACAGGGAACTATATTCAATATCCTGTGATAATCCACAATGGAAAAGAATATTAAAAAAAGAATGTCTATATGCATACAACAATCACTTTGCTGTACAGCAGAGACTGGCACTGCATTGTAAATCAACTATACTTCAATAAAAAAATAAATTTAAAAAAAAATGAAAATATTAAAAAAAAAAAAAAGAAAGGACAGCAAGAAGGGACTAAAGCACCATGGTGATGCAGTAACTCTCTGGGACCACTAGGGGTGTACAGCTCTAGCCAAGTCCCTGCAGAATGTTCTCCAGGATAGATACGTCCTTTCATTGTCATGAGAACAAAAAAGAGAAGAGGACAAGCCCATGGTGTTTGTCTTTTGGTTTTATCTCCTTTCCTGGCATCCCATAAAGGCACACTCCAACGCATTCCCAAGACCTCCAGGCATTTCTAACTATCCTGGATGGCTCACTTCCAACATAATGATCTAAATTCACATTCTCCTGATTGCCAGAATTCATAGCTCAAAAATCCTAAATTGCTCAAACTTTACAAATAAGGTAAGGAAATCATACTTCTCTTGTATAGAAAACCGTACAAAGAGTAGAGAAGTAAAATATTTTTAAGTGACAGAGTAAAATCATGATGCATTCACAGGACCATGAAGCCAAGGCTGAGTGTCAAGTTACAGGTAGGAAGGTGGGGCAGTCAGCAGAAGAAGGCATTGAATGCTTTGTATTTATCATTTGACCTCTGGAAGTTACATAAAGAAGTTCTCCCAAGAGACCAGCAGATTCATTCTATGTATCTGGGGGAAGTGAGTCATTATAAAGATTTCAGATAAACTCCTAAGAGGGACAGGTCAACAGTGGGGTGAGCCAACCTCCTCAGGTTGAACAGAATTGGTGAGCCTGGGACCAAGGGACTAACCAGCTATAAGTTTGGCCTACAATAGAGTACATACTGGTCCTAATTAGTGTCCAAAATTACGGCAAATGGAGGCTTGTATTGAGGAGGATGTTGGAGAAAGTCACCTCCATTCGTAGAAGCATGTCCTTGGGAACTCACATAAGGGACTCTCCTAAGTTGACCTGGAATCAGATTAGAGTCATCCTCCCTCAACGGACTGCAGCTGCCTGCTTCAGAAGCTAAATAAGTGAGGACTCACCACAGAGCGGGCCCGGAGTGTCTGTTGGGTACTGAGGATCCGTTTCCAAAGCATCATTGTGTGCAAGTCAGATAGGTACCCTTTTGGATAATTCACGGGGAGTGAGGAGAGAAGAGCCCCCAGAAATATGTATCAACATTTTCGTTATTCAAAGTTTGTGGAGTAATTTATACTGGGTACACTTGATTGAGGCCAGTGCTGATTCCTGGGGGGAAGAGGGCAGGGCTGTTAATCAGTGTCATTCTTCCAAATTAGGTGAGCAACCCCAGGGTGACGGAAGAGGCAGTGGGCAGTTAGGGTTACAGGCTGATCGGTTGATTCCCCCCAACTCTCCCGTCCTCCCACGACACCCGCTCCTAGCAATCCCAGGACAAATTTATTCCAATCATCTGCTTTTCTCAGCTTCTGCTCCCAGGCTGCAAATGATGCTGGAGAAATCAGATACCTGGGCCAGTTGGCACCAGGACAGCCTCAGCTGGGCCCTCCATACTACTCGGCAGTCCTTTCACGTGTCCTAACCACTTTCTATTTACAGTGCCCGAAGCAGCTGTTCCAAAGCCTTTCATTCTCCTCAAACAGCCTATATCTCTTCCCTCTCCTCATTCTCAACTACTGTCTCTGCTCCTACCTCAGTGAGGAAACAGAGGGCATCGCCTCTGCACCCCTGGTCCCTAATGTAGTATCCCAAACACAGTAGGAGTGCAATAAATGAATGAGTGAATTCATGAGCGAATGGTAATTGGTAGATGTCAGTTTCGCTTCCGTCCTCGCCTGGTATCCGGACCTATCCTTGCTTCCTTAATGCCTACCTGAGAGAGAGAATTCTCTTTCTGCTTTTTCAAGGCCAGGCGCTCCACCGAGGCTCCCAGTTCTATCTGCCCACATCTTTCCCAGGATTAGGCTCCATCATTGACATCCTCCACCTTCTGTATCTCTTTTCATCCTCTACATTTCAGCCCACACGTGTACTTAAGTCTCTGGTTCAGTCTCATCCACCTACTATGTGCTGCATACCTACTGCCTGCGAGGCACTGCCCTTAGCACTAGAGAGATATTAGTGGGGAAGAAAACAGAAAAAAAATCTCCTGCCCTTTAATGGATACAAGGCAGATCATATATTAATGAAGGAAACAAACAAGTTAAAAATAGACGTGTATAAATGCCTTGGGGAAATATATGCAGGAATGGGGCATTGAGTACTAGGGAGGGAGTGGGGATGCTCCTTTAAATGGAGCTGTCAGGAATGGGTGACACCGAGCCAAGATCTAAAGGCGGGGAAGGAGTAAGCCATGTGGAAGCTCTGCATTCCGTTCAAAGCAGAGGGCAAGCCAGGTGAAGGTCCTGCAGCAGGGTGGGAGCGTCCTTAGTGTAAATTGGGATTGACACGGGAAACTGTGATTGGACCAGCATGGGGAGGGGACTGGAGCGGGTTATGAGGCCAGGGGTCCAGGTCCTGAGGGCCTTGGGGGGCCTTGCGGGTCAGGACTCTGGCTTTTACTCTGGATGAACTGGGAAGCTCATAGGAAGGTTTCGAGTAGAGGGATGACGTGAGTTGACGTATTTAAAAGATCCCTCTGCCTGCTGTGTTGTGAATTCAGTGGGCAGAGGTAGAAACAGGAAGCCTGGGCAAGTTCACCCAGGACCGCCATACCCTCCATCTTCACTCACTCCCATCTGTTTTAGGCTCCCACTGGTCTTCTGAAAATACCCTTGGCTAAGGTCACAAATGACCTAAGTACCAAGTGCCAGGCCCTGGAGTTTCTGCTAAGTGTCTGTGTGCTCCTTTATGAAAGCTCAGGGCCAAAGCAAGCCCAACTGTGCCCTTACCTATTACAAGTACGGCAGAGTCAGAAGACCCCTCCTGGCTGGTGTAGTGGAATCACGACAGCCATTGAGTCCTGACTTTCCCTTTCCTATCTCCTTAGAACGGTGTTTGCAGACTGAAATCCTACGAAGGCTGACAGGTGATGGGAATGGAATGACCCCTCCAAGATGGCAAACTTCTCACCTCCTCACAATAAGTGTCACATAGGCAAGTGGTTCAGAGCTGCCAGACGTTCTAAGTTTCCCAAATAATCCTGATAACTGAAGTTTTGTGTCAGTTGTCAACATTTTTAAATCTTGGTAATGAACTTAAATTTTGGAAAACATTTTATGGACCAAAAAAATGTATCTGTAAGTCATATGCAGCCAGCAGGGCACCAGTTTGCAAAGCTTCTTAGAGGAATTGCTGAGCTGGGTGTCATGAGGGAGTACGCTGGCCTGGCACTCTAACTGCTGAGTCAGCGCCGACTGTAAGGTCATTCATTGTTTCCCCAGTTTGCAGCCTTAAACTCCTACATGCAACTCTAGGTTTTGCCATTTCCCTTATTCAGATCTTGTTTTCTCTTGAGTTCCTGGCAGCCCCTCGCCTGCTGGACAACCTTGCATGTTGCATCACACACCAACCTTGTTTCTGCTGCTTTGCTCCCTGGCTGTGACCACACCCTGCTCTGTTCTGCTCGCCCCATCTGCCACCAGACACATCGGAATCTTTCCTGGTCCTCTCTGCAGCAACTCACACCCTCAGCCACCATTTAGGTCTATTCCACTTTTCTGGAGCTGACTGGTCTAGATTCAAAGCCCTGCTCTCTAGCTTATGAGCTATAGAAACTTAAGGACGTCATGTAACCTCCGTATGCCTCCGTCTTCTAATTCACAAATTGAGAAGTGCCCATCTCACTGGGTCTTTGAGGAATGTACCTGGTCAATTATATTTTTTAAAAACCTAATATGCTGTTTTTCAGGAAGTAACTAAAACAAGCAAACAAAATGTCTCTCCCTTTCTCTCTTAACCCCACCATGCTTTTCCCAAACTCTTTTGATGAACCTCTCCTTTCCACACCTTAAACACTGGTGTTGCCCCCAGAGTTCTGCTTCCTCATCTCAAACTTTTTGCATCAAGCCTGGTTCTTTACACTTCTTTGACTTCAAAGAATATCTATATGCCAGTAACTTCCAAATATAACAAGGCTAACCTGAGCCTCTTTCTTAAGCTTTAAGCCCATTTTTCTCCTGATCTCTTGAGCACTTGGGTGCCCTCGCACTTCTCAAAGTCAACACAGGTGAAACTAAGGCCATTGTCTTCTTCTCAATCTTCTACTTTATTCACACCACTCCTCCTTTCTCTCCTCAGTATTACTAAGGTAGTAACACTAGCTGCTGAAAGAGAGAAATGACAAAATCTTCATGCCTTGCTACAGTAAAATTGGATTGCTTGCTCCCAGCCTAATGTATATAATGGTCCAGTGCAGCCCTGCAGGGGTGGGGTGGCGGGGAAGTTCTGCTCCAAGCACTTTTCAGAGCCGACCTCCTTTCATCCTGTCATGTGGCATCTTCAACACCTTGCCTAGAAGGTTACCGCCGATGGAGAAGAGAGAGAATGCACAGGTCTGGAAGTGGTGTGTACATCACGTCTGCCCGCACTCCACTGTGCAAAATGCAGATGCATTACCCCAACTAACTGCAAGAATTCTGGGCGGTGGACTTGGCTGTGTGGCCAGGAAGAAGAGTAGCTCCTGAAACGAAGAGTAGCCCCCGCTCGCCGCAACTAGAGAAAGCCTGCATGCAGCAACAAAGACGCAACTCAGCCAAAAGTAAATAAATAAACTTATTTCATTTGGGGCATCGCTAGAATCCTCAGCCATGCTACCCAGGCTTCCAAGATAGAAACGGGAGAAACAACTTCCATTTCATTTGTTGAATCTTAGTAGTTCCAGCTCAGCAAAGTCTCACCTCCTCTGCTCTTTGCAATCCTCAATCGCATCACTTCTTGCTGGAACTTTTGACTCAGCCCCCAGTCTTCGCTGGCTTACTACTGTTCACTTCAGGATAAAAACAAGTCTTCCTCAAGCTGGCTCTAACTTACCTTTTCAGTTTCCTCCTTTAATCCTTTCTGCAACTCCCTCTTTGCCCTGCACCAAACTTCCTTACTTCTTTCTCCAATAAGCTGCAAAGGCTGTATGTATGTGTGTGTGCCAGGGGTGTTTCTTTGTTCTAGAATGTCCAGCCCTTCCTTCACGACTTCAGAAATCTTCTTTGAGCCTCAAGACCCATCTCAAACATCACTTTTTCTTAGAAGCCTTCCCAAGTCCCACAGTCAGACATAATTTGTTTATGTGTCCAACAAAACAATTCATATTACACTATAGCATTTTAGCGCATTTACTTATAACTGTTTTTATGTGTCTCTGTCTCCCATAAGACTGGGGATTTCTTAAGGAGGAGGACTGTGTTTTAGGTATAATCCCTTCAGCCAGATTCGTCGTCCCTAAATCTTGTTCAGAGCTGGCACACTGGGGATGCTCAGCTGATGCCTGATGAATGAATGAATCTTTTTGTAATTATATCATAATGCAAATTAGAGCTCTGCATTTTTATTTTTAGACTAATCCAGCCCAGTATTTTTCTTCACTTCAGAGTTTTATTATTTGTGCTCTAGGAGCTAGCAGCCATCTAAATCTCATAGGATTTTGGATGAAAATTTAGGAAAAGCAGCATCCTTCACCAGCCAAGTTAGCAAACTTTTCTCTGAAGATTGTGTAGAATACTATAGTAAGTTCTTGGCTACATCTCAACAAGAGGTAGGGCCTTCCAGGATTTTACCATTTTTACAAATTGCAAATCCTAGACTCATTAAAGAATAGGTAAAGGAGAGCAGGCATTTGTTGGTTTTCTGGGAGCTGGTTATTTCTTCCACTTCCACTTACTTAGAGTCATTTCCAATAAAGAAGGGAATGCAGACAGGGCAAAGGTGTGAATCTCAATTATCCAGTTCTGCCTGACTTTAAAGCCTGGATAAAGGTTAGCATGGGCTTTGATACTGCCTAGTAATTGCAGATTGCCTTGCTTTTATTGTAGGAGTGAGTGATAAGAAGTGAGCCTCATCATTAAATGAGACATGCCAAGAACACTAACTTGCTTGCCCACGTCTCTGCCTCTCATACCCAAGCTGAATGTCAAGGTAGTGCACTAAAATTATTCATACCCCTGGCCTCATCTATCATGTCTATGTGAATGACACCCAAACATATGTCTTGAGTGTAGACATCTCTTCCAAGTTCCCTATATCTGGCTGACTCTGGGCATTTCCACTCAGATGAGTCAGGAGAATCTCTAATGCAGCATGTCAAAAGCTGAATTAATCACCCTCACTCCCCAGCCTACTGCAGCTCCTACCGTTTCTTGCTCAATTAATAATATCGTCATTCTCCCAGTCAGACAGGACCGAGAGCACAAGGTCATCTTTGAGGGTCTATGCATCCCATCAACCATCGTTTCTTAAGCCACATTCATTCTGTCTCTGCTCAACCATTATGATAAGATCTCACTCTATTTTTTCTATTTTCGAATACAGGCAGCCCAGAGCTGAACCCTCATAATGTCAGTCTCAGAATGAAGAGGACAAGCCAGTGTTAACAGAGCAGAGTCACAAAGACAAACTGACCACATCCAAGTTCTCACTCTGGCTCTTAACTTCTGACTGTCTTGACCACCAGGTCCAAGTATATTTATATAACAAAACCTGGAAGGTGCTCTTTAACTCAGAATTTTGTGACGTCAACAACTACAAAAAATGAACTTGTTGATTTGTCAAGAATGAACCCGTGACAGATAGTCAGAAAGATAGATATATGACTTAAAGAGGGTGTTTTAGAGGAGCTGGAACTGAATCACTGGAAGATTGTCTGTGTGTGCGGGGCCATCCAGCTTCCTAATTATTACAATGAGTTTGGGAGAGTTTAAGGGTGTGGAATATTTAGGAAACACCAATAGGTGCTTATTCACATTTTTTAAAGTGCATAGTACCAACAGGCCATGAGGAAAATAACTTGAACTTAGCCCACAGTCAGGATCAGATATAGAGAGATACGTGTCTGGTGGTACTTTGCATAGAGGAAGGGAGACACTGTGGGGAAAAAGATGGCAACTCTAAGGGCCCGAACCCCCTGGTGTGCGAACGTCCTCTCAAATAAGTGGTCAGGAACCGCAGAAAGGTATTTCCTACTGGCCTAAGGCTGAAGAACACTGAGGGGCAGAGAAACAGAGGAGGTCAGCAGTGTCATGGATGTATTATTGGCAGGAAATTGGGGGCAGTGGAGCAACACCTTACTGTCAGATAGCAAACTGATGGTAAGGCCTGTGGATTCCAAAAACACGGAACGGCAGATGTACAGGTAGCAGCTCTGATTAAGTGAGACAGCCCATCTCTCCTCAAGGAAGACTGAATAATTTAGAGGGAGCTTCTGAATTTGGTTTCCTGAGAATCAAAGCACTGATATTTGGAAGAGCTCTGAAAGGTAATACATTTATCCTCACTGATCTGAGACACCTGGGGCTGAACAGTTTATGTACTGAAGTATAGCAATCTATTAAGAATGCTCCTTGGGTACCAATATCTCTCTAAGTCCTTTTCTCTAAGAAAATAATGTTGATCTGGTCTGGATCCTTCTTCGTAACTTACATATGCTCTCTGTCTCCAAATCATCTAAGTCTGGATATCTTGTTTCTTACCCCAGGGTCCTTAGTAACTAGCTTTTGCTCTTTGCTTATGTGTTTGCTCAGAGTGTTACCTTTATGAACTGAGTGCTTTTCAGTTGATTTTCAGTGAAATCTTTGCTTCCTTCCAATATAGTCAGCAAAATGCATATAGTGGCTGTGTGATGCTGCAGCTATCTGTCTCCTTAGTCAGAATAAGCCTGTGTCTGTTTCAGGTCTCTTTGGTGGACAGGTTAGAGCTGGTATAATCAGCATTCTGGGATCCCCTGGGGTCTTAGGTGGACCTTTTAAAACACTCCGTTGAAAGGTAGAGCTGTTTATTGTTTAAGGAATGGGCTGAAAATAGGTACTCTACCCAAGGATATGTGACTAACATGATATATCTAATATTTTATTATTAATCATCTATCTCATAGTTTTCAACTATATACTGACTGTAATTTAACTCAGATCTTCATTTAGCTCTAGAATTCCAAATGTGTTTTTTTCCTAAATTACTCTCCAGCCCTATCTTTAAAACTCTCTCTTCTCCAGCAAGGAGAAATCTCCCTAAAAAATCAATCAATCAAATAAAAGATTTAAAAACCTCCAGCCAAAAGTACTCACAGCTGCTCATCAGATTCGCACTCAACTCCACACAAGTGTGACCTTCTAGTGTTTACTGTTAACACGTATCCTTTTGCCCAGGAGAATAGTCCTCTGGGTAGATATGATTTGATTAAAATCAGTACTTACATATCTCTCCCTTTGCTATCATCTTAGTTTATTTCTTTCATTTGAACTCGTAAGAGTCGCCTAATTTTGTCTCTGTATTTCCAATCACTTCCTTTCTGTCTTAATCTAAATATGATTTGAGAAACTGTTTTCTCAGTTCTCCCAAGTGGTCCTTAACTAGTATCATTCTAGATACATAGGAGAGAAGTTACTTTGCTACATACTATCCCCACTTCTAAGGCATCAGGACGCAATTCTCAGTTGCCAAAGTGGGGAGTGGAAACTCTCAGCAAGTTAATCTTAAAAATCACTCTTCTGTTCACGTCATCACCCTTCTTAGAATCTTTCAGTGGCTCCCGAGAGCGATAAAGTCCTTTAGTGTGTAGGGCCTCCTATGATCTGGACCCAACCTACAGCCAGGTGCACTGGCATCTCTCCAGTTCTCCAACCCATCCTGGGCCACATCAGAAAGCACTCTTCCAACTTTCCCCTCCATTTCCACCACCCCAGTTTCTGACTCCCCACTCTGTATGTCTCCATTCATTTTTCAAGGCCAAGCTCAGATGTCACCTTCTACAGGAAACCTTTCCTGATCTCACTTCTGGCTAATCTCTACCAGATTTTACTTTTTTATTTTGTGGAACTTACTACCATCCACTTTTTATCGGAGGGCTTCTCCTATCAACCTCTTTGGCCTGAAAGCTCCCAAGGGAGGAACGGTACATCCTCTTTCACCCCTTATCCTCATGACTAAGAGGTATAATGTGGGTAAAGCTTTGGTAAAAGCATGAATGAATGAATGAATGGGAATGGGAGTACTTTGCCACCTGTCTATTGGCGCACCACTGGGTTAATTTCAACTGGTTAAGCAGGCTAGGCTTGGAAGAGGAAAGCGTCCCGAGAGTGAGTGAGCTTCATCCCTCTACATGCTCGTGTGTGCCATGCAATGCCATGATACCTTAACTCCCTTCAAAAATCTACATGGCCTCTGCTTCCTCTAATAGCCCCAGCCCAAATCTTCTATCTAGGCTGTACCCAGAATTTCTTAGTGCACGCTTTAACACCTTGGATGCAGTATTCAAGTAACAACTCCAACTGTGAATAGTCATTGTGTCCACTGTTATTCCACGTACGATTGCTAGTCTTTGTGACCATCAAAGCAAATGTTTCCTCCAGTACTTCTACATAGTATGGTCCTTTGCAGTGACTGCTACATACGACTTTATCTGAAAGCAGCCCAGAAATGAAAACTAAGCGCTTTTTTCCTGCTCAGAAATCATCTCGACAATAATAACAATTTTTAAAACTTTGCCTTTCTGAAGTACATTATATTTGAGAATTCTAATGTACTGTTGGAACATCAGTCATGCCAAGGTATGGTTCAGTCAGAATTTTACTCGGAGTATCAGTGTTATCCCTAGAAAACATTCATAGCCTTCAGCACCTGAACAGAACATAGAAGGATAAGAATTATTTCTCAGGAGCCCAGTTCTAAGGACCACATTTGCCTTTCAGACTTAAAATGTGAAGGGTTTTTGTTGCTGTTGTTTTCCAACAGCCTTCAGTTGTATTATGCCCTATTCTGTGATTTATTTCAGTTGTTTCACTTCTTTCCTGGTAGGAAACTACCATACAATTCCTCTTGATTTCCGTAACACTGCATATTCATAGCTATTCCTTTGGGCTTCAGGAAGTTGTTTTTGTCATCAGTGTAGTACCGGTATTGTCAGAATATATGTTTTTACACTTATTCCATCCTCTCTTTTTTAGAAACTAGTAAGAGCCCAACACAAATGCATATATGTTTATAAAGCGAAAATATCCCCCAAATTGCACCTGTAACAGAGATAAGAGTTTTAAGAAATTGCCGTATGATATGCCCATCAAAGGAACTTTTTTCAGATTAAAGGTTGTAAAGTACCTTCACCTCCAGCTTGGCAGTATATTAGTTTGTACGGTGAAAAAATTCAAATTGACACTTTTAAGTCTTTCAGAATAGTGAATATCTGAGATGCAGGAATAAGGACAACATGTGTGAATCGTTCAGAACAAAATGATTTTCCCCAGCGCCCATTACACCAAAATGAATTTATGTTTCCTTCCAAAGAAGCATAATCTTTGTATTAGGATGTTTCAGATAAATGATTGTTTGTTTTTACTGAAACTCGTAGGAAACCATTATTTGTTTTTCTAAGTAGGTCTCCCACAAAGTATGAGAAAGTAGAGGTAAAGTGTTTTCCACACAGCACTTGCTTTAGATGAAATACTTTTAAAGTGAACGCTTTCGTAAGGCTGCTGTGTTCCCTTGAAGGGTTTATCCTGTGGGTCTCTTTGGGCAGGTGGCCAGACATGCCCTGGAAGTGAACTGGGGGACTCAACTTTTCAAAATTTGCCTTTCTTCTGTCCTCCCTCTGTATCCTCTAACAACAATTTCCTTCAGTTTTCCAAAGCAAACCAGGAACCCGGAGATGCTATTGTTTAGCACTTAAATTGTGGCTGAGACGGGCAGGCCATCCTTGATAGGGTGAAGGTCTGCTTTTCCTTCTCTTGTTTGAAAAACTGTCTTCAAAATTAATGGCTGGGAACACCTCTCCCAACTCAAATGCGAGGAATACATAATAAAATACATAATACATAACAAAGTACATAATAAAAATACAAATAATTATATCTTTACTTTAGAGGGACTGGCTTTACATGTATGGCTGCTTTCATTAAAGAAAAACAATTGTCTTACAAACCAATAAATGACCTTACTCTTATTACCAGATATTCTAAATATGTTCCTTAAGTAGAGAATGCTGGAAGGGAGTCAAAAAGACTAAAGGGGGAGTGTAAAGAAGGAGAGACCATCTACTTTTGCCCTTCTTCCCCTTACCTCATTAGCTTGCTGGGAAAGAGTCTACGGGCCCTTAAGGACCATTAGCAAACTTTCATAGGCTGTGTGAGATGCAGATGAACATATTTAAGAATGTATCTGACATATATACACTAATATGTATAAAATAGATAACTAATAAGAACCTACTGTATAGGGCTTCCCTGGTGGCACAGTGGTTGAGAGTCCGCCTGCCGATGCAGGGGACACGGGTTCGTGCCTCGGTCCGGGAAGATCCCACATGCCGCGGAGCGGCTGGGCCCGTGAGCCATGGCCGCTGAGCCTGTGCGTCCGGAGTCTGTGCTCCGCAACGGGAGAGGCCGCAACAGTGAGAGGCCCGCATACCGCAGAAAAAAAAAAAACCTACTGTATAAAAAAATAAATAAAATTAAAAAATTTAAAAAAAAAAAGAATGTATCTCAGTTCTAAAGGAGAGCGGTTATCTGTCTGACCCACACATTCTAGGAGTGCCTCCCAATGGAAACGGGGTTGGAGGAGGGGGAGGGGGAGTAAGGGTGGAAAACTAGACCCAACTCTTTTTCTGCCGCAACTTGAGGTGGTCTGGATTTTGTATCTGTAAACAAGGATGACCAATGTCCCAGTTTGCCCAGGACTATTTTGGTTTTAAAACTGAAAGTCTCGTGTCCCCAGAGTTTTAAAACCAAATAGTTTTCAGTTTTAAAACCAAAATAGTCCTGGGCAAACTGGGACATTGGTCATCCTCAAAAAACACAATTTAGACTCTCTTCACCATTGAAAGTCTTCTAAATCCCAGACGTTTAAAGCTGGCTGCACACTGGAAACATCTGGGGAGTTGTAAAAGCCACTGGTGTTGGTGTCCTGCCCCTAGAGAATCTGATTTCTTTGATCTGGGGTGCAGCGTGGCCTTTGGGATTTCCTAAAGCTCAGGTGATTCTAATGCATTAGGACCCAGTTTGGAAACCCCTGCACTAAATGATTTTGCCAAGTTATTTGACCTTTCTGAGCTTCAGTTTTTCTTTTAGTAAAAACTTGCCCTGCTTTTTCGCATTCTTACTTTTACAGTAATATTCAAGGTTCCATAATTTGGGATGTGCTGAATCAGTGCATAGGAATCACCTGGGGATCTTGATAAAGTGCAGATTCTGATTCAGGAGGTCTGGCAAGAGGCTCGAGAGTTTGCATTTCTAACCAGCTCCCAGGTGATTGTGACGCTGCTATCCACGGATCACGCTTTGCATAGGAGAATATGGAACATCAAAGGGGGAGAAGAATTACTCAAAATAACCTTCTTTCCTTTGAAGATTAGCGGACGTTATCAAGGCATTTGTTATTAAGGGAAGCAGGAAGGGATGGATACATGGAAAAGGTGGCTACAGTGGGTAGAAACTCAGGTATATACATTTGGGTATGTGGTAGGTAGAATAATGCCTCCACCTCTAAGATGTCCACATACAAATCCCTGGAACCTGTGAGTATGTTATATGGCAAAGGTTGCTGATGGAATTAAGATTGCTAATCAGCTGACTTCAAAATAGGGCGAGTACCCGTGATTATCCAGGTGGATCCAGTATAATCACAAAGAGTCCTTAAAAGTGGGAGAAGCCTGTAGAAGAAGAGTCAGTGCCGAGGAGCTGTGGTGGGAGAGAGGCTGGGCTGGCCACTCCTGGCCATTGCTGGCTTTGAGTGTTGGAAGGAGGCCCTGAGCCAAGGAATGTGGCCAGCCTCTAGATGCTGGAAAAAGGGCAGAGAAACAGATGTTCCCTGAGAGCCTCCAGAAGAGAACTCACCCCTGTGGATGACATGCTGATTTTAGCCCAGTGTGACTTGAGGCCAGCTTCTGACCTACAGAACTGTAAGGTGATGAGTTTGTGTTCTTTTAAGTATTTATTGTAATTTGTTTTGGCGGCAGTAGGAAAGCACTACAAGTATGATATTAGTCCACAACTTGGGTAAGAAGCACAGTTATATTCTTGATAAGTCAGTTTCTTACTCTGAGCCCCCTTTCTCCCAACCCTGAACCTCAGCCCTTCATGGGGTTTTGAGCCCCCATCCACACCCTCAGGTTTGGCCGCATTTCTGGAGTCCAGAGTTTAGAGATGTGTTGGGAGAAGGAAGCTGGCCAGTCCTTCTTTTCCCCAACGCCCATTGGTAGGTGGGGTCTTGGCAGGACAGCCTGTGGCGGCCCGTCTACAAGCAGCAGTTGACCCCACGCTCTCTGTGGGTCCTGGCATCTCCCAGACATGCGGAGGAGGGTGGTGCTCCCTTCTTTCCATCCCCCCTCTGCCCTCCCAGCCCAGGAGGATCTCAGCTTTTCTCTCTCCACGCTTCTTCAAGGCACTCTGTATATACCTCTGTGAAGTCCCTAAATTCACCCAGAGGTTTGGGCTTTGGAAAACAGTTCAGAAAAAAGACTGAGCAGGTTATCTTTATTTTCTGTGAGACCACAAGGCTCCCCTGGGGCTCTGAGCCCAGCTGGCTTTGCAGCACAGGGGACAGGACAAGGCAAGCGAAAAGGGAACAGAGCCCATCCAGGAAGAAAAGAACATGAGTTCATTTGTCAAAATATTAACCATCTACTTGTGTGTGAGAAGAAAACAGAATGAGGTTTATTTTATGGTTCCCCTCCCCACTCCCCAACAAAGAAGAAAGATCCTCGCTGCTATAAACATGTTATATCTGCCCAGCACGCACAGAGGTAGAAAAGTATGGGGGCTTTTTGAGGATGTTAGAGGCAAGCTGAGAGGAAGTGAAGAAACCCAAGGGGCGGGAGGTCAGCTTAGAGGTAAAGTAACAAGCGCCAGAAAGTCCTGAGCATAATTTCAGGATCTGAAGTTCCGGAAACTAGACCCTTTCTAAGCCCTCGGGGGTGACATGAGTGGCCACTGCAGGCAGTCCCCTCATCCCCAGCACGCATGCCTAGTGGACCTGAGCTCTGCATGCCCGTGGGTGCCTCACACCTGCCCCACGGGAAAGCCCTGGGGGCTCAGGGTTAAAAATCTTCCCCCTTGCACTGCAGCCAGGCTGGTGCCGGAGTCTTTTCTGAACTTTACAACTTAGAGTTCTTTACGGTTTCCGCAGCAAAAAAAAAGTAACCTCTATGTAAATTGTCAGCATTTTCTGTACAGATTTAAGTTATTACAGTGCCTTTGTAGGTGACAACCTAGTAGATTATAGTAAAATCCGGTTTTATCAGGAGACTGAGACTTGGGACTGCCTAAAAAGTCCCTGGAGAAGGGTAGATGGAAAAAATGGTCATGTTGGTTAATCTGGGAGTGTAATTGAGAGTGGTTTGGGTTTTATGTTCATCTGTATTTTCTCGGAGAACGTTTGGTTTGTACAACTTATTAAAGGTAAGCAGAAGCATTGTGGAGGGGACAGTGCTGAGAAGCAGGCGGAGGGCTCATCCTCAGCTGTGCGCGGTGACCTGCTCAGCCCTCCTGCTGCAAGGCCAGGACCTCTGGGCAGGCGCGCTGAGGCTGTGGGCTCCCGCATTACTGCTTGGGAGAGTATGGCCCTCCTGCATCCCGCTGTCTATGCACCGCCTAACGAACAAGTCAGTGGTGTCTTCAGACCCTCTGTTGTGGTCCTGACCTTGAGCTTGCCCCTGTCTGGAAGTCACCAGCTTCCTGTTGATATAAATTGCAAACAGACCTGAAAGCAAAGTCGAATGTGTGTTAATCAATTGGCACGTGTCCCTTTGTACCAATATGGGGACAAAAGAAAAAAACTCCCTCTTCCTTTGAGCTTGGGATTTGAATTTGACTAAGTAAGGAAAAGGTTATGGGTAGCTCTGGAGAGTGGCGGCCCTTGGGCGAGGGGACCTCTGCGATGGGAAAGCACAGTTCACAGCAGGTGAGGTAGACAGGAATATGGGTGTTGCTCCTGCCTCGAGCTCCTCCCCCACGGCCCACAGCCCCCAGAGGAGTGGGGAAGAGGATGCCAGACAGAGAAAGGGGCCTTGTGGGTAACCACCCTCTGGAAAGGACTGTGATGATAGGTGATGAAAAGCCTAGAGGGGGTTTTCTAGGGGCCTTTCCCCCTGGCCACATCCTTAAAGAGCCTCAGGCCCTGCTGCTTATGTGGCTGCTGCACCTCCCCCTCCCTCCCAAGAGGCAGCTCCCCGCTTTGCTGTGTGCCCCTATGGAAAGGTGTGAATAAAGCCTGTGTCACAAGGATGGGTGTGACCTGGGTGGGGTGGGACCTACCACCACCACGACTCTGAGTGAGCTGGCACATTTCTGTAAATCTTTTTTTTTATATACATCTTTATTGGAGTATAATTGCTTTACAATGGTGTTAGTTTCTGCTTTATAACAAAGTGAATCAGTTATACATATACATATGTTCCCATATCTCTTCCCACTTGCGTCTCCCTCCCTTCCACCCTCCCTATCCCACCTAGACTGGCACAAAAACAGAAATATAGATCAATGGAACAAGATAGAAAGCTCAGAGATAAACCCACACACATATGGTCACCTTATCTTTGACAAAGGAGGTAGGAATGTACAGTGGAGAAAGGACAGCCTCTTCAATAAGTGGTGCTGGGAAAACTGGACAGGTACATTTCTGTAAATCTTGAATCCCCAGGGCAGACCTACCCTCCTAAGGAGAGTGCGGTGGACTGCAGGGGTGACGGTTGGGGAAAAACTATTTCCTTAAATCTGGAACTCCCAGGGGGACACCTGCCAACCTCACTGGGCGGGGACTAGAATTGCCCTCAGCTATTGTGAATACTAATCACAGTTACAATAAGTCTAGTGATACCGACAGTTGACGTGCATGAGCCCACTTGCATCTGAAGATTGTTGAGTTCTGTGGCTGGGCAGGTGGGGCTTCTTCCCTTGTTCCTCAGGTGATGAGGATAATCAGAGCCTGTGCTAGAAAGTTCTCATTTTCCAACCCTTTGCCAGGGGTACTGAACACTCCCCTCTGCTGTGGTCAGTCAGGGACTCCAGGCCAAATAGAGATCAAACCTTTTCTTTTCTGCACACGAGAAGGTGCTATAGATAAATCCCCAGGTAAAGAGAAGAAGGCAAGTGAAATGCAGGTTGGGGAGGAGAGAGCCGAGCTGCTGTCACCTTGCCTTCCGCCAGGCCCCATGCCACCCAGGTCACTGTTTGTTTCTTCACCCAGCCTGCTATTAGCAGTTGGCCGGAAAGCTTTGAACTTAACTGATGTACATAAAGCAAGCTGTTCATTTAATCTGCGCATTTAATTCAGCGGCTCTGTGCTGCTCCAGGCTGGCTCCTTGCCATATAAGGCATTCACAGGAGCCTTCTGCAGCCCCCCTGCCTCTGTCTTGAAAAGCAGCCACAGATGGCTTTGCGCTCGATGCATATGCTGTAGGCCGAAAATCTCGTGGCACTGCCACCACCTTGCCTGCCAGGTAGGTCCTGTGTGGTCCACTTCTGTTTCTCCTGCAAATGAGAACATGCTGAATTCTAGCATTTCGGTCTTTTTGAGGTGAATGAATGGAAAGAAAATCAGTTTTAATTTTGCTTTTCGATCAGATTATATCAGGAACAAATGCATGCATTTGTATATAATTGCCTGGTTGTGAAAATGTTGCTGGACTTGGCTTTAGTGTCTTAAGACAGGTTTGATAAAAGCTTCAAGCATCCTTTCAGTAAAATGTGCATTCCAAACGCATGAATAAGGTTCCTAGGGATGAACAGTGTGTGGTAGGCAAAGGAGGGACGTTTTCTCCTGTAGAATGTTCTCTTCTAAATACTATGAAAATATGTGTATAATTAGAATTGTATTGAAAGGTGCCAAGAGATTAAATAGATGGTTGCATTTTGGTATTATCCCAAATAAGCAATATTTGCTACAGAAATCTCACATTTGGGATAATGACATGTAAATGTGTCCTAGTCCCATTTCCCTAAGTGGTTTCCATGGTTTAATGACTGTCAAATTTGTGAAATATCTGCAAAACCAGATGATGCCACCGGTGTGAGGGGGAGAGTTAGGAGATTAAAAAAAAAAAAGGAATAGAGGCTAGCTTTAGTGATCTTTGCTAAGGAAGAGGGTGCAGGCACGGAGGGGTGGCGCGGGGTATGTAAGCGTGCGACCTGGGGAAACAAATAGTAAGGGAAAGGCATGAGAGAAAATATGCATTATAATTATAAAACTGGGGTGGAAGGAAAATGAAATTTAGCGATAAGCTGGGCCTTGGTATGGATGGGCGGGGGAAATAAGGAGCCACTGGCTTACTTGGTCAGGCCTTATCACCAATGTCTGCTTTGAGCACCAGCTGCCTCATTTAGGGTCTGTTCTCACAGCATTAACCAAGGTGAACCTGTTACAAAACCCTGACAGTGAATGACAAGATCTTGAGATACGGTGTGTAGACAGGCTGGCTGCAGACCTCAAACCAGATGCATTTACAACTATGACCTGCAGAGCAACAGAAATCTGCTCCTGTCATTATGCAAATGAACTATGTACCTTCTTTCAGCTGTTACCAATCTATCGAACAGCTATAAAGTAGCTGGCCCTTTGTTGATGGTCTCTCTTGAATTCTCTTGTTACCTACGGTCTTCTGAAAGTTAGTACTTACAAATAAGAAAAATTAAGTCTCAAGGAAGTGAAGTGTCTCAGCCAGGGTCAGCAGGCTAACAAGCGGAGAAGGTCGAATTTGCAGTCGGATCTTCCAACCTGGGAAAGTTCACGTTCTTCTTTTATGCAGCCTCTCGATTTAATTTCCAATTGTTACAGGAAAAATAGCAAGCAGAAAAAGGGACATACAAATAAAACCATTTTCCTGGGAAGGTTGGAACTACACCTTAAGTCAATAATTAAATCTACAAGTGTTTTTATTTGTCGCCTGAATTTTCCAGTGGTTCAAATGTGTTGAAATTAGCCAGACACACTGGGGCATTGTTTCCCAATGTTGGTTATATGTTGTACTAACCTGGAGAGCTTTATAAATCCTGATGCCTGGTTTCCACTCCTAGAGATTCTGATTTAATTGGTCTGAGATGCAGCCAAGGTATCATGGGTTTTAAAAGCTCTCCAGTGATTCTAATGCAAAGCCAAATAGCTCTGTCCCTCTTAGACTTCTCTTGAAGTCTAGAACCATTCATGCCACTAATTCTTAGCTATCTTTGCTTTAGTATCCCACAGGCATCTCAAACTCACCATGTCCAAACCAGAATTGTCCTTCCACTTAAACCTGACTATCCTCTTCCTACATCTTTTTTTTTTAACACTAGTTATAGTATTGAGTAGAATAGGCCTCCTATTCTAAGGGACTCCTATCTTTAGGTAAACATAATCCTGAGATTAAAATAGACATGCCAGACCACCAGCTGGCTGCTGTATAAATTTATAGAGCTTCTGTGGAATTTAAAAGTCTAGCGAATTCAGGCACTGACTACTGGGAATGTTGTGATAGTTCCCTCCTGGATGCCAAGGAAGAATAAAGCTCAGATGTTTTACATCAAAGTTAACTGAAATGAACATGTGGGTCTTATTGTCCATAAGAAAATCACCTTTCAGATTTCAGGTGGCCAAGGGGATTTGGTTGGCTAGGTTTTTACCATGGACTCACCTGGAATCACGGGAGACTTGGTCCACTCAAACCACGTGGTACTCACAGTGGAAGAGGGGTGAATCCCCAGGGAAAAACGTGGGTCCTGTTAAAAGAAGAGTCAGAAGTTGGGCTGGACGTAGAAATCCCCGATGCAATCTCTGCAGGTGCAAAGGGAAAGACATCTCATCCATCTGGAGAGACAGGAAGTTGAAAGGGACGGTCCAATTGGGATGAGTCTGGGAAGATGGGCAGAGTAGGAGAAGATATAAAAGAAATTTTAAGTATTGCCAATGATTATACTGTTGCTGAAACAATTCATGTTCCCCAATATTCCCCTCCACTATTGTGAATCTAAAAAGCCACTTAATCATCTGCTCAAATCAAATGTTTAGGTTCCTTGAAGATTCTATGTACAAGGAAAGAGAACATATCATTCATGTACTCAGAAGTTACGATGCAGTCTTTTAAAGTGAGAGTCTCCTAAATTTGAGTTTTTTTCTTTACATGAGACAGATACTTTCATGAAACTATAAACAGTGAGAACTCACTAGGCTTAAACTCTTTTATAGAAAATGAGTGAGCTACTTTTACTAGATAATAAACTTCTCTAGCACAGATACCATCCCTGTCGTATGAGTTCCTTTGTATCTTTAACTACAAAATCAGAATGAAAAGAAATATTCACTACATTCTGCTTACCAAAGAGCTAGACCTATCTTGCTATAGTATAATGAAAAGATTGGCAGTGATACTTAGAAAAAGTTTCCCCTGACATCATACTGCTTCTTTCTGCCACTGGCCTTCCATGTAACTTTAGGCAAGCCGTTCAAATGACTTATGTCTAAGATGGTGACGATATCGGCTGATAGTAACAATGACTGATTATCAGACTGTTTTAAATATCGGACGGAATAAGCAAATGAAATAGCTTTGTAAATAGCAAGCACTATACAACTGTGAGATGACGGTGCTGTACATTTTTGGTTTTGGCACGAAGGGATGTGGAGGGAAGCAGCAACATACCTAGTATAGTTGACACCAGAGCAGACCCATTACGCCATTATCAGATCCGCGATCGATCCCATTATCTTGAGCCCTCAGGAGGCCTGCTGGTACCACACCAAAAGAGACTGCTTTCAGAATTCAGTTATAGGGAAGTTTTCTCTTGTGTTTCCCACTATAAATATTTCTATTATGAGAATTACAGACTTCATCTTTGTAATTTTTTGCCTGGGCAGACAGAATTCAGAATAACTATACCCACATACCCCAACCCCCTACTACCACCCCTGGTCTCTCTGGCCTCCCCCTGGCCTCTTCTTCTCTGCAACACTCTCTCCCCTCTTTCTTTCTCTCTCACATATACACACACATATAACACTATAGCGTACATTAGTTATTCCCAAATATGAGGAGCTTTTAGAAGTCCAGTTTCTGGGCCTCACCTCTGAAGAGGCCGAATCAGTATGTCTCGGATGGGCCCCGCTCTACAGACTTTAAAAGCATCTCATGTGTTTTTGATGGTCACTCAAGTGAGGGAATCATTTACTAGTGACTGAATTTGTATTTTTCTAATTTTATGCTCATAAAATTCTATAATTCACTATGGTCCTGATTTTACATTTCTATTTTGCCATTTTATTGTCTGTATCCTTATTTCATCTTGGAGATCACCTCAATATAGAGTCGGAATTTAATTCTTAAAAGGTGGAAGAAATCTTTGCTTTTTCCCCTTTACGAAACCATGAATTCTTACAATTGTGCATGCAGAATGCAAAGTTGCAGGTTTGAAGGGTCATAAATCAGCTGCAAGTTTCTTAGCAGGATATATATTAAAATGCATGACCCTCTGTTCTTAGAGCAGATCACTAAAGAACTTTCCATACCATCAAATGCAGTGAAAAAGCACAGTGCTTTTCATACCCCCATATGTAGTATATTACTCGAGTCTCCCTCAGAAATGTATAAAACTGTTTACTTATTACCGTTTTTTGGTCCTTCAGACAAAATTCACAATTGTAAAAGAGAAAAAAAGCAGGCAAAAATACAACAAAACACAGAAGCTTCTGAGAAGCATGGTAACTTATTACTTGGTTTTTCTACCTGCAGGATTATATGAAACAGGAAAAAGCAATATTAGAAGCAATAACTTCTAATGGTTTCTCAGCTGATAAGCATGAACCAACTTGTAGTCCAGGTTGCATCATTGGTTATGCTTTTAAAAATTATTTTGTCTATGTCTTTGTGAGATATTGAATGCCAGTCATTGTGACTATTAACTGATCAATTCAGTTTTTTCATAGGTGAATCATCAGTTTTAATTAGTTGCTATAAACAAGCATTGACTGGGTATTAAAGTATTCCAGACAGAACTAAATAATGTGTTAATTTTTATAATACCCCTATGAAAGAGATATCCTTCCCAGATGAGGGAAGTGAGGCTCAGAGAAGTTTAGTTAAATTTCTCAAATTATTCAGCTAGTAAATTACAGAGCTGAAATTAAAATCCAGATCTGCAAGCTCAGAAACCTAGATTTGTAGCCAGAATGCTGGTGGTTTTTGTACTTTGGTGTACATAATAATCTCCTCTGAGAACTTGTTTGAAATGCCGGTTTCTCCCTCGAGATTCCCCTTCAGTAGGCCTGAGAGAGCCCAGAAGTCTGCATTTGAACAAGCCATCAGGCGATCCTGACCCCGCTCAGGAAAGGCTTGCACTGTGGCTGGCTTGCTCGGGAAGACGTGTCTGAGTTAGGGAGATGAAGGAACTCCCCAACCCTGTGCTATGTTCATCCCTTGGGTTTTATCTCTTCAGAGCTCAAGCCACAGGAAGCCACACCCCAATACCCGGTCTGCTGGGTATTTGTCAACCAGAAATTTTAACGATCATATTTTTAAAAGGGAATCCTGAAAATGTGTGTTCAACATTCTTTAAGGGAAAAGGCCACGAGAGCCTTGTGAAAATGATTGAGAAAATGAAAGCTAAAAACTCAGAGGTGAGAAGATGGGTGCAGCTTTTTCTAGCTCGTTAGGTCTCCATTCCCTGATAATGGGGGTTGCCATCAAAGAACAGCACACTCAGCAGGAACTGAGGCAGCCTTAGGACCAAAAGAAAAACTCCACAGCAGTGAGAGAAAGAAAGAAGGTAGGATAGAAATGTTGGCGTAAGATGTAAAAGAGCGGGGAAAAAGCAGGAAAAGTGGAAAACTATGGAAATGTGAGGCTCTTACAACCAGAGCAAACCATGGTTAAGCTTAACAGTGCATCAGTCCACTCCAAGTGTTCAACTGCCTTCCTTTTACAATTCCTGGGACACCTGCAAATGACTAACTCCACTAAACTTACCCTCCTCGGCTCTGTATCTCCACCAGTCAGGTTCACTTATGTAATGGGTTTGCCTAGCAGATGGCCTTTCCTGTGAATCTGAGGTAACATGGTTGCAAGGAGAAAAATAACAGTCCAACAGGGTCCAGGAACTCCAAAGCCTTCCCTATTAGTTCTTAGTGTTTGCTCCAAGGGGCATAAATAAGGCAACTCCTCACCTATGTCATTAAAAACTTTCTGGGCCATATTGGAAGAAGGTGCTTGGCAGGTTTTAGAAGCATTGTGTGTAGTATTGGAGAAATGGTAACTCACGCTTGGCTCCAACACCTAGTAGTTGTATGATGCTTGGCATATCAAGTAATTTCACCGGGTGTCAGCTTACCGAGCTAAAACATGTTGGTCATAGTGTAACTATACCGGGTGGTTGAGAGGGATAAGTGAATAACCGTTCAGACAGGCCCTGGCAGATAACAGTTGTAGCAGGGTCCTGCCAGGAAAAAGAACCCATCCATGATGGTTCAAAGATAACTTCCTTGAAGAGGTGATTTACAAGGGTGTTAGCAGGGATAAGAAAATGAGATGGTAGGTACCTGGAGACTGTTACAGCAGGAATCCGTTACTACCCTTAGAGCGGAAGGCACAGAAGATGGAGTGTTAGTTATTCTGCAGTGAGAGCAGGAGCTGTGAAGAAGTCTGTAAAACCTACAGTGTGGAGTGGCAAGCTACTGCCAGAGAATCAGGGAAGGGGTGGCCTCTTTCTCCTCCTGCCATCTGTGCTCCTACTAGAGCCTCCCATTGCCAGACCCAATTGGAAGCCACATGGGAAGGATGCCCAGATGACATAGTTCATGGAGTCAGCTTCCCTCAGCACAGAGCAAGGGAGAGATGAGCATAGGATCGATGGAGAAGGAGAAAGGGGGCCAGGAGTTTTTTCAATGAATTCATTTCCATGTCTCAACCTTAATGTACTACATAGACACCCACAGCTTGGTATTTCCAAACAAAACTGCATGAATAGCATTGAGGGAAGCAGTTCTTATTTCACCAGTAATCCTATTAATGATGTGCCAAGTCCAGCAATGAATCCAAGATAAACATTGCTCTTCCTTTTCTCAAAACCTCAGGACCACTTGGTTATATACTTGGAAAGACACTAACTCTTGGACCCAAATCCTGTCTCTAAGATACATAAATATCCTTTCTCTCCCTGAGAAAGCTAGTGTGCTTCCCTAAAGAACTTACTTAGTGCTAATGAGTATTTGGCACCAGGGGCATCAGACTCTCTAGAAGACCGAATTAAAAAAGCAAGCAACTCATATACTGCTGCAGCTTACACTTCCTTACACTTCTTCCCCAAGACTGATTCTTTAAATAGTGGCAAACTTCTCGACAAGCTACAGCTGTCTCCACTTGAAAGTATGAGTCTTCCCCGCTCCCTCCATAGAGGTAGGGGATAGTTAGCTTGCTGGAGTTGCTGGACCTGTTGGCCTCGAGCAGCGATCAGAGAAGGAGGTATCCATGCAATGCTGAAGATGGAAGCAGAGGTGTGACTGGGACACGAGCAGCTGTCAATCATTTGGCCAGTCTGTAGGTACCATGCAGATCTACAAGAGGAAAGCCTTTTAACCACAGGCTTAGAGGACTTTTGGAAATTCTTGGTCAGGTAGCCCCATCACAATTTCTCCCATGGACAAGATAAGATCTGGTGACCAGTTTGTACTCTACTATGACATTAACTTGACATTTTAGCTTCTGCACTTAGAATAAAATTATCATAAAAGCTACCACTTGTCAAATGCCCAGTATGCTCCAGATATGTACCAAGAGTTTGATACTTTTATTCTAATCATCACAACTCTTAAGTATTAGATTGTGACACATTAAATTTAAAATAGTCCCTATGGGGAGTTCTCTGGCGGTCCAGTGAGGAGGACTTGGTACTTTCACTGCTGGGGGTCCGAGTTGGATCCCTTGTTGGGGAACTAAGATCCCACAAGCCGTGTGGCATGGCCAAAATAAATAAATAAAATCCCTAATGGTACTCAAAAGGGTGGCAGGGGTGGAATATCTTTATAGAAGAATGTCAGTTAATACAAGGAAAATGAAAAACAGAATTGGAAAATCAGAATTTTTCAACCATGAATGTAGTAACTGATTTAAGCAAGTCATCAACGGGTGCTAAAATGTTAAGCAGATAGAATGTACACAGTCTCAAAGCATCATGCCCCAGGTTAGTTATTAATTACAAAGAGATAAAAAATACCTTTACAATAGAAAAACTTGGTGATACATTAAGCATGTGAGCAAAGTTAACATCACCAGTAATGGGACAAACTGATATTATGTGCCTTGTGTTAGTTTGTAATGGGAAGTGTTCTCATTGAAGTGTTTAACCTGAATCTAGTCATGAGGAAACAGACAAATTCAGATTTAGGGACATTCTTCACCTGGCCACAAATGGCCTGAATTCTTCAAAACCGTCAGTGTCATGAAAAAAAAGAGAAAGAAAGTGATCTAAACTAAGACTACAGAGATGGCAGCTGAAAATATAATGTGTGATCTTTTAGGATCCTGGATGGGTAAAAATCAGGTACAAAGTTATGTACTGGAATAATTGGGGAAAGTTGAATGTGGTCTACATATTAGATGGTAATGATAGTATTAGATCAGATTTCTTGGTTGACTTGATGGAGCCGTGGTTAGGGAGGAAACTGTCTTTTAGTCTTAGAAATCTGTGAAGTGTTTGTGTCATCAAGTTTGTAATTTACTTTTAAAGAGTTCAGCAACAACTTAAGTGTTATGTGGAGAGAAAGCAAGTGTGGCAAAATGTCAACAATTCATGAACTTTTGTGAAAGCTGGGTGTATGACAACTGTAGGCTTGAACTTTTAAAAAATAGCGTTGGGAGAACACACAGTATTATTGATACCACTTTTTCAAAAATGGAAACTAAGGTTGAGATCCCCCTGCTAGTACACATGCTAGAGCTAATATTCAAACCTAGGTCTTTCCGACTTTACAAACTTTTCAGTACATTTTGGCCCTGGTATAGTCCGTGTGACCACAATCAGTATGAGATGGTCTTGAAAAAGAATGTCACTTATTTCCCTCAGTTCCTCATGACCCGGACAGTTAAGGATCTCCCCTGAGAGCTGAGGGCCTGGGCTTGGTGTGCAAGTGTGCTGCTGGCCTCCTCCCCCAACCCCTTGTGAAAGAGACAGGCATTTCCTTCTCCTACGAATATTACAAACAGTGGTTTTGAATTTGCTCAATGTCAGTTATTAAGGCCCAAAATGCAAACTCTTGTGGAATGCTGGGATCTAAATTAACTCTGACTTTTCATCATCTCAGAACACAAAACCTAGCAGACAGCAGAAGGCAACTTTGAAGACAGCTCTAATAGAGCTGAACATAATACACAGTTCTTGCGGACTCATTTTACACTGATGACATCTGAACAAAGGAAGGGCTCAGGAAAGGGCTCAAATCCATTGGCCCCCTTTCTTCAAAGAATTTATCAGCCATTTATGAAATCTATGATCTATCTGGTGTATATGAGGTGATTAATCATGCAATAATGTATTCAATTGAATTTGAAAACATCCATCTCAGGTAATATCTGCTCCACGTTCATGTATTTAGATCAATCGGCTCAGGCTTTGTAGTGAATGGCATTAGAAGTTTAAATTTTCTTTTAATACCTTATGTTCCATAATAACATATTCTTATGGCATGTGAATAAATCCTCATTAAATGTCTTCAATTAATATAACCAGGTAAAAAGGAAACTCATTCTTTGGTGGTATGTAGGCAGTAGCCCCACTTCTCCCTTACATGGGTGCCCTCCAGTTTTACCCTACATCTAGTTTTTGGATTCTGTGAATTGCTGACAGGAGCCAGATCTTTTTTTGGAAAAGTGTTTTGTGCAGACAGGAGGGAAAAGCTCACAGTAGGTTAGTGGTGCTATTAGCAATTTTGTTCTGTGAGAGCAGGAAAATATAATCCAGGGGTTTGAAGCTACTCTGTATAGGCTGCTACTTCTCTCCCACTAGGAGATGCTTATTTTCTCCACCCCTAAAAATGGGTATTTTTTAATGTTTAAGTAAATCCCTGAAGTGTCTTTGTGTAATGAAAGAGCTGTGCTTCAGTGCCTCCTGTGGAGAATACATCAGAGTACAGCCATGTGCTGTGTTTCACCTGCCACACGTGGAGGGGAAGGGCAGGGGAAATCACATTTTGTGGGGAACCTTCCACATTTTTTGAATGGAATTCTTTAGTAAGTTTGAGGAAAAGAAAAAGATTAGAGAATGTAGGAGACTGGATCCTTAAATACTGGCTTAGCTCTGAGAGACCTTTGATGTGGCCTTTCATCCTCTTGTGTAACTAAATGCCACTAAATAATTTTTCAGGCCCTGTCTAGTCATTCCTAGGGAAAATATGACTTTACCACATGAATTCAGTCACTTCCTTCCCACCTGGAATGATTGATTGCCATTTTTCTTACAGTCAATGTATTTAGCAGCCTAACTACATTTGCCCTGGGTACATTCCTGAGCGTCCAGGTAGACGGGGGAATATCAATAGGGCTGCAAAAGCCCCTGCAGAGGCTTGAGACTATGGCATCTCTTTGAGGAATATGCATGTATGTCTCTTGGCCACAGAACTCGCTACTCTCACGCTGGAGTACTGTCTCTCTCTCTGTCTCTAAAGGGTTTCTAGCAAAGAAATATACAAGCCCATGTTTGAAATAAGAAGCAGCAAGGGTAAGACCAAACGTCTCAATTAGAGTTCCAAGGATCAGTCCTACAGACCTGGGCAAGGCCAAGATTGCATGCAACAGTGAACCAGTGGGGTAAGGAATTAGAGCAACATGCAGAATTCCATCATGGTGTAATCTAGGAAACTGGTGGTGATGCATGAGAGAGTAGCCTATGCGATTCCAGTCTGACATGAGAACCAACGGGAACCAGCAACATGTGAGTGTCTGGGGAAGTTCAGAGGCTAGGTTAAAATTCAAATCCAGCCAATCACTGAAAATTGAATTCCTCCAAGGATTTTGGAATTCGAAACTCCTGACATTCTTTCTCATCGTGCTACAGCACGGCATCATCTCATACTCACGGTAGAGATAATTATGAAAGTTAAGAAATTTGAAATTAATATCTCAATCCCAGAAAGGGGATCTTTTCTGGTCAGAGGTCAACCCTCTGGAGATGTAATGAGACCAGCAGATCCTGGGACTTCCATTGCTTTGCACAAAGCTGACCCTTTAAATGGTACAATGTGACAACTTGTCATAATACCCAAACTACTTCATGGGAGTCTGCAAAACGTAGCTAGAGATATAGAAAATCTGCTCCTTATGTAAATGTGAAAAATTTAATGGCCTTTGAGCTCTTAGCTTTCTAGCTATCACACCCTTAGTGATTATTACTGGAGTCACGCAACAGTGAAGAAACTATGGAGCTGCATTCTTTTCTGTTCTCCATAAAACCATGCATTAATATGGGATGTTTGACATTTTACCTTTTGAGTGAAGCATTAGACAAGTTTTTCTCTATGAATCATTAGAAGTATATAACTAAGAGAAATATAAATTTGGAAGATTTTTAAACCTGAGGTATGAAAAACCTGTTTTGAAAATTTTTAAAAATTGCATTTAGTTACAGTAAATCAATCTGACTTTTTGAGTGTATGTCTTCTTGTAAGAGAAATGCAAATAAAAACGAGAGATCTCCTCAGACTTGTTAGAAAGTTATCAGAAAGGTGAAAGATAACAAGTGTTGGCAAAGGATATGGAGAAAAGGGAGCCCTCACATACTGTTGGTGGGAATGAAAGTTGGTACAGCCATTATGAAAAACATTATGGAGGTTCTACAAAAAATTAGAAATAGAACTACTTTATGACCCAGCTATCTCTCTCCTGGTAATATATGCAAAGGAAATGAAACCACTATCTCAAGGAGATACCTACACTCCCATGTTCATTATACCATTATTCACAATAGTCAAGATATGGAATAGTCAAGATATGGAAACATCCATTGATGGATGAATGGATAAAGAAAATGTGATATATCTATGTGTATCTCATGCACATATACCATGGAATATTATTCATAAAAGAAGGAAATCCTGCCATTTGTGACAACATAGATGAAGTTGGAGGACATTATGCTAAGTGGAATAAGCCAGATAGAGAAAAACAAATCCTGTATGATCTCATCCACATGTAGAATCTAAATAGTGAAACTGATAGAACAGAATAGACTGGTGGTTGCTGGGGAGAGGGGGACATGTTGGTCAAGGGATACAAAGTTTCAGTTACACAACATGAGTAAGTTCTAGAGATCTGATGTAGAGCAATGTGACTATAGTAAACAATATTGTATACTAGAAATTTGCTAAGGGGGTTGATCTTAAGTACTCTCACCAAAAAACGAGAAAAAATGAAAATAATAACTATGTGAGGTGATGGATATATTAATTAGCTTGATTAATTAGCTTTGATACATATATAAAATCACCAAGTTGTACACCTTAAATATATACAATTTTTAATTGTCACTTCAATGAAGCTGGAAAAAATATTCAGAATTAGCTTCTTTTTTCTCATTTGTAATGGAACCCATTTTCCTTACTAGTGGACTAGCACACTTTAATTTCAGGTAAAGGGATAACAAATAAGCACTCTGCCAGGCATCTTTGGTGTTTGTACATATGAGAAAATGCATTTATAGTGCAATGGTTGTATGTGCACACTCCCAAATGACAGGGGAATGCTGCAGAAACCTCATAGAGAGTGTTTACAGGAAGAAATGTCAGCTCACATGTAATGGCCCTGGCTGCTGACATTGGCAAGGTTATAACTAGACTGGTAAATTTTAGAAATTACAACTTTTCTTATAACTAAGCAATCAATGACTTGATTATATCCGCTGCCAAAAACAGGTCCTGAAAAGTTTTCCAGCTTTCTGTGATGGACTAAGAATCTATACAAAGGAATTGATTGTCCCAGATGAAAGGGATATGGCAGTAGGTGGGTGCACATAAGGGTATGGGCTGAATTTATACAAGTTTAGACAAAGAATTGGGTATTAGAATTGGGTATGATAAAGGCTAAGCCGCTGTCACAAAAAGTCCCTAAAATACAAGGCTAAATGTTACAAGACACTGCTTTCTGTTTCATTTAAGAAACACAGCTGGACTAAGCTTGAAGGACATCCATGTTCCACAAGGTCCTTCAGGGACATGGGCTTCTTCCAACTTGCTGCCACAGCCTTCCTGCAGCATGAATGTCATCTGCATGATGGAAGCTGGGTCATAGCTTCACCCAGATTCCTACGAATGGGACATGTGAGATGGTCCAGGGCAAGTGTTTGTCTTTTGAGGGAACAAGGCAAAACTGCACCCATTCATTCTGATCTCATTGCAGTAACCAGAACTCAGTCATTGTATTAGGATTCTCCAGAGAAACAGAACCAATAAGATATGTATATATTATATGTATTATCTAGATAGATAGATAGAGGTAGCCACATTAAAAGGAATCAGCTCATGCAATTATGGAGACGAAGTCCCATGATGTGCTACCTGCAAGCTGGAGACTCAGGAAGGCCAGTGGTGTAGGTTAGAAGCCTGATAGCCATAGCCCGGATGGTGTAGAGTTCAGCTTGGGTCTGAAGGCTAAGAACCAGGAGTGCTGACAGCAAGAGAAGATCGATGTCCTAGCTCAGCAGTCAGGCGGACAGCAAAGCCAACCTTCCTCTGTCCTTTTGTTCAGGCCCTCAACACATTGGATGATGCCCACCAACATCAGGAAGGGCCCTCAGTCCCCCAATTCAAATGCAAATCTCTCCTGGAAGCACCCAGAAATAATGTCTAACAGCTATCTGGGCATCCTTTGGCCCAGTCAAGTTGCCACATAAAATTAACCATCACAGATGTATAGCAAGAGCTAGCTGTAAGGATGTCTCTAGCTGGTGGCCCTGTCCCAAGAAGGAAACTGATTTGGAAGTGACAAATAGCAATTTACTGCCTGGCTAGCACTTCTCACTGTTAAGGTTGTTATTCTCCATAACCAAGCCCTGTTTCTAAGAGGATCATGTTAATACATAATTGAGCTGTGTGAGGAATAATTCAGATTTTTGTCAATTTAATAAAGTGCTGGGACAGTAAAGTCTTATCACAACGTTAAAGTGTTAACTCTTTCATATACAGTTTTCCGGTATTAAGTGCCTGCTCAGAGCAGACCAGTCACCAAGTGGCACCTTTGTTTTCTCCCTCCTGTTAGTATTATTTCCAGTTGGGCTTCTGATACCAGAAGAACTATGCAGGCAAGCTCCATTTCTGGCAAAAGTTGTAAATGAAAAAAGAGAAGTTCACTGCAATAGGTTTCTCTGAGATCATGCATGCCTTTTTTTTTTTTTTTTTTTTTTTTTGCGGTACGCGGGCCTCTCACTGCTGTGGCCTCTCCTGTTGCGGAGCACAGGCTCCGGACGCGCAGGCTCAGCGGCCATGGCTCACGGGCCCAGCCACTCCACGGCTTGTGGGATCTTCCCGGACCGGGGCACGAACCCGTGTCCCCTGTATCGGCAGGCGGACTCTCGACCACAGCGCCACCAGGGAAGCCCATGCATGCCTTTATTTCAGAGACTGTCACAAGTCAAAGGTGGCTTCTGGTAGCCAGTGTATTGCCACGGAGGTGCACAAGACTTACCAGATAAACCTCTGCTGTTCAATATCAGAAGCAAATTAATTGTCTTCCAAAACCAGCTTTATGTATGTGAAAAGAAGGACAGATTTTGATCATCTATGTCAGCCCATTTTCTCCTGAGCAACTGGCCTTCTGCAAATGATCCAGAACTAGCTGCTGCACAGTCTCAGCTGGGGTGATTTATCGTGCAGATTGAAAGGCATAAATCCTCCGTAGAAGATAGTTAGGAGACCAGGAAGATAAAGGCGTTCAGAACAATAAGCTTTAAAGGAGTTCAGCTGGTTCTCTGGGCTTTGTGAAAATAGGAAATTGTTACAAACTGTCGGGATCTTTCATTAGTTGTTCTTCCTCTAAATCCAGTTATCTGACAGGAAATTTCTTCAACAGAAATTACTGGTGACCTATCTTAACCAACAGTTTTTCCCTTTCCTTTTTTGGAAGGCTGGTAAAAAGCAGTTGACCTACCATTTTTCTTGTCTTCCTCTGCATTCAAGTACCAAGAGCCCCATGGTTTTTAACTGGGGTTTTCAATCAGAATTTTTCCTTGCCTGTGTGCTTTTCCACTCCTGTTACTCTCACAGAGCCCTCAGGACTTGCTTTTGTTCCATCCAGGTTTCTCCCTCCCCAGGCAAACTCTCAACCAGGGAAGGGGAATGAGCAAGGGGCTCAGGGCTGCACATGAATCATGTAGCTTCACAGTTGCTTTCTTCTTCCCAAAGAGGTATCTGTCTTATTTAGCACCATTGCTAGCACATCGTTACCACTTTATTTGCAATAAAGACAAATTTAGGAAAGAATATTACTCTAAAGCTAGTTTGGCTGAATGCCACAGGAGGAAACAAAATAAAATCACTGTACACAGTGGGGTGTGTGTCTGTAGGTGTGTTGCATATTCCAGAAGTATATACGTGTTTCTGCAGAGAAGTGTTCACACACGAGCACTCAAACTAACATCCCCTTCTTGCAGAAGGTACTAATAACACCTACAGTATATAAGCTATGACTTCTCCACTAAAAGATTTGCAATTAAGATAGATTTTTCACATTTTGGTGCTCATAAAGGCCTAAAGGTAGTGGTTTTGTTTCCCTATTTTTATTCGCAACATCTATTGACCTGCACTTGATGTTTTATATGATTTTTATATGCTGGAGATTGCAATAATGAAAGTCAGAATTGGGAAGGGATAAAGGTATGCTTTAATTTATTTAGGTTTTAATTTATCCAGATATTCAGGGTGAGTTTCAGAACTAGAGTGGTCCAATTTCACCAAACTGAAGTCATTTACTAAATACATATTGGGCACTGTTCAATACTTTGGAGAATACAAGGTGGTCTAAGGTTCTATTTTCAAGAATCCAACTCTGTAACTCAGAAGAAAGACTCATGTATAATGCTTTTATAACAACACAAAATAATATGGTAGAGAATTAAGAGCCAGGTGAGCAGTATAAATAGCAAGTACTATAAGGACCAAGAATACAGGAAAAATAGCTTGAAGGGAGAACTCGTCCTGGAGTTGAAAGATGGACAGACTTTGAGTACGTAGAAAGGAAAGAGATGGTATTCCAGGCAGGGAACATAGAAAAATGTGCTCAGATGATGAGTTGGGCTTGTTTGAGGAAGAGTGAGTAACACGTGGGAACAGAAGTAGCAAGAAATATTCCTACAAAGATACCCTGAGCCCTCAGCCTGGGTGGGCAAAGGTGCAAAGGGCAGACATGGAGCACTGCAAAGCCCCTCTCCCCCCAAAATGACTCTACCGTGAGAGAGAGCCTGGAAGGGGGTATGGTGGGGGGTGGAGGTGGTGTCTGATATCAAGTCCATATATGACCAGGGGCTGACCTTGTTCCATTTAATTTCAAAAACGTGTGTTTGGATTTCTATTAAATAGGTTATCTGGCTCCCTTATTTTTTTCCCTGTCGTTTTAAGCAACCTGATTGTAGATGGGTTCATATCTAACAGAAATTGTAAGAGAAGGAAGGAAAATGTATCTGGGGAGAGAGAGGGAATATTTAATCTTCTGGGCCAGACGTTAGCATAGAAGCGAAGGATGCTAACTCTGGAGCCTATCCCCTAGGTTTGTTTCCCCACACCTCCATTTATTAGCTGTGCAATTCTAGACGGATGCTTCAACTCCCTCTACCTCATTTCACTCACCTGTTAAATGGGGATAATGTCAGTCCCAACTCCTGGGGTAGTTTTGGGTATTAAATGAGATCGAACATGTAAAATCATTTTGAAAGCTCCTAGCACATTGCAAGTGTTCAATAAATGCTAGCTATTGTGATCATAGAAAGAAAACACGGGCAACCATTGCCTCAGTTTTAGAGGGGGAAGAGGATGAAGAGACTGAATGAGAATCTGATTGTCTTGGATATGTTTAGTGATGTAAGGATATTGAAAACTCTGGTCAACCACAGGAAGGAGATTCAAAGTTTAAACCTATTCTAACTAGTCACAGATCTTGTCCCAGGAAAACAGAAGGTTAGCACATTGTTGTTGAATATGAAAAAGGCCACCCCCTCAAAAAGAATCATTCTACTTAGAAAGACTATTCTGTATGGCATTTTTCATTTTTCCAATAAAGCAATAAGCGTTATAAGCATTCAGGTGTTTCTTGTTGCTTGTTTGTGCTTCTTCAAAGCAACCTAAGTAGCTAGCTTGAATTCATTTGAACTAATCAGACTCGACTACTCTGCTTCATACTAAAGTAAAGCACAAGCTCCCTAGATAAGTGATTATTTAAGGAAATAAATCCCTTGGTCTGTTAAAACAGGGTTTCTCTACCATGACACCGTTGACAATTTGTGCCAGATAATTCTATTAGGGAAGGGGGGCAGACATCCTGTGCATTGAAGGATATTTAGCAATGCCTCTGGCCTCTATTCGCTAGGTGCCAGTGGTACCTCCTTCCTCCAGTCATGACAATAAAAAAATGTGCCCAGACAGTGCCAGATATCACCAAGGGGACAAAATCATCCCTAGTCAAGAACCTCTGTTAGACTCATTGGATGGAAACCCATTGCCTGTGTTTTTCAAACAGGAGAGTGTGGCCACAATGGATACTGGTTCCTTTGGCCCATGTTCGCTCAAATAAACCCAGGCTTTCATCTCAGTGGCCTCACTGGGCAGAAACCAACCACTTCAGGAGCCAGTATCAGTGGCAGTTGGGTGGTGGGGTGAAGAGGTACGAAGAGAGAGGAAAAATCAGAGATGCACAGATGACTTAGCAAGATCTGAATACTAGTAGCATCTGCCAACCAAGCAGAAGGGCCTGGTAGTGATGTCATCACCTCGCTTCTTCTGCAGAATGGGAAAATAAACTACTTGGCTGTTAGAGGAGCCATTTTTCTTTTAGAAATAATTACTTTGGTTTTTATCTCAAATGCTCCTGTGTAATAGGACTGTGAATCTACTAGATACGTTCTGCTTCTTGCTTTCTCCGATATGATAGGCTTTTGCAGGCAGCATGCCAAGCTGAAAGGGTTGGATGGTTACTATAGTTGGGAAGCAGGACCTTTCTCACTGATTGGCGACCTGTCTCCTCCTAGAAAGCTCACAGCCACAGACTGACACTCATTTTCAAGTTTCAATTCAGTTTGGGGTGAATATGAATGGGGGGGGTTCTATAGTGTCTTATATTGCTCATCTCTAACTATCACTAACTTTGAAAAATGCTAAGATTCAAGGGTCACATATTTCTAATTTTTAATTTGTGTTTCTATGATGCTTTTTTTCCTGACAAAAAAGATTTCCAAAACTAAGACCTTCTCTTTTATCAAAGTTCTGCCTCCAAAACACCTCAGGTACAAATTCTTCAGTGATATTGTGAAGTCAAAAGCATCTTTTTCAGGGAGAGCCACAGTCCTCGAGGGATATCCCTCTATTCTTATCTGAGAAGAAACAACTTGTGGTTAAAATGAAATAATTTCAAACTCAAAATAAATCATTACACCCCACGGAATTTAATATTCCCTTCCATTCATACATAGCATTCCAGGGACACTGGGTTATTAACATTCCCTGGGCACATCACATACTTTCATTTTGCTGGATTTTTGCCCTTACTCTTCTTTATGCCAGGATGCCTTTTGCTAGAGAAGCTGGCAACATTATCTTCTCGTAGAAAAGCAAGTGCATGGAGAGTAGAGGAAAACCATGACCACCAAATATGGTACCTGGAATTTCAAATGTTTACTCTTGCAAATAGGATTTTCATGAACCTGATTGCTGAAATGCTGAGTACAGAAAGCAGGAGATTGAATGATGTTGCTAATACTAAAGGAAACTCTAGCGCCCTCTGTGGTTATGGCTATCATAGGGCTATGATATTTTGAAATATCTTAGCAGTCCAAATAAAAGCAGACCACAGTGAACAAGTAGAGAGTCCATCATGAGGCAGAAAATAATTCAGTGAACAAAATGCTTTTTAAGATGGTCATTTTAAGTCTGAATCAAATACAAATTAAATATGAGTAGAAATTCTTTAAAGTAATGCTATTCATTTCATTCTGAATTACTTAATTGCATTACAGGTCAAATTAAAAATTGAAAAGAACTTTCGAGACACTTGCTTTGCCACTTACCCGCATAAAATTTGCCTTATGGGTTTACTTATCAGATCAATCAAAAATAATGAGGAGGGGGAGAGGAATACTTCAGTCAACTGATTGAAAGTGTTAACTTTATTTCCTGAGACAAAGATCTAGTTTTCTTGTCATTAACTTCACCTTTCAGCTCTTGGTTTTCTCCTTTGGAGTCAGGCAAGAATATTTATTCTTTCAACAGCTTTCCTCTGTGTCAAATTCTCAAGAAATGCTGTGTCATGTTTTGTTATTTTACAATTCTTTTTTTTTCTTTTTTTTGCCAGAAGCCAGCTAGAGTTATTTCAAATAGCTCAGTAAACACTAGGGCTTTAGAATTTTGACTAAATGGCTTTTTCTTAACATAGCCTGTATTTTTCTACATTTACTATTATTTCTCTGTATAGATAATTTTATTTTTCTCTCCTTTTTTATTTTATTGGATAGCGCCCACTGCATAGTAACTAAAACCTGGTGTATAGCCTTCAGTCTTCTCACAGCTGACAACATATAATCCATTTAGCCTAATTTGGTCTTTCTGGAGTTGATAAATTATGATGAGAAAACCTCTAGTTATGCTAACTTTATTGTTTACTGTTCTTCCTTTCCAAAGTCTGTGTGCCAGAGGAAGCCTCCGCAATAGTTGGAGAAATAAGGTAGCCTAGACTTTTGAGCTACAAAATAGTGTCCTGTTTTGTTTCCTGAATGAAAAACTATTCAAATGTTAACATAGTGTGTCAGTGAGGATCCAGCCTAGGAAACAGACATTGGCCAGGTCATTCGATAGGGAGAATCTAATCCCAGATAACTAGGGGCAATGAGACAATCCAGAGATTATCAACCACTGGGTTTTGAAGTGGGGTTTCTAGAGCCCACAGACTGGGGACACCACCTACCAAGAGCTGGAACTGTCCGTAGAGCTGCCGCCTCTTTTAGAGAGGCCGCTCAAAGCAGAAGCCGGGGGGAGCCCTGAGCTCTGCCCTCCTCCCTCTCCAGTCTCCTGTCCAAGTCTCCCATTGGAAACCAGCTGGCAAGGCAGCCTGGGAAACACTCGTGCAAGGGTCATCCTCCTGCCATACAGAGCGCAGCATGGGAAGGGAAAGAAACAGACCGAAGAACAAATAGGCAAATGACTGATGCATCTAGAAAGCACTGGACAAGAAACAAAAGTGCTTCTGTTGGTACAGAAGTCTTCTTTGTGTGTGCTTTCTCTGTGTGTGTATTAGAATTAGTTGTTTTGTTTTAATTTGAGATGTGATGATTACTACCTAATATGATCTTCTCCAGAAGCATGGTGATGTTGGGCAATTTCTTCTAAAGCAGGAGTACAAGGGCAGATGTGTATTTCAAGAACACGTGCTAATATGCACGAGCTGCGTCTTCTTTTAGTTGATGTATTGCTCTTGCACAACAGTTGTAGCTTGTCCTCCTCGCTTGCATGATGGTGTACTTCTAGAATTTTCCCCCTCCAAACTGTTGCCGCCAAGGTCTTGTTTGCCTCCAAGGGCTGCGTTATGGACATGGATTATTCTGGTCCTACAGAGGCACGATGAGACCAGGACTTCATCTGAGCATCCAAGCCGAGCACAGGTTCAATGAACCACGTCTTTACTGCACGACCTTACTCTTCTTTATGGCAGAATGCCTTTTGCTAGAGAAGGACTGCGGTTCATATGCACAGCCTGCAACTGGACCCCTTACCCCGTGCCTTGTTTGAAGTGGCATCTAAAAAACCGAATACCAATTACTGTCTGCAGCCTGGGCAGATGGCGACTGTGGAGCTCAGCCTTTTCATATTTTCTGGATTCCTGAGGCCAGAGTTCTCCCCAATGGCAAAACCTCTTTGCTCTTGTTCATGTGAAAAACACTGTCATTTCAAAGAAGAGAGAAAGAGAGGAGATTTTACAGTGATTTTTATGGCAAACAATAGAACAATGCTTCAGACATGTTGAATGGGAGGGGTTATAAAAGGCAAATGGGTTGGAAGAGAGTGGACAGTTCCTGACTCTTCCAAATCTGTTTTACCAGAACCTAAGGCCTACGGAAGGGGCCAGAGCCCCCAGTAAAGTCTGTTCCTTGGCCCTGAGGATAATCTTTCTTTGTTTCCCGTTTATCATTTTCTTTTCCTCCCCACTGCCCTTCCCTCTCCCCAAGACATGAAGCTATCTGGGATGGCCCCTTCCCCACACCCCCGCTGTCTCTTACTGTACAGGGGGGCAGCCTGAGCTGAATTCACGTCAGTGAACCACTGAAGTGGTGAATCCCCAGATCACCCTCCCCCCCCTTGCCCCACGCATCCCCACCACCACTGCCAACATGGGACCCCCAAGCAGCCTTATCTCCTCAGGCCCCTCTGAAGGCCTCCTCCAGCTCTTCACCCCAAAGACCCCAACCACATCCTAGTACCTCTGTTTCAGTCTATGCGTTTCTCTGACTTGGAGATTAAATCTTAGACTTATGAATACCTAAAAGTGCCCCTTCTTGCATCTGCCACACCCCTCCTCTACTTCCCAGAGGTCCAGCCTCCACTTCTCACTGCCCCCCCGGTCCATCATCCCCTAAGCTGCTGGAACAATCACCACAGCCTTCCCACTGGAAGGGCCCCCCACTTACCCTGCCCATTTGACCATTAACTTTTCAAGCTAGACTCTTCTCTCTAGTGAATGTAACAGCCTGAAGACAGGGGCCAAATCCTACTTCTTTCTCTCCCCCACTGCAGTGATGCTCAAAATGTGCTTGCACCACCTGAGTGCTTGTTAGAAATGCAGAATCTCAGGCCCTGCCTCAGCCCTCCTAAAGCAGAATATCTGGGGGTGGAACTCAGAAGGTGGGAGCAAACCTCCCAGGTGATTCCACTGCCCGCTAAGTTTCGAAAAGCGGCACCCTGTGTTGTAGACACTAGTGTCTTATGCACAGTAAACACCTGCTGATTTGAGTGTATTTGTGAGATCACAGTATGAGGTCAGGCCACAGCTCCCTGAGAGCATAGCCCATATCTTTCTTTACTGCTGGGTCCCCAGCTCCTCAAGTAATACCTGACAATGCATTTATAAGGTTGAAAGAGAATTAGTATTTTTGTAGTTGTTTTCCTCCCACTTTAACCTTTTCTAATTAAAGGTCACAAAACAGCAAAGAAAATCACAATGAGGATTGTTTAGAGAATGATTTGAGATAACATATCGATGCCATATTGAAAATTAATATCATTTGCCGGTAATAATAATACCTTCCATTCATATAGCACTCTCTGGCTTTCAAAACTCCTTCATGGACATCTCGTCATTGGTCTTCTTGAAAATCTAGTGAAAATATTAGTAGGATTTGTTCTCCCCTCTCGGCAGAGATTCAAGAAAGCTAAGAGAATAGTTCTGGGTTCTCTGAATAAGGTACAAAAATTAGAACCCACCACTTTGAGCTCCTACTCCAATGGAAAGGTTTGCAGTCCAATTGCATTATATTAGCTGAGGGTTTCTGGTAACTTACCCTCAATAGGTGTTCATTTTTACAATTTCTTCATCTGCAAAATGGGGAAAACAATAGCATCTACCTACAGTGTTATCAGAATTAAATGAGATAATAAATGTAAAGCACTTAGCACATTGCCTGACATAAAGGGTTAAATTAATGATGTTACTGTTTTATTATTATCAATTTATTGTTTTATGTTTAAATATTATATATTATTTATATGTACATAAATATGTATTATTTTTTATTATACCACCAGAGTGACCAGTACTTCACATGTGAGGTAACAAGGGCTAGGGTCTTCCCCATCTCAGAGGGTGTTCCTTGCTAAATTTAGGGGACATTTAAGGCGTTTAGTCCAACTCACATGACTGGTATTGTTTCTCACTGCTGCCCTCCCTTGGGTCTCCTGCTGATTCCTGTGGTCATTACACCTAATAACCCATCAGGATGGTTGAGTACATCTACTGCGGCACAATGGTGATTTCTGTTCTCAAGTACAGGTTGGCTAGTCATTCCAAATACATGCCTTCCTTCCATCAGGTGATAAGTTGTAATGGTTAATTTCCTTTTACTGATATTTTATTTTTTATTTAACATATTCTTTATTCTGTGATTTCATTTATCTCATAAAGCATAAACAACCTGTAAGTTATGTTCTGCCAAGTCTTATACTTCTCCAGGTTCCCCTGCTGCTTTTCTACAAGTGTTAATGTTTTTATATGTACCAGGAAAAAAGGTTGGCATGCACTTTTTGTGTGTGTCATGTGTTAATCTTATTTTTTAAATTATATTGGAGTATAATTGATTCACAATGTTAGTTTCAGATGTACAGCAAAGTGATTCAGTTATACATATACATATATTCATTCTTTTTCCCGTATAGATTATTACAGAATATTGTGTAGAGCTCCCTGTGCTGTACACTAGGTCCTTGTTGGTTATCTATTTTATATATAGTAGTGTGTATAATATATGTTAATCCCAAGCTACTGATTTATCCCTTCCTCCCCACATTTGTTTCCCCGTTGGTAACCATAGTTTGTTTTCAATATCTGAGTCTGTTTCTGTTTTGTAAATAAGTTCATTTGTATCAGTTTTTTAAATGAGATCCCACATGGGTGATATCATATGGTATTTGTCTTTCTCTGTCTGACTTACTTCACTTGATATGGTAATCTCTGGGTCCATCCCTGTTGGTGAAATGGCATTATTTCCTTCTTTTTTATGGCTAATATTCCATTGTATGTATGTGTATATATGTACCACATCTTCTTTATCCATTCATCTGTCGATGGACATTTAGGTTGCTTCCATGTCTTAGCTATTGTAAATAGTGCTGCAATGAACATTGAGGTGTATGTATATTTTCGAATTGTAGTTTTCTCTAGATATATGCCCAGGAGTGGCTTTGCTCGCTCATATGGTAGCTCTCTTTTTAGTTTTTTAAGGAACCTCAATACTGTGCTCCATAGTGGTTGTACCAATTTACATTTACATAGGAGGGTTCCCTGTTCTCCAGCATTTATTGTTTGTAGACTTTTTGATGATGGCCATTCTGACGTGTGTGAGGTGATACCTCATTGCCATTTTGTTTTGCATTTCTCTATAATTAATGACATTGAAGATCATTTCATGTGCTTTTTGGCCATCTGTATGTCTTGTTTGGAGAAATGTATATTTAGATCTTCTGCCTATTTTTTAATAGCGTTGTTTGTTTTTATGATATTGAGCTGCATGAGTAGTTTGCATATTTTTGAGATTAATCAATCCCTTGCCGGTTGCTTCATTCCAAATATTTTCTCCCATTCTGTAGGTTGCCTTTTGTTTTGTTTATGGTTGCCATTGCTGTTCAAAAGCTTTTAAGTGTAGTTAGTTCCCATTTGTTTATTTTTGTGTTTGTTTTCATTACTGTAGGAGGTGGATCCAAAAAGATCTTGCTGAGATTTATGTCAAAGAGTTTTCTGCCTATGTTTTCCTCTAGTAGTTTTATACTGTTCAGCCTTACATTTAGGTCTTTGATCTATTGTGAGTTTATTTTTATGCGTGGCGTTAGAGAATGGTCAAATTTCATTCTCTTACATGTAATTGTCCAGTTTTCCCAGCACCAGTTATTGAAAGGACTCTTTTCTCCATTGTATATTATCGCCTTCTTTGTCGTGGATTGGTTGACCATAGGTGAGTGGGTTTAATTCCAGGCTTTCTATCCTGTTCCATTGATCTATTGGTCTGTCTCTGTGCCAGTACCATACTGTTTTGATGATAGTAGCTTTGTAGTATAATCTGAAGTCAGGGAGCCTCATTCCTCCAGCTCTGTTTTTCTTTATCAGGATTGCTTTGGTTATTTAGGGTCTTTTGTGTTTCCATACAAATTTTAAAATTTTTCTTCTAATTCTGTGAAAAATGCCATTGGTAATTTGATAGGGATTGCACTGAAACTGCAGATTGCCTTGGGTAGTATAGTCATTTTCACAATATTGATTCTTCCAATCCAAGAACATGGTATATCTAGCCATCTGTTTGTGTCATCTACAATTTCTTTCATCAGTGTCTTATAGTTTTCAGAGTATGGGTCTGTTGCCTCCTTAGGTAGGTTTATTCCTAGGTATTTTATTCTTTTTGATGTAATGGTAAATGGGACTGGTTCCTTAATTTCTCTTTCTGATCTTTTGTTGTTAGAATATAGGAATACAAGAGTCTTCTGTGTATTAACTTTGTATGCTGCAACTATACTGAATTCCTTGATGAGCTCTAGTAGTTTTCTGGTAGCATCTTTAGGATTTTCTATGTATACTGTCATGTCATCTGCCAACAGTGACAGTTTCACTTCTTTTCCAATTTGGATTTCCTTTATTTCTTTTTCTTCTCTGATTGCCATGACTAGGACTTCCAAAACTATGTTGAACAGTAGTGGCGAAAGTGGACATCCTTGTCTTGTTCCTTATCTTAGAGGGAATGCTTTCAGCTTTTCACTGGTGAGAATGATGTTAGCTGTGGGTTTGTTATATATGGCCTTTATTATGTTGAGGTAAGTTCCCTGTATGCCAGTTCTCTGGAGAGGTTTTTTTTTTTTTTTTAAATCATAAATGGATATTGAATTTTGTCAAAAGCTTTTTCTGCACCTAATTGAGATGATCATATGTTTTTTATTCTTCAGTTTGTTAACATGGTGTATCACACTGATTTATTTGTGGATATTGAAGATTCCTTGCATTTGTGGGATAAATGCCCCTTGATCATGGTGTATGATCCTTTTAACGTATTATTGGATTTGGTTTGCTAGTATTTTATTGAGGATTTTTGCATCTATGTTCATCAGTGATATTGGCCTGTAATTTTCTTTTTTTGTGGTATCTTTGTCTGGTTTTGGCATCAGTGTGATGGTGGCCTCATAGAATGGGTTTGGAAGTGTTCCTTCCTCTGGAATTTTTTGGAATAGTTTCAGAAGGGTAGGTGTTAACTCTTCACTAAATGTTTGGTAGAATTCGCCTATGAAGGTATCTAGTCCTGGACTTTTGTTTGTTGTAAGTTTTTACATAACTGATTCAATTTCATTCCTAGCAATTGGTCTGTTCAGATTTTCTATTTCTTCCTGGTTCAGTCTTGGAAGTTTGTACCTTCCTAAGAATTTGTCCATCTCTTCTAGGTTGTCCATTTTATTGGCATATTGTTGTTTATAGTAGTTCCTATGATCTTTTGTATTTCTGTGGTATTAGTTGTAACTTCTTTTTTATTTCTAATTTTATTAACTTGGGTCCTCTCCCTTTTTTTCTTGATAAGTCTAGCTAAAGGTTTATCAATTTTGTTTATCTTCTCAAAGAACAAGCTTTTAGTTTCATTGATCTTTTCTATTGTTTTCTTCATCTCTCTTTCATTTATTTCTGCCCTGAACATTATGATTTGTTTCCTTCTGCTGACTTTTGGGTTTGTTTGTTGTTCTTTCTCTAGTTGCTTTAGGTGTAATGTTAGGTTGTTTATTTGAGATTTTTCTTATTTCCTGGGGTAAGATTGTATTGCTATAAACTTTCCTCTTAGAACTGTTTTTGCTGTGTCCCATAGGTTTTCGATGGTCATGCTTTCGTTTTCATTTGTCTCTAGGTATTTTTTGATTTCCTCTTTGATTTCTTCAGTAATCCATTGGTTGTTTAGTAACATTGTTTAGCCTCCACGTGTTTGTGTTTTTTACAATTTGTTTCTTGTAATTGATTTCTAATCTTATAGCATCATGGCTGGAAAAGACCCCGGTATGATTTCAATTTTCTTAAATTTACCAAGGCTTGGTTTATGGCTCAGTATGTGATCTATCCTGGAGAATGTTCCATGTGCCCTTGAGAGAAAAGTGTATTCTGCTTTTGGATGGAATGTTCTATAAATATCAATTAAGTCCATCTAGTGTAATGTGTCATTTAAGGCCTGGCTGTCCTTATTGACTTTCTGTCTGGATGGTCTGTCCATTGATGAAAGTAGGGTGTTAAATCCCCCACTATGATTGTTACTGTTGATTTCTCCTTTGATGGGTGTTAGCATTTGCCTCATATATTGAGCTGCTCCTATGCTGGGTCCGTATGTATTTACAATTGTTAAATTGTCTTCTTGGATTGATTTCTTGATCATTATGTATTGTCCTTTTTGTCTCTTGTAACAAACTTTATTTTAAAGTCATTTTGTCTGGTATGAGTATTGCTACTCCAGCTTTGTTTTGGTTTGTATTTGCATGGAATGCCTTTTTCCATCCCCTCACTTTCAGTCTATATGTGTCCCTAGATCTGAAGTGGTTCTCTTGTAGACAGCATATATACACATCTCGTTTTTGTATCCATTCAGCCTGTCTATGTCTTTTGGTTGGAGCATTTAATCCATTTACATTTAAGGTAATTACTGATATGTATGTTATTGTTTCCATTTTGTTAATTGTTTTGAATTTGTTTTTATAGGTCTTTTTTCTTCCATTCCTCTTTTGTTTTCTTGTGATTTGCTATCTTTAGTGTTGTGTTTGGATTTCTTTTTCTTTTGCTATGTGTATCTATTGTAGATTTTTGCTTTGCAGTTACCATGAGGTTTTGATATAGCAGTCTATATATAAACAAGATTATGTTGCTGGTGTCTTAATTTCCAATGCATTTCCAATATTCTGTGTGTGTACTCTCCTCTTCTCACAAATGCTGGGTTTTATATACTATTTTTGTGTGGATGATTTCCTCCCTTTACTGTATGTTTGCCTTTACTGGTGAGCTTGCCCATTCATAATTTTCTTGATTCTAGTTGTGGCCTTCTGTTTTCTGCCTAGAGAAGTTCCTTTAGGATTTGTTGTAAAGCTGGTGAATTCTCTTAGCTTTTGCTTATCTGTAAATCTTTTGGTTTCTCTGTTGAATCTGAATGAGACCTTTGCTGGGTAGAGTATTCTTGATGTAGGTTTTTCCCTCTCATTTAAGCATAGCGTGCCTCTCTCTTCTGGCCTACAGAGTTTCAATTTGTTGACAACCTTATGTGGATTCACTTGTATGTTATTTGTTGCTTTTCCCTTGTTGCTTTTAATATGTTTTCCTTGTCTTTAATTTTTGGAAATTTGATTAATATGTGTCTCGGCGTGTTCCTCTGGTTTATCTTGTTTGGGACTCTCTGTGCTGCCTGGACTTGAGTGAGTGTTCCCTTTCTTATTTTAGGGAACTTTTCAGCTATAATCTCTTCAAATATTTTCTCAGGCCTTTCCCTTTCTCTGCTTCTTCTAGAACTCCTCTAATGTGAATGTTGGTGTGTTTAATTTTGTCCCAGAGGTCTCTGAGACTGGCCTCATTTCTTTTCATGTTTTTCTTTATTCTGTTCTGTGGCAGTGATTTCCACCACTTTGTTTTCCAGATCACTTATTTGTTCTTCTGACTCAGTTATTCTGCTATTGATTCCTTCTAGTATATTTTTCGTTTCAGTTATTGTATTGTTCATCTCTGTTTCTTCTTCAAATCTTCTAGCTCTTTGATAAACATTCCTTGTATCTTCTTGGCCTGTGTCTCAATTTTTTTAAAAAGATCTTGGATCATTTTTACTATCATTACTCTAAATTCTTTTCCTGGTAGATTGCCTATCTGTACTTCACTTAGTTGCTCTTCTGGGATTTTATCTTGTTCCTTTGTCTGGAACATATTTCTGTGCCATCTAATTTTGTCTAACTTTCTGTGTTTGTGGTCTCCTTTCTGCAGGCTACAGGTTTGTAGGCCTTGCTTCTGGTGTCTGCCCCCCGGTGCATTAGGTTGGTCCTGGGGCTTGTGCAGTCTTCCTCATGGGAGGCACTGGTGCCTGCCCACTGGTTGGTGGAGCCTGGTCTTGTCCCTCTGGTGGGCACGGTCATGTCAAAAGTGTGGTTTTTTGTTTATTTTATTTTTAAATTACATTTTTTTTTTTTACAGTTCGTCCTTGTTGGTTATCTATTTTAAATATAGCAATGTGTACATGTCAATCCCAAACTCTCAATCTAACACTCCACCCCACCTTTCCCCCTTCATACCATAAGTTCATTCTCTAAGTCTGTGAGTCTGTTTTTGTTTTGTATATAAGTTCATTTTTATCATTTTTTTAGATTCCACATATAAGCGATATCATATGATATTTGTCTTTCTCTGTCTGACTTCACTTAGTATGATAATCTCCAGGTCCATCCATGTTGCTGAAATGGCATTATTTCATTCCTTTTAATGGCCGAGTAATATTCCATTGTATATACACACCACATCTCCTTTATCCATTCATCTGTTAATGGACAATTAGGTTGCTTCCATGTCTTGGCTATTGTAAACAGTGATGCAATGAACATTTTGCTGCCTGTATCCTTTCAAACCATGCTTTTTGCTGGATAAATTTCCAGGATTGGGATTGCTGTATCTCATGGTAGCTCTATTTTAAAATATTTAAGGAAACTCCATACTGTTCTCCATAGTGGCTGTACCAATTTACATTCTCACCAACAGTGTAGGATGGTTCCCTTTTTTCCACACCCTCTCCAGCATTTATTGTTTGTGGATTTTTTGTTGATGGCCATTTGGACTGGTATGAGGTGATACTTCATTGTAGTTTTGATTTGCATTTCTCTAATAATTAGTAATGTTGAGCATCTTTTCATGTGCTCTTGGCCATCTGTATGTCTTCTTTGGAGAAATGTCTATTTAGGTCTTCTGCCCATTTTTTTATTGAGCTGTAGGCGTGGTTTGTAAATTTTGGAGACTAATCCCTTGTTTATTGTTTGCAAATATTTCTCCCATTGTGTGGGTTGTTTTTTTTGTTTTGTGGTTTCCTTTGTGTCAAGGGATATGTTTTGAGGTGGCTGTGAGCTCAGTATGGCTTTAGGCAGCCTGTCTGTTGATGGGTGGGGCTGTGTTCCTATCCTGCTGGTTGTTTGGCCTGAGGAGTTCTAGCACTGGAGCCTGTAGGCGGTTGGGTAGGGCCAGGTCTTGATGCCAAAATGGCCACCTCCAGGAGAGCTTATGCTGATCAGTATTCCCCGAGGCCTCTGCCACCAGTGTCCTTACCCCCCGCAGTGAGTCACAGCCATTCCCCCCCTTCCCCAGGAGCCCCTCCAAGGCTTGCAGGTTGGTACAGCCAGGCTCCTATGGATTTACTTCTTTCTGCTGGGTCCCAGTGTACATGAAAATTTGTGTGTGCCCTCCAAGAGTGGAGTCTCTCTTTCCCCTGGTCCTGTGGAGCTCCTGCACTCAAGCCCCACTGACCTTCTAAGCCAAATGCTCTGGGGGCTCCTCCTCACAATGCCAGGCCCTCAGGCTGGGGAGCCTGATATCGGGCTCAGGACTCTCTTGTGGGAGAACCTCTGTGATATAATTACTTTCCATTTTGTGCGTTGCTCACCTTGCGCGCATGGGATTTGATTATGTCTTGAAAGTGCCCCTCCTACCATGTTCCTGTGGCTTCTTCTTTGTTTTTGAATGTCAAATCTTTTTTTTGGTAGGTTCCAGTCTTTTTTGGCAATGGTCGTTCAGCAGTTAGTTCTGATTTTGGTGTTTTCGTGAGAGGAGGTGAGCTCAAGTCCTCCTCCTCCACCATCTTGTCTGGAATCAAGGACCTGCTTTTAGTTTGGATGCTTGTTGCCTCTTTCCTCAGCATGTGCTTTCTGTTAACCCCTTGATATGGGGTGTGCAGGTGCAGTGGCCCTTGTGCACTCCCGGGATGGCAGGGACGGTGCTTGGCACCTGCTCAAGTTCTCGTAGCTGCGGCTATGGTCAGTGTGCTCCCTGGACGGTGAGGGCAGTGCTTTGCACCTGCTCATGAGTCTCCTAGGGGTTTCTGTGGCCCACGTGCTCCCGGGACAATGCGGGCAGTGCTTGGCGCCTGCTCATGGGTCTCGCAGCAGTGGCCCCTGCTCACCTCTGGAGCCCACAATGGCAGCGGCAACTTGCGCCTGCCCCTGGAGCTCCTGTAGGCAGTGACCTATTGCCTGGGAGCACTCAGAGGGAAAAAAGCTCTTCTGGTGGTCCCACCCCTCTCCTTCTGTGCCCCCAACAATGGCATCTTGCCTCTCTGGCGGGCCCAGGCCTCCTCCGAGTACACCCTCAGTTGCCACAGTCCAGCCTCTTCAGGCTGTCTCCATGCAGCCAACCCTTGTCCTCTCCCTAGGTCAAACCTCTAAAGCCTGAGCTTCAGCCCCTGCCCACACCGACAGATGAGCATCCCAGCCTGGGGAGTGCACAGCGGCAGTGCTGACCTTCTGTGCATGTTGCTCTCTGTTTTGCCCTCCACAAACTGGATGCTGTGCTCTCCTCCTAGGCTCTGAAGTTCCCCCTCCATCCAGGCTGATCTCCCTACTGGTGAGGGGACTTCCCAGCGTACAGGAACCTTTCCTCCTTCACAACTCCCTCCCTGAGGTGCAGGCCCCACCCAGATTCCTTTCTTTTTCTTTTTGTCCTACCTAGTTTTGTGGAGGTTTTCTTGCCCTTTCGGAAGTCTGAGGTCTTCTGCAAGTGTTCAGTAGATATTCTGTGTGAATCATACCACTTGTAGATGTATTTTTAATGTTTTTGTAGGAGAAGGTGAGCTCTGTGTCCTTCTTCTCTGCATCTTGAGCCCTTTCCCCTCTGGAATGCTTAATTTCCTTTTAAAATAAGGTAAAATCACACTTCCATCCAAATATAAAATAAACATGTTAAAGATTTTTATTTTTTTTCAACTTTTTTTTTAATTAATTAATTTTTGGCTGCGTTGGGTCTTCGTCTCTGTGCGAGGGCTTTCTCTAGTTGTGGCAAGCGGGGGCCACTCTTCATCGCGGCACGCGGGCCTCTTTTGTTGCGGAGCACAGGCTCCAGGCGCGCAGGCTCAGCACTTACGGCTCATGGGCCCAGTTGCTCCGCGGCATGTGGGATCTTCCCAGACCAGGGCTCGAACCCGTGTCCCCTGCATTAGCAGGCAGACTCTCAACCACTGCACCACCAGGGAAGCCCCTAAAGATTTTATTTAACTCAGCAGTTAATGATGGAACCAATATAAGTTGCCAAGGTTCAAGGGAGTAGTCAGTGAAAACACGTAGAGGTAATGGGGAATGCTGGAATGAATTTACCAATATTTGCAAAATAGGTGAATATCCATGGGCGATGATCAATGACATCCCCCCAGACACAATTCATTTTCTATTTCCTATTGGCAAGAACTCATCTATATTATTATCCATTTCCTCCCATTTACAGAGTTGTAAAATAGCTCAAAGTCTATGAAAAGCAAGAGATGATCTGGAAAGATATGCTTGTCAGAACTCCTAGGCATCTCTTTTGCCCACTTCAAAGCCTTCCACAATTAATCCTGACAGTGGGATCTTGGAAGAGTTGGCTAGTGTTAGAGGAAAGGAAGATATAACTATATTATTTATTTTCCTGCCTGGAATGGAGGCTTCACAGTCCTAGACTTCAAACAGGTTTAGCGGACATTTCTCCTCTTCCTGTCGTTATCTCCTCTTAATCTCCACTTCTCATTTCCCTTTGGCTCCCACTTGCTCAGTCCCAAAGACTTAAGGTTTCATTCCCCTCATGGAAACCCCTCCTACCCCGCAGGAGGAGACATTCCCTCCTCCTCCTCCTTGGTCCTTTCTTAATGTCTTGCATGCCTCAGAGCTCAGGCTTTGTTCGAATGTGTGTGGAGCTTCTCCTCTGCTCAGCCCCCCGGGCTATGAAGGGGAAGGACAATTTCCTGGTATCTGAGTGAGGGCAGAGCAGATGCTAGATTCTAAGTTCAGCTTGCCCTTCAGCTAAGTAGCAAAAAGCCTTATCAAAGACCATTCATTCCCCCAGGATAATACAGTCTGATTTAGGAAAAGGATATTTCTGTTAACCTGGATTTGGCCTTGCCAGTTGTGGAAGAATAACCCAGGCATTCTAGAACCTAGGAACATCTGTCCCTCTCCTGGGTCAGACTCCCTTCTGCTCACTGAAGGGGGGGGGTTCTGTCTCTGTTTTCCAGTGGGTGATGCTTCCGCCATCCAGTTGTTGTTTTTCTTTCTGGCATAGAAGAGAGATGTCCAGTTGTTCCTACCACACATATGGATTAAAAAAATAGAATTTGACATTTTGTACAAACAAAATGAGATTAGAAGTTATAACAGAGGCATGATAGAAATGGGTCTAAAGTTGGTTTTAGACTGACAATGCAGAATCTGATGTGGTCCCACGTGGTTCCAGAACCACACTGCTGAAGATGACTGCTTCTTGAGTTCTTGAATAAATGCTATTTGCTCTCAGCAACGGGCTTCCTGCGAAGAGGATCGGATCCTTCAGACCCACCCAGTTCTGCTCATTTCCACATGCAGCCTCATGACTCTCATATATATGGAGATTTAGAGTATGTTGGTCTCCTCAGGAGACATATTACTTTTTATTTTTAAAAACCAGTCAACTGTTTGGCACATGAATTTCTTCCCAACTTCCGTGCTCAGTAGAATGTAGTCACTGCTCTTCCCTGTGGAAGTAGACGAGGAGGCATGGAGAGTCTTGGGATACAGACTCACGTCAGCCACTAGGTACCTGCATCATCTCCATTAACATGTCACTCCACATGTTGAGTTTCAGCTTTATCATCTACAAAATGAAGGAGTCAGACTAGGACCCTCCAAAGCAACTATTCCACGGTAACGAGGTGCTAAGTTACTCCCTGAGTATCCTCATCCTGACTGTTGGTGCTGGAGCAGAAAGGAATGTGATTCCTGTTGGCTGGAATGAATAGCTCATCACACAGATGGCCCTGCAGGTTGTAGAGGGGCCAACACTTGCTTTTCTCTACCAACGACGTGGTCAGGATGTCAAAGACCTTGGAAGAACTCTGCCAGCAACGCATCCTGAAAGGGATGTCGTGGGGCACTGGCATCACATACAGTGGTGATTCTCCTCCTGTGCTGTTTTAATTTTATGCTGATATTCTGAACTTACTGAATTCCTTAGGCATTTTTGCCACATTCGGTCTATGGTTCACTCATTCATTTGGTCACTAATTCACAGTTACTGGCTGAGACCCTTCTTTGTGCCAGATGTTTTCCTGAGTGCACAGTGGTGAACAAAACAGTTGGGGTCCCTGCCCCCCTGTAGTCTAGGAGAGATACAGACAAGTGAGAAGGTCCAGGTGAGTGAGGTACAGGGTGTATGGGGGCCTATATGATGAGCACCTAGTCCAGAGGAGGGATTGAGCAGAGACCAGATGGAAGAGGGTGAGGTAGCCTGACACAGAGGCCATGTGTTTTAGACAATGGCACATGTGATAGCAACAGGTGAATTTCTTGCAAAACTAATGAAGCTTACATTCTGTGGTGTACCAGGAAACAGACTCTTTGAAAAAAGGCAAAAACAAAAGAAAAAAACCTGATTTGTAGCATTTGCTAATTTCCATGGTATAAAAACACCCTTCGTGGTCAACGTTAAGGTACAGTTTCACAACCAACCCACAGAAGTCCTTAATATTTAATAATCAGTGCTTTCAAGCCGGTACTGCCATCTCCAGAACCTTACTAGGAAGCTTTGGGTCCCTTTCCTGGACAAGCCCATTCCAAGTGTATTAGTTGGGGTTTCTCCTGAAGCAGGCTCGTAGAGGGGAATTTGTATACAAGTGGTTTTTTTCAGAAAGTGTAAGAAATAGCCACAGAGGGTGGGGAAGTTAGCTGGGGAAGGGAAGACCACCAATAAATGGTGTTTCTACCATTATGGGTAACTAGAGTTTCATCCTTCTTGAAATTCTGGGAATCATTGCAGCAGCAGCCGGAGGAGCAAGGGAGTGGCAGTAGTTACACGCTAACTCCTGTCAGTCACTGGCTGAGGTCTGTTCCTGGGGTGTGCTCTTTCCCTGTTACATTTGACTTTCCCTGATGGGTGGAGTGGCCTTCCATTGCTTCAGAGAAGACTTTAAAGCCAAAAGCTGCAGATACTGGCAGTTGGAAGGCAGCCAGCACACGAGGAAGTGGCAAGGCCTGGGGAATATGTGCAGAGCACCAACAGCATCTGCTACAAACTGCCCTGTACCTCATTCTGTATTTCTTTTTTTTCTCTTCCATTATGGTTTATCACAGGATATTGAACATAGTTCCCTGTGATATACAGTAGGACCTTGTTGTTTATCCATTCTATGTATACTAGTTTGCATCTGCTAACCCCAAACTCCCAATCCTTCCCTCCCGCTTGGCAACCACAAGTCTGTTCTCTATGTCTGTGAGTCTGTTTCTGTTTCATAAATAAGTTCTTTTGTGTCATATTTTAGATTCCACATATAAGTGATATCATATGGTATTTGTCTTTCTCTGACTTACTTTGCTTAGTATGATAATCTCTAGGTCCATCCATGTAGCTGCAAATGGCATTATTTCATTCTTTTTTATGGCTGAGTAGTATTCCATTGTATGTATGTGCCACATCTTCTTTATCCATTCATCTGTCGATGGACAGTTAGGTGTTTCCACGTCTTGGCTATTGTAAACAGTGCTGCTGTGAACATAGGGGTGCATGTATCTTTTTGAATTATAGTTTTGTCCAGATATATGCCCAGGAGTGGGATTGTTGGATCCTATGGTAATTCTATTTTCAGTTTTCTGAGGAACCTCCATACTGTTCTCCATAGTGGCTCCACCAATTTACATTCCCACCAACAGTGTAGGAGGGTTCCCTTTTCTCCACACCCTCTCCAGCATTTGCTATTTGTAGACGTTTTAATGATGGCCATTCTGACTGTATTTCTAATTTGCATTTTTTCCTTAAATTGGGCCCTCACATTTGTATTAGTTTTAGGCCTTGCAAAACCTAGACCCACCCATAGTGATAGCTCCTAGTTGTTGAAAAATGTAGCATGTTTGAGAAATTCAAAGAAATTAATAAGGCTATATCAAAGTTGGGTAGCAAGAGATGAAATGAGAAAGCAATGCTGGGCTCTTCTAGGTTTGGCTGCGATTTGCTGATCTCTGTAGAACTCAGCTGGGCTCCTCCTGCTTTCTCATTCCTCTGGGACAGGCTGGCAGAGCAGCCCCCTTTCTGGGATGGGCTCTTCCATGATGAAGAGCAAGAATACCAGAGGGCTGATGAAACTCACAGTGCCTCTGATGCCTATTGCTCACCAGTGGCTCACACCAAATCTCCTAATATTCCATTGGCCAAAGCAATTCACTTGGCCCAGTCCAAAACCAGGAGGGCAAGGAAATATAATCCACCTACAGGGAAGGAGGTGATGACTCAGTGAGGTCAGTAATACAATCTACTCTAGGATTTTCACCAAGATGTTAGTGGTGGTTATCTGGGGTTAGTGAGATTTCTCATAATTTTTATTTTTTGCTTTAGCTTTTTCTCTTATTAGAATTTTTAATGAGAATATAGCAATTTTACCAAAAACTATAAACCTATTTCTTTAAGTAATTAAAGATATTAAAAGTTGGAGAACAGGGCTTCCCTGGTGGCGCAGTGGTTGAGAGTCTGCCTGCCGATGCACGGGACATGGGTTCGTGCCCCGGTCCGGGAAGATCCCACATGCCACGGAGCAGCTGGGCCCGTGAGCCATGGCCACTGATCCTGCACGTCCGGAGCCTGTGCTCTGCGACGGGAGAGGCCACAAGAGTGAGAGGCCCGCATACTGCAAAAAAAAAAAAAAGAGGTTGGAGAACATTTATTTGAGTATACATTTTTAACATTTCCTTTTATAACTCCTTTATTAAATGAGTTAATGTACCTATGAAAAGCCTATCTCCTCAACTTCTGAGACTACCTGTTAGCTTTTTCAGTGTATAAAAATCATTAGGTTTTATTACGTTCCTATTTTTGTTTCCTTATTACTACTCATTCATTTTAAAATTTATTTTGCTTATATCTTTAATTTTGTATGTATCTCTGTAAATCACCTGCAAACACTTTGAGCGTTAGATGGGAAGTAAAGAAACCGATTATTTTAAAAACTGAAACAGGTGTGGGCGAGAGAGCCATCCCAGTCATACATACAAATGAGCTGCGGAGATTATTTTTTTAAATGCTTATGATGACGTCCCTAAAGGTTCTGATTTAATTGTTCTAGGTTGAAATTATTTTTAAAAGCTCTCCAAGGGTTGAGAAAAATTGAATAAATAAATGATTAAGTTAGTAGAAAAGTAACAGAAGGGCCAATGCTATGCGATGAGCAGTAGGAGATTGGGAAATTCCATAATGACTTGAAGTCTGCTGAGATGCTGAAGGCTGAGGCTCCCGAATATTGAGGAGAGTAAGGGAAAGGGATGCTGAGGAGAAATTTGAGCTTCCAGAATGAAGAACAGGACTGCTGTTAAGATCTGTCTGAGATTCACTGCAGGGGGAAGAGCTGGTCATATTCTCCCTGACACCTCATTTTCCCATGTATAGCCCAGATCAGACCCTAAGAGATAACTGCTTTTTGGGTTACTGAGGTACATTTTGTGGACTGTTTTTCAGAACATTATCACTAATAAGAGTCTCTTCTCAATGAAAACAGGTTGAACTCGTAGGAGATTATTTATATACCCAGAACAAGAGAGGAGAAATAGAGATATTATAGGAATTTGATTTGTCTGTTTACAGCTCTCCTAAATTATTTTATTTTGAGCAGAGTTCAGTCATTTATGTAAAAAATATGAAAATCTCTTCATCTCCCTCGGCCTCATAATATAAAACAAAAAACAAAAATCAAAATACTCTCTCCCTACATATGTATTTATAGAGGAAACATATAAAAATATAGAAATATAGAGAGAGAGGGGGGTTATTGTTTTATTTTTGTTTTTAACTAAAAGACAAATAACTTTTTTTTTTTTAGTAACCAGGACCTCGTTACTGGTAAGGTCTGAGTTAATTGCCATTCGTAGAGTAACCATGGTGACCAGCGTGTTGCTTCTGAGTCCATTAATCTTGTTGAGGTTAACAGTAAATCCCAAAGGATCTTTTGCAGTGATTCAGAAATAAATCATCTTCTCTCATGTATGTTATTTGGTGACAGCACTTTCTTTAAATATGTCTCCCTAACAGACAAAGAAATAAGACAATTCCTAATGAGGTGATAAAAACCCATTCCCGAGTAAGAAATGTTACAAAATATAGCAAATGACTGAAAAAGTAGATACATAGAAATGACACATGAAAGGAGGATTCACTCAATAAACATGTACCGTACTCCTAATAGACATACCAAAAAAGGCCATTTACTCCTTCTTAGTAATGTATCTGTACAGGACCTCAGCCTTAAGGTATAAACCGGAGACAAAATTTGAGATTCTTCAATGAAAAAAACTCAAATTATTTTTTAGATTATAGAAATTAGAAAGGATGAGTTGACCTGGACTGAGGAAGAGAAACAGCTGGCTGCCCAAGCTGGGACTAATAATGTTTTATATTTGTGAAAAGGTGTTTGCGATGTAGAAAGTAGAGCATGACCCTACCTAAAACCACATTTGTCCTACAACATCCCCAGAGATTAAGTACAAACTGTGGTGGCCTCATTTTACAGATGAAGATGCTGAGGCTGCAGAATGACTTTCCCATACTCAGTATTAGCACTCTCTTTTAAATGAGCTGAATAAAATTGTTAGGATTCTGAGTTGGAAGGCTTGGGGATTGGATTTTCATCCCAACGTTCTTCTGCCCTTAATTCATATTACACACAACTCTGGGTCTTTCTCAACCCATGAGGTTTATATTTTCTCATCTTCAAGTATTCCTGAGCTAAAGGAATAATCCAAGCTCTCATTTCAACCTAGGTCTTCATACATAAAAGAAATACCAAGAAAACAATAGTGTTTTACAGAAGCTAAGATGCACAATTACTCATATTTTAACATCTCTGAAATTGGGACGTGTCTTACAATAAATGACATTGTAATTGCTGATGCTGTATGAGAAATGGATTCCACTGCCTGTACATGCACCAACATGGTCATAGCTGTGTATACTGTCCTTACCTCAACTGAGTGGTGGAACTGTTACAACGTAGGTAGAAAGTTATTGTGTATGCGGGAGGTGGGTATCAGTTTGATGTTAGGGATGTGAATACTCATTTGGAGTAATGACCATCATTTCATATTTCCCTGCAAAGCAACATGCTGGTGCTCTACAGGTCTTAAGGGAAGGTACCCACAAGCAGAAGGGTATGTTGACTTATTGAGGTAGTCATAGGATGACCATCTTTCATGAACAAAGCAACTGAAGACAGAAAGAATTACTAAATCCCTCAGAATACATGAAAAAAACTTCAAAGTAACAAGAAGCTGATGTAACTGACAAGTATGTCTAGCAGGACAATTGTTAACCATTGTATCATAGTTTCACAGGCTGCTGCTTTTTGTTCTTGGCCATTCGTAAAGTAATTTTTAATCTTATAATACACGGCATCTTAGATTCTATGATATGTAGTAATTCATAAATCAGTCAGCATGGTTCTGTTCCCCTGTAGCTGGTGATTGGGCTTTGCCTAAAGCTACTCTGTTGATGGCAGACTTCATCAGAAAGTCCAGAGTCCAAAAACAAATCTTATTTGATTAACCAACTCTGGCAAATGAATGTTTTGTTCACTTCAACACAAATGTCTCAGACCACAGTTGATATTTGATTAAAAAGAGAAATTGTCTCCAAGGGCTCTTGAAGCTTTTAAGGTAACGGTTCTTTATAATTCCCTAATTACAGGAAGTGTTCATTTTTAATTATTGGCAGTTTAGGACATTGCGGAGGTTACAGTAAAATATTTCTGATATAGGTACAATTGGAAAGGGGGATGGTTCTGATGTAATCATGGCATCCCTAAATTATACACACACACAGTATAAACAGGGAATGTTGTGTATGCATAGATGTATAATCTATCTCTGTGCCCTCCGCAGACCCCATGAGTTATTATGCTAGAACTGAGAGACTCAGACATGTTTAATGGCAGAAGCAAGCATTCCATTAACTTGGTTAAAGAGTACAAATCAGCTAGCTGAGTTGTTTCTTCTTTACCTTCACAAAGGTGCACCCCGGCCCGGTGTAAGTTTATACAATCAGGGGTGCAGCAGGAAGAGTTTAACTAGGTCAGAAGAGTGCTAAATTTTTTCAGGCAAGCATTTGTCCTTGGTAAATTCAGTAAGCCATGCTATTACATAGCAGCCCCAGCCTCTTCCTTACGCAAGTATGACATTCTCCTGTGACTCAGGTCTCCCCAGCTTCATTCTGCAAATTTGTGTTCTAGCTGTGTGCCAGGATAAGAACTTTCTCCATTAACATAGGGGCTCTCAACCTAGGGCCTTTCCAGGCATAGGCCAAGCCTTGGCTAACAAGACCTAAAGGAGCAAAGGGATAATTTTTTTAATTACCTAAGGAAATCTGATTAGATTTGAGTTCCTTTGAAAGAACCTTTGGAATTTATTTATACAACTATCTTAGCACTTGAGATTTAAGATGTGTCCAGGTATAGAATATTTTTTACATCTTAATTCACTCTGAATTCATCATTTTTCATATACCCCACTCATAAGATGAGGTAAGTAAAAAGTGTAGATTTTGAATGTCTGCCTTTATTTTCCCAGTTTATAGATACATGCTGAATGTGACTATTCCTAGAGGAATGTATTATTCTCTTAGGTGTCATAATTAGAAAGGTCACATCCCCAGATTTTTCTGATAAAGTATGCTGCACCTTGAGACGCTCACATGGAACCAAAGGTATCTTTCACCAGATATTTTAATCTCATTTGAAAACTTGTACTTGGTTCAGGGAAGTACTCTGAAATAAGACCCTATCTGCCCTTTAGCTCTCTTCTTTCTTCTCGGAAGGGAGAAATAGTGATGACATCTCATTAAAAGCTCTCCTGCTGCAGTTTAAACCTATTTGCTTTCATTCTGTCTTCAAGCTGAGAACAGCTCATCACTATTTTCTTTGTAAAAATCCTGAAGTATTTGACAATTGCTAGTAAGAACATGCCAAGCTTCTCTTTTTGACACTTCACAAATCCCTTTATTAAACTTTCATATTTGTTTAGCATCTCTCTCTTTCTCTCTCTCTCTCTCTCTCTCTCTCTCTCTCTCTCTCTCTCTCTCTCTCTCTCTCTCTCTCAACCACCCACTGGGTGATATGTCTTTCCCACCTATCTTGAATTGTTATCAAATAAGAACGTGGCCAATAAAAAGGGAGGATTAAAGAACATGGCTTCCTTTCAGCTTCCTCTCTGAAATGATAATACACTAGAACTTCACTTCTCAAACTTGTAATGAGTAGTACAGATATGTGTTTAAGAGCACAGGCTTGAAAGCTTTACTGCCTGCGTTTGATTTCCAGATCTACCACTTGTCTTAGGTGAATTTTTTAACCTTTCTGTGCCTCATTTTCCTCAACTATAAAATGAGGATCATAATGTTATCTCCCTTGAGTTACTCTAAGGATTAAGTTAAGGTAACATATATAAAGAGTTTAAAACAGTACCAGCAAATATTAACTATTATAGTTATCAACTAAGTTTCAAAATCAAAATTTGGTTATGTGCATTATGATCCATACCAGAAGCTTATTCTGAATCCTAGCTATCCTGTTTAGAGTAACCTAAAACACCAGCTTATTGTATTATAATTTTGATATTAATCAACCTGGCATTTTTCTCTTAAAAATGTAAGGCATGAGTAGATTAGTTCTTATAACGCTTTTTTAAAATATTATCATTACCCCCAGATTTCCTAACCCAATTGTCTTAGCTCTTTAAGTTGTGACTGTAAGAAGGTAAAAATTCTTTTCTGTGATGGGCTATAAATAGTGACCAACCATCTCAGGTTTCTTGGAACTGAGGGGTTTCTTGGGGCATAGGACTTTTACTGCTAAAACTGGGAACATCTTGGGCAAACTGGGATGGTTGGCCACTCACTCCAGGTATAAAAGTACTGTATAAGGTGGAGTAGAAGGGGGAAAGGAAGAAGCAGTAGTAATATTAATCTCACCAAACACAGAAGAATTCTAAATACAACACCACCATTCCCCTGATTTTTGACTCATGCAATCCCTGATGAGTATCTGAAGAGTAAAATTGCACTGAACTAATTAATTCTAAATGTCAGGTATTTGGGCTTCATTTTTTGCTGTTATCGTCATCTGTGGGATATATTTCTTCTCCTTCATTTTATGCTGTTGCACTTTCCTCTGATCATTTTTTTGCCTTTTTTTTTTCTTGTAGGTCAACTCAAATCAAAACATACTCGTGGGATAATGCCCAGGTTATCCTGGTTGGGAACAAATGTGACATGGAAGATGAGCGAGTCATCTCAACTGAGAGGGGCCAACATTTAGGAGAACAGCTTGGTAAGAAACAAATGATCAAATTAATGAGAAAGAGAGCATGGTAATTACTTGTAACACAGTGCAGAGTCCCAGCTACTTGCTAGGATGGATTTAATGAAAAGATTGTCAACCCGACAGTAGAAACCAACACATCACCTGTAAGTAGTAAGTGGATTTCCTCCCACTTTCTGTGGTACCCTTAGAATCCAAGCACGATTACAGAAGCAAAATAGACAGCCAGCATTTGGATTTAGTACAAGATGTTCAAATTCTATTGCATAAGAAAGACAGGATGTGCCTTGCTTGCTATTTCTTTGGGGTTTTTTCTCTATATACAATATTTTATACTGAGTGAGCACTTTATTATGCTATATGATTGTTGTTTTCAAGTTTCCATTGGAGGAGGGTGGGTAATAGGCACAGAATAGGTCATGTTATAGATTCTGGTTCTAGAGACACCACTGGCAACGTGTGTTACAGTTACAAACCTCTTTGAAACTCAGTTTCCTCGTCTCTTAAGAATGAGTATTATGACCCATGCCTACTTTACCAAGTCCTTGTAGATAAGATCAACTGAGATAAGAGATAGATATGAAAGAGTTTTAGAAATGGCAAAGCCATTTCAAATGCAAAACATTGTATATAGGGGAAAAAATGCTTGAGTGAGTAAGGTAGAGTTTTGGTGCAAAGGAGGGAATCATGATTGATTGATTTTTTTAAAATAATTTTTATTGGAGTATAGTTGACTTACAATGTTGTGTTAGTTTCAGGTGTGCAGCAAAGTGAATAAGTTATACATGTACATATATCCACTCTTTTTTAGATTATTTTCCCATATAGCTCATTATAGAGTATTGAGTAGAGTTCCCTGTGCTATACAGTAGGTCCTTATTAGTTATCTATTTTATATATAGTAGTGTGTATATGTCAATCCCAATCCCCCAATTTATCCCTCCCCCCTTTCCCCTCTAGTAACCATGTTTGTTTTCTACATCTGTTTCAGTACTGTAAATAAGACTCTATTTCTGTTTTGTAAATAAGTTCATTTGTACCATTTTTTAAGATTCCACATATAAGCGATATCATATGATATTTGTCTTTCTCTGACTTACTTCACTCAGTATAACAATCTCTACGTCCATCCATGTTGCTGCAAATGGCATTATTTTGTTCTTTTTTATGGCTGAGTAATATTCCATTGTATATATGTACCACATCTTCTTTATCCACTCCTCTGTTGATGGACATTTAGGTTGCTTCCATGTCTTGGCTACTGTAAATAGTGCTGAAATGAACATTAGGATACCTTTTCAAATTATGCTTTTCTACAGATATATGACCAGGAATGGGATTGTTGGATCATGTAGTAGTTCTATATTTAGTTTTTTAAGGAACTTCCACACTGTTCTCCATAGTGGTTGTACCGATTTACATTCCCACCGAGAGTGTAGAAGGGTTCCCTTTTCTCTACACCCTCTCCAGCACTTATTGTTTGTAGATTTTTTGATGATGGCCATTCTGACTGTTGTGAGGTGATTGTAGTTTTGTACAACTACTCATTGTAATTTTGATTTGCATTTCTCTAATAATTAGTGATGTTGAGCATCTTTTCATGTGCTTTTTGGCTATCTGTGTGTCTTCTTTGGAAAAATGTCTATTTAGATCTTCTGTCCATTTTTTGGTTGGGTTGTTTGCTTTTTTGATATTGAGCTGCATGAGCTGTTTGCATATTTTGGAAATTAATTCCTGTTGCTTCATTTGCAAATATTTTCTCCCATTCTGTTTGTTGTCTTTTCATTTTGTTTATGGTGTCCTTTGCTGTGCAAAAGCTTTTAAGTTTCATTATGTCCAATTTGTTTATTTTTGTTTTTATTTTCATTACTCTAGGAGGTGAATTCAAAAAGATATTTCTGCAATTTACGTCAAAGAGAGTTCTGTGTTTTCCTCTAGGAGTTTTATAGTATCCAGCCTTACATTTAGGTCTTTGATCCAATTTGAGTTTATTTTTGTGTATGGTGTTAGGGAGTGTTCTAAATTTATTCTTTTACATGTAGCTGTCCAGTTTTCCCAGCACCACTTATTGAAGAGACTGTCTTTTCTCCGTTGTATATTCACGGTTGCTGGTTTTGATATCATATTTGTGTGTGGATGATTTTTTACCACTACTTTATGTTTGCCTTTACCAGTGAGCTTTCCCACTTGTGATTTTCTTGTTTCTTGTTGTGGCCTTCCACACACACACACACCCACACACACACCCCTAGAGAAGTTCCTTTAGCATTTGTTGTAAGGCTGGTTTGGTGGTGCTGAATTCTCTTAGCTTTTGCTTATCTGTAAAGCTTTTGATTTCTCTCTCAAATCTGAATGAGAGCCTTACTGGTTAGAGTAATCTTGGTTGTAGGTTTTGCCCTTTCAACACTTTAAATATATTGTACCTCTCTGTTCTGGCCTGCAGAGTTTCTGCTGAAAAATCAGCTGTTAACCTTACGAGGATTCCTTGTGTGTTATTTGTTGCTTTTCCCTTGTTGCTTTTAATATTTTTTTCTTTGTCTTTAATTTTTGTCAATTTGACTACCATGTGTCTCGATGTGTTCCTCCTTGGGTTTATCCTGTATGTGACTCTCTGCACTTCCTGGACTTGGATGAGTGTCTCCCTTTCCCATGTTAGGGAACTTTTTAGTTATAATCTCTTCAAATTTTTTCTCAGGCCCTTTTCCTTTCTCTTCATCTTCTGGGACCTCTATATTGCAAATATTCGTGCATTTGCTGTTGTCACAGAGGTCTCTGTGACTGTCCTCATTTTTTTTTTCATTCTTTTTTCTTTATTCTCTTCTATGGCAGTGATTTCAAACACTCTGTCTTCCAGCTCACTGTGTTCTTCTGCCTGTTATTCTGCTATTGATTCCTTCTAGTGTATTTTTTTATTTCAGTTATTGTGTTGTTCATCTCTGTTCTTCAAATCTTCTCTTTTTTAAACATTTCTTATATCTTCTTGGTCTGTTCCTCCATTTTTTTCTGAGATTTTGAATCATATTTACTATTATTACTCTGAATTATTTTTCAGGTAGATTGCCTATCTCCTCTTCCTTTAGTTGTTCTCATGGGTTTTTATCTTGTTGCTTTGTCTGCAACATATTTCTCTGTTGTCTCATTTTGCCTAACTTTCTGTGTCTGTGGTCTCCTTTCCACAGGCTGCAGGATCATAGTTCCTCTTGCTTCTGGTGTCTGACCCCTGGTGGGTGAGGTTGGTCCTGGAGCTTTTGTAGGCATCCCAGTGGGAGGGACTGGTACCTGCCCTCTGGTGGGTAGAGCTGGGTCTTGTCCCTCTGGTGGACAGGGCTGTGTCAGGGGGTGTGATTTGAGGTGGCTGTGAGCTCAGTGCAACTTTAGGCAGCCTGTCTTCTGATGGGTGGCACTGTGTTCCTATCTTCTTTGTTGTTTGGCCTGAGGCTTTCCAGCACTGGAGCCTGTAGGTTGTTGGGTCGGGCTGCGTATGGTGCCAAAGTTGGGACCTCCTGGAGAGTTCATGCCAATCAGTATTCCATGGGGCCTCCACTACCAGTCTCCTTGCCCCACACAGCAATCTACAGCTGACCCTTATCTCCCGAGGAGAGCCTCCAAGACCCCTAGGTAGGTCTAACCCAGGTTCCTATGGATGTACTGCTTTTTGCTGGTCCCAGTGCACATGGAGACCTTGTGTGCACCCTCCAAGAGTAGAATCTCTTTCCCCCAGCCCTGTGGAGTTCCTTCACTCAAGTTCTGCTGGTTTTCAAGGCTAAATGCTCTGGGGGTTCTTCTTCCCAATGCCAGATCCTCAGACTGTGTCTTGGAGGGCTATTTTTATGTGGGAACGTTTCTGTGTGGCCTGCATGGGTTTAAATTTTTTTGGTACTAGGGCTGTTTTTAGTATAGGTGTCTGCCACCTCTTTCCTCAGTGTATGCTGTCCATTATCCCCTTGATAGGAGGTGTGACTGATGTTGTAGTGACAAGAGCCTGCATTGGATATTGAACCTCCCCTTTGTTCTGTGGTTGTCACTGCCCTGTTGGGTGGGGTCTGCTCCCTAGTTCTTGGAGTAGAGGCCCCCAGATCTGTTTCTTGGCTGTGATTCTGATCTGTGGTGTGAGTTAGGTGGGACTGGAGCCCTCCCACTGGGAGAGAAGCCACTGAGTATCCCTCCTCTGGAGCTGTTCACCTGTGGGTGTGCTCTGTTGTGTCACCTTTCACCTGTTGTGCAAGCTCTCAGATTACACTGCTGTTGGCACTGCTCTCAGCCCCACCTTAACTGTGTGGGTGTGCCGGCAGTTGGCCTGGTGTCTCTCAGGTGCTGTTTTCACCAGGCCACTAGGGTAGATCCACTGAAGTCAGGTTCCAGGATTGCAGTAATCATGGATCTGCATCCACTGTGGGTGCTATGGGGTCAGCTCGGACTCTGGCCTGGCCCAACACCCATGTGTACATGTCCACAAAGTCCACAGCTACTAAAGCTAGACCCGTCTCAGCTGTAGGAGCGCTCGTTGTCTGTTCAGATGTTCTGCAGGTGCTGAGTTTACAAAGCCGGTTGCAGGGGTGTCAATCCTCAGTTTGCACAGCAGTAAGGGGAGATTTCCTCTCTTCTTCCTTAGTTGCACGGTCCCTGGGGCTCAGCTGTGGTTTCAGCCCCACCTATGCCTGTGGGCCACCCACAGGCATCTGCTCCTGAGGCTGCCCCAGAGCACATGAGCCTGCCCTGGTGGGAAGGGGGCACAGAGGAGGCGGCGGCTGGGGCGTGGAGAGAGAGGCTGCAATGGCCATGAATGATTTATTAATTCAAGGCATTTTTTACTGAGTACCAGTTGTGTATCCTGCACTGTGTCAGACATCACGGGGGATACCAAAAAAGTGTGATCCACAGTCCCTCGGCTCAAGTTGCTTCCAATCAAGTGGGGCGACCAGAGATACACACAAGAAAGCAGAAATAACAGGACAACAACAAAAATAGCATCATGAGGATATGATAAGCTTGGAGACAGGTGCCAAGAGGAAAGCAACAGAGGGAGGGAGGCAGACACAGGTGTTAGAAGGAGGTGTGAGAGTGAAGTGAGATGGGAGGCAGATAAGGAGCAATGCAGAGGAAACAGGGAACATGTATGGAAATGAGCAGAACAGCTAGGAAGAGGTGAGTGATGAGAGGAGCTAACCATCATATGGGTTAAATGGCAAGACAAGTTTTTAATGTTCCTAAAAGGAGAGTAGAATATGAAAACCATGAGGAGGAGAAGAAACATCATGAATAAAGGGCACAGTGGAGTAAGGACATTGAGAGGAACATTGGGAGGACAGAGAGTGGAAAAGTTGGAACCCAGCGTGATGTTATGGAAGTAGAGTGGATTTGGGGAACAATTCCAGCCCTAAGCAAATGAGCTGGAATTTCTTTCTTTTCCTTCCTCCTTCCCTCCCTCCCTCCCTCCCTCCCTCCTGTTCTTCCCTCCTCCCTCCCTCCTTCCCACCTCACTCCCTCCTATCCCTTTTTCCTCCCTCCCTTCCTTCTGAGAGTCTGGCTTTCTAACCTTTTTGCCCAGGACCTACAGTAAGAAATGCATTCAATCTAGCAACCCAGTGCATACATACGTAGAGAGAAAGAGAATGAAACCAAAGTTTTACAAAACACATTTACTCTTATTAGATGAGATTTGTTCTGATGCTATTCTCTTTTCTATTATTTTTCATTTTCTTTTAATAATTGTTTCAACTCACTAAATAAATCTTAGGATCCACTAATGTGCTTCAACCCGCTATAATTTGAAAAACACTGTTCTGAAGGGGGTACTTTGTGATTAATCTGCAGGGAGTGTGCAGCACAGATTAGAGAAGCAGACATCCTCTCAGTGGGGCACCCTGTCACTTGGTCATCTCATAAATGAACTATGCACAGTCCAGTCTGAGAGCTTGACCATTTCCTTATGAGATTAGTGAGCTCATTAGACCAAAGGCTATCACCCAGTGACTGCAAGAACCCTCCCACCAAACTTTCTTACATTCGCCCATGAGAAAATCATACAGCTGATATCTGTTCTTTCTGTGGCTGCCCTTGAGCTTTTATCATCTCATTCATAGGGCCTCCCCCCATTCCATCAGTTTAACAATCCTTTTCCCCCAAAAGTGTGAAAAACTTGGCTATCTTTTCTTAGTTCTCTTAGCACCTCAGGAAGTTAGGAATGGAGAACAGTAGATTCCCCAAGAGAAGAGAGAAAAGAAATCTGGGAGAGGGTTGGCAGGGTGTCTGCCTGAGACAATCTCTTCCCTCCCTGTATTTTCTTGACTAGTCAGGCATATCCTATGTGGGGGGAAGAAACTGCTACACAGACATAAGTGACTTCTATATATAAACCTGAAAATTGTTTGGTTCAAAGAACAATAGATGGAAGCCAATATTTTAGTGACATTGAGCCAGGTAGCTGGTTACATTTTTTACCACTGTAATAAATTACCTGGGTGTTGAGAAGGTCATGTTGTGGAAGGGGACATGTAGAATGGTGTGAATGCATCAAGAGGGCAGCCTTCCTTGGAACTCCACTGACTGACACAAACCCTTTTCATGCGGTACACAGATGAAGGAAAGTTCCTGAAATTGTGAGGCAGAAATGGTTTATGTACCCATACACATTCTTCCAATGATTTCTGATTGATTTTTTGCTCTGTATTCAATAAACCCCAGCAGTTGTCATAGCAACCAACACTTGGGCATTCTCAGAGAGTCGTTTACCTTCTTTAATGTGCTTTGTTCTTTTCATGACTACACACCCTTCTATAAATGATCATGAGAGATCATTTATACGGGGAAAAAAACCTCACAATCAGTTTAAAGATTTTAAAGGTCTTAGCCTTATTTTCTTTTAATTACTGATAAAAATTCCATTGTTCAGAACAGCATCACACACACACGAATGTTGGGCACTGTTTTTTAAATGTCATTACCACATCTTAGCAGATGGTTCAAAAACACTGCTGTATTGATCTAGTTACAATTAATTCTCCATTGTGGATGGTTACATCCATAACATTTGCTTATCCTAATGAAGGTACTTGATGGAACTGAGCTGTAGCTGAGGTCTTTAAAATACTTGTATGTCAGCTGCCCTTGCCAATCCAAACATTTACAATACATCAGGTGCTTGGGAATACAATCATAATACTACCTTTCAGGAGCAACCATTGTGGCGCCTGTGATACACTATGCAGACAATCAGCATTTTCTGGTCTTCCCTTTCCTGGTTGTTTTGTTTCATTTGGCCTTCTGGGCATGCCCTCCTTCTTGCATTCTGCCATCTTGGCTTCTATACCATGGTGCTCTCTCTCCAGCCATACCTTGGCTGTTTCCTTGGGAGACTCCTCCTCTTTCTCCCTCTTGCACTTTGCCTTTCCATCCTTGGCCCACCACTCTTCTCTCTCTGCACTCTCCCTTAGATATTCCCAACCACTTCTGAGGCATGAACTCTGCCTATAAACTAATGACAGCCAAGTCATGTCTTAGCCCTGACCCTTTCACCTGACCCTCTACCTACCTGCCAGCTGCATGTATTCAATACTTCGATTTTGGGTGGTCCTCTAAATCATGTGCAGCTGAATCCTCTGGGGTTCTTTTTCAAGTGCATATTTGTCAACCCTAACTCAGGCATGCTGCTTCAAAGTTTCTGAAGGCCAGGAATCTACATGTTTAACAAACAACATTCTGACTTTCCTACAACCCTAAAATTTTAGAACACTGACTTAAATAGCTGCAAGTGTTTGGAGAAGTTAGGGAACTGCCCCTGAGCTGAACATTATCCTCTAGCTAGTATCATTCTTCCCATGTGTGTTTTTGGCATTTACTATATGCACATGTACCTATAACAATATATAGGAATGTTTTCGATTTTTATTTTTATCCAAATGCCAAATTTATAATATGGCAATAATCTATATATATGTACAGTCTCATAATTTGTTTTAAATGTAAAAATATTAAATTAGAAAAAATAGAAATAATTAAAGATATAAGTTTTCCTAAAATAAAAGTAATATAACTGGGAATAAGAACAAAGAAATGTATGGAGGAGAATGGATTTGTATTGCCCTGAAATTATAGAAGAAAGAATACTTGAACCATTTTTACAAGCACTGAATGGGCAGAAAGTGCAGAAACTCTGAGGTTTCCTAAAAATGTAGTCAGAGAAACAAAAATTGCAGATAAACTAAATTTGCTTCTGGAGAGAAGTGATGTTTTTAATAACTAATTTGTAAGGCTCTAATTTTGTTTTTAATTTGCATTCATATTTCTTCCTAAAGCAAGTAACAGATACATATATCCTATTACTCTCCATTCAAATAATTGTCATGATATCATGTGCCTATATTACTAAATTCCAACCCTGTCGTCTCCATCCTTCCTCCTTGTCTAGCACAGGGAACCCATGAGGATTTCTGACAACTATAAAATATTCTTATACTTTGCCATCTTTCCAACCTGTAAAATTTGTTTCCCCTTCTTTTCACGTTTAATGACTTGTTTTGTTTTGTCTATCCATCTTCAAATGTTTATTAAACACCTGTAATGATATTAAGGAGTCATAAAATATGTATCTTCCTCCTCGTGGAGTTTAATGTGTGGTCTGCATGTCAGAAATACAATAAAATATCGTGAATGCATAAATTGTTTCCAGCCCTTCAAAACAAGTATAACTTGAAGGATGAAGGTGGGACATACAGATCTACAAATATATAGTTCCTTCTGTATTAAGAATATGAAAAGTGACAAAAAAGTCACATTCTATGTCTATAAACTCTGAAACATTGATTCAGTAAAAGCTGGCTTAATTAAACAGTTCCTTCAAGGGAATAATCTCTTGAAGTAGAAAAAGGTAAATTAAAGACAAATCAGAAAGGATACTCCTTCACATAACAAAGAATATACTAAAAGAACTGATTGTTTCTAGAGGAGGGAGGTGGTGCAGACAGGATATATTCAATATAGTTGCTTCCCCAAAAGTCTAGATAAATCAAGTAAGGCAGGTACACCATGGCTAATAGAGTTTGGACTCTATGGGACATTTCTATCCCACCAAGAATAAGAGTTTGAGCACATTGACCATGTGGCTTCATATGCCCTGATATCACTCTTGGGGGCATGTTAACTAGGGTGAAAGGAACATCATTGTTACCAAGCCAGGAAAGTCTACCTCCTGAGATTTTAGTGCCCATGCTGCTGATTTCTGCTGAGACTGGGTGACTTCAGGGATGCCTAATTTAGGAACTCTGATTCTAGGATTCTTCAGTTGGTTTCTAATTTGAGTCTTTTAGTGTAAACACCCTTGTCTTTCATTGCCAACTCAGGTGAGAATGAACAAAGCAGTAACTTCACTGAACTTTGGATCCATGCAGTCTGATCCTAGGCAGCCAGATTCTCTTTATACATTTTCCATTGAAGAGAATTATAATTACCAGCGTCACACCCTCATGACTGCTAAGCTCCGCTTGAGTCACGGTATACTTGGAACGACCTTGAGATACAGATTAGGTCTTAACTGTGTTTAGTTTTCTATTTTACAATCCAGGAGAGAATTAGGGTCTATATAACTGATAAGCCTATTTAAACTCTGTTCATGGACCCCAGAGTCTTCCAGTGATCCACAGTGATCCAGTGAAAGATGACAGAAAATGACTAGATCACTGTTAAGGATAAATTTTCTCAAATGCAATATTGCCCAAGTACATAACATTTATTTTCAAACAGTGCCCAGCTTTATGGAATTTCCTCCAACCAGTAAATTGGAAAACTCCTTTACTACTCATTCTGTGCCTTATAAGAAACCTCTGAAAATTCTTGATGCCTCACTCTCTGGGCCTTAAAAATTACACTGAGGGCTTCCCTGGTGGAGCGGTGGTTGAGAGTCTGCCTGCCGATGCAGGGGACACAGGTTCGTGCCCCGGTCCGGGAAGATCCCACATGCCGCGGAGCGGCTGGGCCCATGAGCCATGGCTGCTGAGCCTGCACGTCCGGAGCCTGTGCTCTGCAATGGGAGAGGCCACAACAGTGAGAGGCCCGCATACCAAAAAAAAAAAAAAAAAAAATTACACTGAGACAGTTACCACTAAACCGGTCAACAGCAACTTCTTAGTACCTTTAGAGCATTATTTTAGGGAATCTGTCAGGAGGACTACTTACGGTAGTTCCCTTCTAAATAATGAAAAATTAAGGTATTGTAAAGTGTGCTATCTTTCTTCTTTGCTGAGCTGAGAGAGCAACATAAGACTGCTCTGAGACTAGGAATAACAGAGATAAATTAACTCAAGTCACAGGTAGGCCTCAGAACATTGAGGGGATCTCACTTCTTTCTCAGAAAATTCAATTCAGGCAGGACCAGGGCAAGGAGAGGAGAAAAGTAAATAGAAGGAAGATTGAATCTAGAGAAAGGGTTCTCAAAAATACCAGTGTACAAGCTATACATCAGGCCAGTTAAATTGGGATCTCTCTGGTGGGACTCAGTCAACAGTATTTTATTTTATTTTATTGAGGTATAATTGATATATTAGTTCAGGTGTGTAACATAATGATTCAATATTTGTATGTAATGCAAAATGCAAAATGATCACCACAGTAAGTCTATATCCATCACTATACATAATTACAAAAACTTTTTTCTTGTGATGAGAACTTAAGATTTATTCTCTTAACAACTTTCAAATATACAATACAGTATTTTCAACTATGGTACTGTGCTGTACATTACATCTCTGTGATTTATTTATTTTATAACTGGACATTAGTACCTTTTGCACCTTTCATCCATTTTGCCTGCCCAACCCCCGGCCCCCACCTCTGTTCACCACCAATCTGTTCTCTGTACCTGAGGTGGGTTTTATTTTGGAGGGTTTTTTTGGGGGGAGGTGGTTTGCTTTTTTTTCTGAGATTCTGCATATAAGTGAGATCATACAGTATTTGTCTTTCTCCTTCTGACATATTTCCCTCAAGGTTCATCCATGTTGTCATAAATGGCAAGATTTCTTTCTTTTTTATAGCTGAATAATATTCTATTGTGTACGTGTGTGTGCATATGTGTGTTTATCCATTCATCCAATGATGGACACTTAGGTTGTTTCCATATCTTGGCTACTGTAAATAATAATGTAGTGAACGTAAGGGTGCCTATATCTTTTTGAGTTAGTGTTTTTGTTTTTATTGTATAAATGCCTAAAAGTGGAATTTCTGGATCATATGATATTTCTATTTTTAATTATTTGAGGAATATCCATATATGGCTATACCAATTTATATTCCCATCAACAGTGCACAAGGTTTCTGTTTCTTCATACCCTTACCAACACTTGTTAATTTTTGTATTTTTGGTAATAGCCATTCTAACAGGTGTGAGGTGATATCTCTTTGTGGTTGTGACTTACATTTCACTGATGATTAGTGATGTTAAACATCCTTTCACATACCTGTTGGCCATCTGTACGTCTTTGGAAAAAATGTCTATTCAGATCCTCTGCCCAATTTTTAATCATATTTTTTGTTTATTTATTGCCTTTGAGTTGTACAAGCTCTTTATATATTTTGGATATTAACCCCTTCTCCGGATAAATAGTTTGCAAATTTTTTCTCCCATTCTGTATGTTGTCTTTTCATTTTCTTAATTACTTTTCCTTTTTGCTGTGCAAAAGCTTTTAAGTTTGATGTAGTCTCATTCGTTGATTTTTGCTTTTGTTGTTTGTGCTTTGGTTATCATATCCAAAGAGTCATTGCCAAGACCAGTGTTGAGGAGTTTCTTCCCTATGTTTTCTTCTAGGAGTTTTATAGTATCAGGTATTGTGTTTAGGTCTTTGATTTATTTTGAGTTGACTTTTATGAGTGGTGTGAGATAAAGGTCCATTTTCATTATTCTGCATGTGTTCATCCATTTTTCCCAACACCATTTGTTGAAGACACTATCTTTCTTTATTTGGTGCTCTGGGCTCCCTTGTCAAATATTAGTTGATCTTATGAGCAGGGGTTTAATTCTGTGCTCTCTAACTTTATTCCATTGGTCTATGTGTCTATACTGTTTTTTATTACTGTAGCTTTGTAGTATAGTTTGAAGTATGATAGCTCCAGCTTTGTTCTTTTTCCTCAGGATTGCTTTGGCTGTTTGGAGTCTCTTGTGGTTCCATACAAATTTTAGGATTATTTTTTCTATTTCTGTGAAGAATGCCTATGGTATTTTGTTGGGAATTACATTAAATCTGTAGATAGATTTGGATGTTATGGAGATATTAATAATATTCTTCCAATCCATGACAGTATGATGTCTTTCCACTTGTTTGTGTCTTTTTCAGTTTCTTTCAGCAAAGCCTTGTAGTTTTCTTATAGTCTTATACAGATCTTTCACTTCCTGGGCTAAATTTATTCCTAAGTATTTTATTGTTTTTAATGCTATTGTGAATGGTATCTTGTTCAGATATTTCAACCTTAGTGTAAAGAAATGAAACTGATTTCTGTATGTTAATTTTGTATCCTATAACTTTACTGGAATTGTTGATTAGTTCCAAAGTTTTTTGGTTGAGACTTTGGAATTTTCTATATACTGAATCATATTGTCTACAAATAGCAAATCATTCCTGATTTGGATGCATTTTATTTCTTTGTCTTGCCTAATCCCTCTAGCTAGGACTTCCAGTACTTTACTCAATAGGAGTGGTGAGAGTAGGCATTCTTGTCTCATTCCTGATCTTAGTGGAAAAACTTTCAATTCTCCTCCATTAAGTATAATGTTAATTGTGGGTTTGTCATATATGTTTTGGTATATTCCTTCTATACCCAATCTGCCAAGGGTTTTTATCATGAAAGGGTGTTGTATTTTGTCAAATGTTTTTCTACATCTGTTGGGATGATCATGTCATTTTTATCTTTTATTCATATGATGATTACATTTATTGATTTGTGTATGTTGAACCATCCAGAGATAAATCCCACTTGACAATGGTGTGTAATCCTTTTTATGTTCTCTTGAATTTGGTTCACTAATATTTTGTTGAAAATATTTTCATCCATATTCATCAGGGGTGTTGGTCTGTACTTTTCTTGTGGTATCCTTATCTGGTTTGGTATCAAGGTGATGCTGACCTCATAGAATGAGTTTGGAAGTGTTTCCTTTTCTTCAATTTTATGGAGAGTTTGAGAAGGATTGGTATTAATTCTTCTTTGAATGTTTGATAGAATTCACCAGTGAAGCCATCAGCCCCCCCTGGGGTTTTATGTGTTGGAGAGTTTTGATTACTGATTCAATCTCTACTCATTGTTGATCTTTTCAGATTTTCTATTTTTTTTCTCATTCAGTCTTGTTAGGTCGTGTGTTTCTATAAATTTATCTATTTCTTCTAAGTTATCTAATTTGTTGGCATATAATTGTTTATAATAGTCTCTTGTGATCTTTTGAATTTCTGTAGTATCAGTTGTAATGTCTCCTTTTTATTTCTAATTTTATTTATATGAGTTTTCTCTTTTTTTCTTGGTCTGGCTAAATGTTTTTCAATTTTGTTTCTTTTCAAAGAAGCAGCTCATAGTTTCATTGATCCTTTTTATTGCTTCTCTAAACTCCATGTCATTTATTTCTGCTCTGATCTTTATTATTTCCTTCCTTCTGCTAACTTTGGGCTTAATTTATTCATTTTCTTGTTCCTCGAGTTGTAAAGTTAGGTTATTTGAGATCTTTCTAATTTCTTAATACATTGTTTTATTCAGTATAAACTTTCCTCTCAGAATAGTTTTTGCCACATCACATAAGTTTTAATATGTTTTATTTTCATTTCTTTGCTGATTTCTAGTTCATGCCATTATGATCAGAAAAGATAGTATATTTCAATCTTCTTAAATTTGCTAAGATTTTTTGTGTGTGTGTCTTGTATGGTCTATTTTGGAAAATGTTTCATGTGCACTTGAGAAAAGTGTATATTCTGCTGTTGGATGGAATGTTCTATATATGTCTGTTAAGTCCATTTTTTTTAGAGTATGGTTCAGTTCCAACATAGTGCCAAATGGGAGTGGGGCAGGCTCATCAACTCTCTTGGATCCTCAGAGATCCTATCTACTTACTTTCTAATACACAGGCAGGAAGAAATTTCTTGGGTGTCCTGGTACAATGGACAGAGGCAGTTTGGTTTTGTTATGAATGTCCAACTCATTGTACATAAAAGGGGAGAGGAAAAGGGATGACTCACACTGCCATGATGCTGACATCACTTCATTTGAAACTTTTTTTGTTTGTAAATCCTTAGACTTAAAAAAAAGTGTTTGGAGATCACTGATTAGATGATGGTTTATAGGGGGAGAACAGGAAGCTCATGTGTGCACACACACATGTATGTCACATGAATCAAAATCTCTAAAGCTGGAGTACAGACACTGGTGTTTTAGCTCCTCTGATGATTCTAATGTATATCCAGGGTTGAGAACCCCTAATTTAGGTTCTGTCCATGTGTTACCTGATTGTGTTGAAGTTGAGGACCATAGGCCTAAACTGATCAGTGGCAGTGGGGTACAAATGAGGAGAGAAACTTTTACATGTTTAGGCAGTAGAACTAACAACAGTTGGTGAATATCTGGATCCTGAAGGCTGAGGGGGGTAAAAGATGACCCAAGGTTTCTGGCTTGAGTAACTAATTGAAGTCATTATGGAGGGAAATTTGGGAGTAAAATCAGCATGTTAACAGGCAGAAGGGAAGAAACCCAAGAAGAAGCAGAGGGTGGAGAGTCAGGAGAATGGAGCTACTTGGTGGAGAGCCATAGGGTGAATGGGACAAGATCTAGTGAGCAAATGGAAAGAACTAGCATTAAACCTAGACACTGGAAACCAGAAATCCATAGTTTTAAAGATGACAGTAAATTATTTTTCAAATGCAAGTAGCCATCCCTTTCTTTCTATGAATTTAAATTGTTGTTAAGAGTTGCCTCCATTAAATGCACTTTTTATAACATTTCCTAATTTTGTATGCATTTCCTAATTGGTAGGAAAAAGTAAAGCAAATCATAAGAACTGGCCATCATGGCCATGTCTGCATTATTAACCTTGTCTTTAGCAACAGACCATAACTAGTTTAATGGTTGGTGGGGTGCACATTTTTATAGCTAATTTCAATTCGTGTGCTTCAGCCTATCATTATAGTGTCAGTTTAGTTTGCCAAGGGCCACTTAGTTAGGTGGGGTACACAAGCCAGAGAAGCATGAGCATTTCTGGTGGTGAACACACTCCTGCCTGGGCTATTTTAAAGCTTTCTTGTCAAGTTCAGACCTGCAATGTTGCCTCCAGCAACCACACTTTAATAATGTATTTTTTTCCCTCAGTTTTTTAATCTCTTTCCCTTGTCCCTACAAAACCAATTCTGTAATAAAGCCAGGCTGAGGAGCCAGAAACTCTAATAAGAAGAGCAGTACCCTGAAGCCTATTTTTAAAACTGAAACCACTTGCATCATATATGCATTGACTTTGTTCTTCAGAAGATTTTTAAAGATTTATTTAAATCTTAATCATAGTGTTTATGAAAGAACAAGAATTTCCAATTTCTGGATTCAGTGCTGTTTAAATGCTCTAAGTACCCAGTAATGCTGTTTAAATGCTCTAAGTACCTGTCTGCACACAACTGTCTGCCTGGAAGCATGGCCACCCAACCATTATTTCCACTGGCTCACTTTCTCTTTGGCTAAGTAGTCTCAGGAGGTATAAAGCAAATCAACAGGGTCCATTTTAACGTGTTTGTATTAGTTTAGGTGTGATCCTACTTGTGTGGTAGGAAGGGAAGGGACCCCTACTTCCTCCTGATCCTTGTCTCCTTTGAGCTCCCCAATTCATATGAACTCTTGCTCTCCATTATCTCATAACCTTATGAATCTCTACTCTCTTTACTGGAAGCTAAAATTCACTCCCTAGCAAGTATCTGTTCTTTATGAATAAAGTGACTGTGTGCCCCAGTGTGCTCAGGACAGTCTCAATTTATGCTCATTTTTCAGTATGAGTATTAATAGCACCCCCTTTCAATCTCAAAAATGACTTGGTTTAAATGATAAATTTTATGGTCATCCAGCCCATGAATCCCCACCCACGCAGCATGTTTGAGTGGTAAACTCAACTTCCTCATTTACCTCGGGGTTCTGCATGCTGCTACTCTTCTGAACTGCCACTCATTTAATATTTTCACATCTCCCAGTAAATGAAGACCCTGGTGAATCCTTCTTTGACTCACCACTTTCTTTAGTCAACCCCACTAACCTAGGTGGTCTTTCCCATATTTCTCCTTACTGATCCAGATTTCTACCAACATTGATCTCTGGTGATATCCTCATTCCCATGAGTCCAGCTGCTCCAAGGGCTGCTGATATGCTCAATATGTTCTTGCTAAAGAACCTCCAAATTCCCATTGTCCTGCTACCACTTGTGAATCAAAGCTTATCTTCTAAACAACCTCAAATTGATATGTCACATGTCCCATCTTACAAAATTATCCATCCCTCACTTTTCTTACCTGGATTTGGCTCAGAACCCTACCTTTGCTTCTTCTCTTAGAATGATCTTCCAAGCTGTGACCTCTTCTCATTTTGTGAAATGTTTATAAATGAACCCAATTCCATGTTACAGAAATCTGTATAAACTGGTGTCTTTGTTTTTTATTTGGTTTTTAAAAAAACAGCAAATGCTAATGTTACTTAACAATAAAATTAAAATCAGATATAAGAAATACAAACTGCAGCATTGGTATAGAGTTTAATCTGCTAAGTGTTGAGAGTTGAAAGAGTTTAAATCAATGAGGACCATTTGATCACACTGAATTGTGAAATATATTCTTGGTCAGCACAGTTGGCAGAGGTCCAGATCTGTTTACCAGCTTTGTACACTTACCAATATTATTTCTTTTCCCTTGAGGCAAAATTATCAGAGCAGGGGAGAGTGGGGGAACAAATCACACTAACCAAATTCACAAGGGACTGATTTGTAATTAAAAATGCCTTTTATTATTGAGAAGTGTAAATGTTACATCATTGATAATATTTCTAACAGCTGATCAAGTGCATCCTATTGTCAATTGATAATACCCTTAGAAAAGGCATTCAATTTCATAAGGTTTCTCAGTGGCCCTAGAGCAAAGAAAAGGGAACCCAACAATATTCACTCATTTATTCCTTATTGTATTGACTGTTTACTATGTGCCAGGTCTGTGACATTAAAGGAATACCAGTGAGCAAGGACAGTGTTCCCTTTTCCAATGGAAGTGGGCAGGTAGGCAAACCTGAATACCCACACAACTTGGTCAGGCACCCTCTCTTTCCCCTTGACCATGCTGAACAGTAAATACTCTCAATCCTTGACTCTCCTTTTTCTTGACTCCATGCAGACCAACTCCATTCTCTCCTGATGGTCTCACCTTGGAAATTTTAAAACTCATTAGGCCATGGCTAAGAGAAAGATCTTGCCTCCTGTGTTAGAAATTTGGGAGACACCCTAGTCCCTTAATGGATTTTGGGAAATGTCATGCATGTTCTCACCAGAGTCATCTGTTAATCCTATCTTGCAGTGAATTATGCCTGCATATGGCTAATCTCATGTACTTTGTAGCACTAATTTAGCACCTTTATTCCTCAGTGGGTGACTTCTTCTTGTTTCAATCCCAAATTCCAAGGATACATTCTATTTGGTACCTGTAGGCACCTCTTCCATATCTGTGTACATGATATCTAAACCATGGTATTTCATTCATGAATGTCATCAGAATAAAAATTTTCCCCACTAAGTCTAAATACTACACCCTATTCTCTCTCTTTTGCATTTAGTTATTTTCATTGAGGTATAATTGTCATATTAGTTTCAAGTGTACAACATGATTCAATATTTGTATATATTGTGAAATGATAATACAATAAGTCTAGTTGACACCCTTCCCCATTTATAGTCACTTTTTTCCCTGTGATAAGGACTTTTAAGATTCTTAGCAACTTTCAAATATACAACACATTGTTAACTATACTCACCATGCTGTACATTACATCCCCATGACTTAGTACTTTTTGACCTCCTTCACCCATTTCATTCACCACCAACCCCCTCCTGTGGAAACCACCAATCTGTTCTCTGTATCTATGAGCTCGTTTTTTGGTTTGTTTTTTTAGATTCCACATATAAGTGAGATCATATGGTATTTGTCTTTCTCTGTTTGACTTATTCACTTAGCATAATGCCTTCAAAATCTATCCATGTTGTTGCAGATGGCAAGATTTCATTCTTTGTTATGGTTGAATAGGATTCCATTGTATAAGTATATACCACATTTTCTTTATATTCAATACATTCATCCATTGATGGGTATTTAGGCTGTTTCCACATCTTGACTATTGTAAATAATGATGCTATGAACATAGAGGTTCATATATCTTTTCAAATTAGTGTTTTCATTTTCTTCGCATAAATACCCAGAAGTAGAGTTGCTGGATCATGTGATAGTTCTATTTTTAATTTTTTGAGAAACCTCCATACTGTTTTCCATAGTGGCTGCAAAATTTGCATTCTTACCAATAGTGCACAAGGGTTCCCTTTTCTCTACATCCTTGCCAACACCTGTTTTTCATGTCTTTTTGATAATAGCGATTCTAACAGGTGTGAGATAATGTCTTGTGGTTTTGATCTGTATTTCCCTGATGATTAATGTTGTTGAGAATTTTTTCATGTGCCTGTTGGCCATCTGTTTGTCTTTGGAAAACTGTATATTCAGATCCTCTGCCAGTTTTTTAATCAGATTGTTTTTTTTCCTGTTGAGTTGTATGAGTTCTTTATATATTTTGGATATTAACCCCTTATCAGATATATGATTTGCAAATATATTCTCTCATTCAGTAGGTTGCCTTTTCATTTTGTTGATGGTTTCCTTTCTTGTACAGAATCTTTTGTTTGATATAGTCTCACTTGTTTAATTTTGCTTTTATTGCCTTAGCTTTTGGAGTTAGATCCAAAAGGTCATCACCAAGACCAATGTCAAGGAGCTTACTGCCTGTTTTCTTCTGGCAGTTTTATGGTTTCAGGTCTTGCATTCAGGTCTTTAATCCATTGTGAATTAGTTTTTATGTATGGTGTAAAATAGGGTTCCAGTTTTATTCTTTTGCATGTGGCTTCCAGTTTTCCCAGTACCATTTATTGAAAAGACTGTCCTTTCCCTATTGTATATTCTTGGCTCCTTTGTTGTAAATTAATTGACAAAATATACATAGGTTTATTGCTGGGCTATCTGTTCTGTTTCATTGAGCTATGTGTCTGTTTTTATGCCAGTACCACGCTGTTTTGATTACTATAGCTTTGTAATCTACTTTGAAATTAGGGAACATGATTCCTCCAGCTTTGTCCTTGCTCAAGATTGCTTTATCTATTCAGAGTCTTTTGTGGTTCCATATAAAATTTAGGATTGTTTGTTCTATTTCTGTGAAAAAAATGCCATTGGAATTTTGATAGGAATTGAATTGAATCTATAGATTGCTTTAGGTAGTGTGGATAGTTCAATGATATTAATCCCACCAATCTATGAGCATGGAATATCTTTCCATTTATTTGTATCTTATTTCTTTCATCAATGTCTTATAGATTTAGTGTATGGGTCTTTCACCTCCTTGCATAAATTTATTCCTAGGTATTTTATTCTTTTTGGTGCAGTTGTGAATGAGACAGTTTTATTAATTTCTTTGCCTGGTAGTTTGTTATTAGTGTATAGAAACACAGAAGATTTTTGTATATTGATTTTGTATCATCAACTTCCCTAACTTTGTTTATTAGTTGTAAAATTTTTTGGTGGATTCTTCATGTTATTTTATATGTAATATTATGTCATTTGCAAAAAGTGACAGTTTTACTTCTTTTTTGATTTGGATGCTTTTTTTTTTTTCCTTTTCTTGCCTGATTTCTCTGGCTAAGGCTTCCAATACTATGTTGAATAAAAGTAGTGAGAGTGGGCATCCTTGTCTTGTTTCTGCTCTTAGAGAAATAGCTGAAAGCTTTTCCTGATGAAAGTCATCAGAATAGAAGTTTTACCCCCGCTGTCTAGATACTACACCATTATTTTGTCTCTCTCTTTTGCCTTTACTTTAATTAACTGACATTCTCCTGGATTGGCTTTAACTGACAGAGAAATTGCCATTCTAAGCAAGAAGTTTATTCAAAACACATAACTCATACAACTCAATAGCAAAAAGTGCATAACCCAATTAAAAAATGGGTAAAGGACATGAAGAGAGATTTCTCCAAAGAAGACATAAGCAAAAAGCCAACAGGTACGTGAAAAGATGTTCACCATCACTAGTCACTAGGGAAATGCAAGTTAAAACCAACAATGAGTTTTCACTTCATGCCTGTTAGAATGGCCATAATCACAAAGACAAGAGATAATAAATGCTGACAAGGATGTGGAGAAAAGAGAACTCTTATGCCCTGTTGATGGGAGTATAAATTGGTACAGCCACTATGGAAAACAGTGGCTTTTTGAGGATTCTCAAACAAATTAAAAATAGAACTACCATATGATCCAAGTTAACAAAAACACTAACTTGAAAAGATATCTACACTCTCATGTTCATAGCAACGTTATTTACTATAGCCAAGGTATGGAAACAACCTAAGTGTTCATAGATGGATGAACGCATGAAGTTGTGGGGAGTGTATACACACACACAATGGAATATTATTCAGCCATTTTTAAAAAACGAGGAAATTCTACCATTTGCAACAACATGGCTATACTTTGAAGACATTAAGCTAAGTGAAATAAGTTAGAACAAGACAAATATTGTATGATCTCACTTTTATGTGTAAACTTAAAAAAAAAAGCCAAACTCATAGAAAAAGATACATGAGATTTGTGGTTAACCAGAGGTGGGGGAGGGAGGAGTGAGAGTTGGATGGAGGTGGTCAAAAGGCACAAACTTCCATATATAAGATAAATAAGTCCTAGGGATATAATGTACAACATGATAACTATAGCTCACACAGCTGTATGGTATATAGGAGTGTTAAGAGAGTAAATTCTAAGAGTTCTCATTACAAGGAGAAAGTTTTTTTCCTGTTATCTTCTTTCTTTTCTTTTTATTGTATTTATGAGAAGATGGATGTTAGCTGAACCTAATGTGGAAATCATTTCACAATATATGTAAGTTGAACCATCATAATTCTGTATGCCTTGAGCTTATACAGTGATGTATGTCAATTATTTCTCATTAAAACTGGGGAGAAAAAAAGACTGCAGTATTAATCATCATCTCATCCTCTGCCTTGATGGCTTAATGAACAAAGAAACTGCTGCTGGAGAGATGGTTCCTTTTCCAGATTCAAGATTTGTCAAGAGAAGGGATGGCTTAATTACAACTTTCAGAATCTCTCACTATATGTAGGAAAATCATTTGCATGAAGCTTCACATGCTTTCTGTGTCTGTTCTAAATAGGACGACTAGGCTGTGTTGCCATAGAAAGGAACTAGATTTAGGCTTTGAGGAGAATGTCCTGATTTTAAGAGTGGGTAAACATTAAAATATGTTACTCCGGGTGGATAAGAATCCCCAAGAACATTTTTCTGAAGCGGACAGCTATCATTCTATAATGTTTGAGTGTGGTGCTGCCAGAATATAAAATAGAAATTAAGGGATGCTTGGAGATTAAGAATGCAGGAATTAGAGTCAGACTTCACTTCCTGTCCTGGTCTGCCAAACGTGTGACCCAATCACTTTTCTCAACTGTAAAATGGGCAGTGTGAAAGTACTTCATGGAGCTTGTCCCAAGATTAGGAAATAGATGCAAGATGCCTGGCACAGTATTTGCACATAGTGTGTGCTCAGTAAAAGTTAGTTATATTTAAGATTCCACATCCTTGGATATCACAGTGAGATCTCATTAATATGGGCCCTGATAATTGAAAATTTATTACACTACTTGCTCTACTTCACATGCATCCCTCACAGCAAAAATAAGCCACTGATAATGCATATAAATATATTTGTAAACTAAAATCCTGCACAATAAAAGTTATTGATATTTTCACTTCATAAATAGGCTGTCTGGAAATTGTCTCCTTTATCACTGAAAGCCTATTAAAATGTTAAGGTACAAGGGGAATATTTAAACGATTTAAGAAAAACTCCTTTTAAACACTCAGCAGCTATTTCCGTCTACACAGTTACTCTGCCAATCATAAATGATCCTTCTTTACCAAAACCAGTCTGACAGAACCTCCACTTCAACACCTGAATTAACAACTATTGAAGTGTTGAAGTGTAACAACTCTGCATTTCTTCAATAGTTTCAGAAATGTACCTTTCCTCACAGCTGGATAGAGATGGTTTGTTTTATATCACAAATTTTCCACAAGGCAAAAACAAAATAATATTACATGGAATTCTGTATTAGGTAAACCCCACCTAGAAATAATCTGGCTGACAAAATTGCTCACAGTTGTACTCACTTTATAACTATAAACAAAAGAATAACTGATTCTCTTTTATTTTTCCATTCCCTTTCTTCCCCTTCTCCCAGCAATCAGTCCTTTAATTAGCCAAAATCTACCAGACATCTGCTGGTGTCAGGCACTATATTAAATGTCGTGTGAGATAGAGAGAAGTCCTTATGGGATGCACAATCTAACTGGGGATCAAAATACACCTAGCATGTGGAGGTGGGGTAGGGGGAGGCTGAGAATGGGGATTAACTACTTAATGGATACAGAGATGTTGGCAGGGTGATGATTATGTTCTGGAATTAGGTAGTGGTGGTGGTTGCACAATATTGTGAGTGTACTAAAAGCTACTGAATTGTACACTTTAAAATGGCTAAAATGGTGAATTTATGTTATGCAAATTTTGAACCTAGTACAAAACAGCAACTACTAAGTTCCAAATACAAGGTAGAAAGAGAATTAGTAGGGAGCAGGGAATGTTCAGTGCACACTGGAGTCATCCAGCAAGACCTTAGAGTTCAGTGAGGTCTCAGCTAGGTCTTTTTTTTTTTAATTTTTATTTTATATTAGAGTACAGTTGATTTACAATGTTGTTAGTTCCAGGTGTACAGCAAAGTGATTCAGTTATACATAAACATATATCCATTCTTTTTCAGATTATTTTCCCATATAGGTTATTACAGAGTATTGAGTAGAGTTCCCTGTGCTATACAGCAGGTTCTTATTAGTTATCTATTTTATATATAATTGTGTGTGTGTGTTAATCTCAAGCTCCTAATTTATCCTCCCCCCACACCTTTCCCCTTTGGTAACATAAGTTTGTTTTTGAAGTCTGTGAGTCTCTTTCTGTTTTGTAAATAAGTTCATTTGTATAATCTATTTAGATTCCACATATAAGTGATATAATAATGATATTTTTTTCTGTCTGACTTCATTATAATCTCTAGGTCCATCCATGTTGCTGCAAATGGCATTATTTCATTCTTTCTTAGGGATGAGTAATATTCCATTGTATATATGTACCAAATCTTCTTTACCCATTCCTCTGTCTATGGACATTTAGGTTGCTTCCATGTCTTGGCTATCAGCTAGGTCTTGAAAGTTTCAAAATCAAATACCTACAGGGGATGGGCAGGTGATGCAAATAATTGAAAGAGTGAAGCTGCTAAGTGTAAGATTCAAACACAGTTTGTTTTACAAAAGTAATGTACTCTCCTTTCTCTGGAAACAATAGGCTCTTCTCTATGTAGCTTCCATTTTCCCACTGTTAATAGAGATGTGGGGGTCAAGAAGTGCCAGTGCAAAAGGAACTAACAATTGAAACATGGATTTCATGCCAAAGAGACATGACTGTGACAGAGATTGTGTCAGCTGAAGGGAGACTGCCCATCTGAAGTAGACCAGCCACAGATGTCAGGATATGCGACCAAAGACCCATGAGTATTCCAAAATTTAAAGATAAACCAGAAATCTGAATTTTTTTCCAGTTTTACTGAGATATAATTGACGACAGCACTGTATAAGTTTAAGGTGTACAGTATAATGCTTTGACTTAGATATACCATGAAATGATTACCACAATAAATTGACAACCATTTAAAACAATTTTTTTTCCTTGTGAAGAGAAACTCATAGGATTTACAACTCAACAACTCTTATGTACATCATAAAACAGTATTAACTACAGTATTCACCTTGTATGTTACATCCCTAGTACTTTTATATCTTATAATCTTACAAATGGAAGTTTGTGCCTCCACCCAGTCTCCCACCACCTCATGCCACCTTTGGTAACCGTAATTCTGAATATCTTTTTCTATGAGTTTGGGGGTGTTTTGTTTTGTTTAGATTCTGCATGTAAGTGTGATCATATGGTATTTGTCTTGCTCTGACTTATTTCAATTAGCATAGTGCCCTCAAGGTCCATCCATCTTGTCACAAATGGCAGGAATTCCTTCACTTTTATTCCTGAATAATATTCCTCTGTGTGTGTGTGTGTGTGTGTGTGTGTATGTGTATGTGTATGTGTGTGTGTATGTGTATTCCACCACTTCTTCATTCATTTGCCTCTGGACACTTAGACTGTTTCTGTGCCTCATCTATTGAAAATAATGCTGCTATGAACATGGAGGTGCAGATATTTCTTTAACAGTACTTTTGTTTCCTTTATGATATTCTCAGAAATGGAATTCCTGGATCATATGGTAGTTCTATTTTAAATTTTTGGAGTAGCCTCCATACTATTTTCCATAGTGGCTGTACCAATTTACAATCTCACCAACAGTACACAAGGGTTCCCTTTTCTCCGCATCCTTGCCAACATTTACTATCTCTTATCTTTGTGATGATGGCCATTCTAGCAGGCATGAGGTGATATCTCATCTCATTGTGGTTTTGATTTGCATTTTTTTAATGATTAGTGATGTTGAGCATCTTTTCATGTGCCTGTTGGCCGTCTGTATATTCTTTGGACAAATGTCTATTCGTATCCTCTGCTCATTTTTTAATTGGATTATTTTTTTCTGCTATTGAGATGTATGCGTTTCTGTATATTTTGCATATTAACCCCTCATCAGATAAATGGTTTGCAAATGTTATTTTTTTCCCATTTCATAGGTGGTTGCTTTGTTAATTTTTTCTTTTGCTATTCAGAAGCTTTTTAGTTTGGTGTCGTCACACTTGTTTGTTTTCTATTTTGTTGCTTGTGCTTTAGGTGTCATATGGAAAAAAAGTCATTGCCGAGACCCATGTCAAGGAGCTTTTTTCCTGTTTTCGTGGAGTTTGTGGTGTCAGAGCTTACATTTCAGTCTTTAATCTATTTCCAGTTAATTTTTGTGAGTGGTGTAAGATAGAGATCTATTTAATTTTTTTACGCGTGGATATAACAATTTTCCCGGAACCATTTATTGAATCAACTGTCTTTTCTCCATTGAGCATCCTGGCTCCCTTGTCAAATGATGTTTGGGTTTATTTCTGGGATATTCATTCTGTTCCATTGGTCTATGTGTCTGTTTTTATGCCAGTACCATACTGTTTTGATTATTATAGAGTTATAGTACAGTTTGAGACCAGGAAGTATGAGATTTCCAGTTTTTCTTTCTTAGGATTGCTTTGCCTATTCAGGATCTTTTGTGGTTTCATGTAAATTTTAGGATTTTTTTTTTTACTTCTGTAAAAAATGCCATTGGAATCTGAATAGGGGTTTCATGGAATCTACAGATGGCCTTTGGTAGTACTGACACTTTAATAGTATTAATTCTTTACATTCATGAACATGGGATGCTTTTTCATTTTTTTTTGCCTCTGATTTTCTTCATCAGTGTCTTGTTTTCAGAGTAGAAATCTTTCACCTTCTTGGTTAAGTATTTTATTGTTTTTGATGCTATTATAAATGTGATTGTTTTCTTTTTCAGATAATTTGTTGTGATGGTATAGAAACACTACTGATTTGTGTATGTTAATTTTATATACTGCAGCTTTACTGAATTTGTTGATTAGATCCAACAGTTTTTTGTTGAAGTCTTTAAGATTTTCTATGTCTAAAATTATAGCATATGGAAATAGAGAAAATTTCTACTTCTTCCCTTCTAAATCTGATGCCTTTTTAAAACTTTTCTTGCTTAATTGCTCTGGCTAGGACTTCCAGTACTATGTTGAACAGGAGTGGTCAGAGTAGGCACCCCTGTCTTATTTCTGATCATAGTGGAAAAGCTTTCAACATTTTACCATTGATGTTAGCTGTGGGCCTGTCATATATGACCTTTATTTTTACATTGAAGCACATTCCTTCCTACCTAATTTGTTAAGAATTTTTTTTATGAACAGGTGTTGAATATTTTCAGTGTTTTTTTCTGTGATGTATCGCTTTGATTGATTTGCCTATGTTGAACTATCCTTACATCCCAGGAATAAATCCTTCTTGATCATGGTGTATAATCCTTTTACTGTGCTGCTGAACTTGATTTGCTAATATTTTATTGAGAATTTTTACATCTGTATTCATTAGAAATATTGACCTGTAGTTCTTTTCTTACAGTGCTTTTTTCTGGCTTTTGTAGCAGGATAATGCTGTCTTCAAAAAATGATTTTGGAAATGTTCCCTCCTCTTCAATTTTTTGGAAGAGTGTGAGAAAAATTGACATTAATTCTTCTTTAAAAGTTTGATAAAATTCACCACTGAAGCCATCTGGTCCTGGGCTTTTCTTTGTAGGGAGATTTTTAAATATTTATTTTATTGAAGTATAGTTGATTTACATGTTATGTTAATTTCCACTGAAGAGCAAAGTGATTCAGTTATACATATAAATACCTTCTTTTTCATACTTTTTTCCATTATGGTTGATTACAGGATATTGAATATAGTTCCCTGTGCTATATAGTAGGACCTTGTTACTTAGCCATTCTGTATATAATAGTTTACATCTGCTTATCCCAAACTCCCAATCCATCCATCCCTCCCCCACCCCCATGCCAACCACAAGTCTGTTCTCTATGTCTGTGAGTCTGTTTCTGTTTCGTAGATAAGTTCATTTGTGTCATTGTTGGGAGATTTTTTATTACTGATTCTATCTCCTTATTAGTAAGTGATCGGTTCAGAATTTCTATTTTGTCCTGATTCATTCTTTGTAGGTTGTATGTTTCTATGAATTTTTTACATTTCTCCTAGCTTGTCCAGTTTGTTGGTGTATAATTGTTCATAGTAGCCATTTATGATCATTTGAATTTCTCAGATACCAGTTATAATGTCTCCTTTTTCATTTATAATTTTGGTGATTTGAGTCCTCCTTTTTCTTTGGTTATCTAGGTAATGGTTTGTCGATTGTATTTATCTTTTCAAATCAACTCTTAGTTTTGTTAACTTTTTCTATTGTTTTCCTGTTCTCTAGTTCATTTATTTCTGCTCTAATATATTATTTCTTTCCTTTTTCTAACTTTGGGGTTGATTTCTTCTTTGTTTTCTAGTTCCTTAAGCCATAGAGTTATGTTGTTTGAGACCTTTCTTGTTTCTTAAAGTATTTCTATGAACTTCCCTCTTAGAACTATTTTTGCTGCATCTCATAAGTTTTGTAAGTAGTGTTTCCATTTACATTTGTCTCAAGATAGTTTATTTCCCCTGTAATCTTTGATTCATTGGTTGTTGAAGAAGTATTTAACTTCCATGAATTCATGAATTTTCTATCTTTATTCTTGTCATTGATTTCTACTTTCATATCCTTGTGGTGCAAAGAGATACTTGGTATGATTTTAATCTTCCTGAATTTTCTAAGACTTCTTTTGTGGCCCATAATATGGTCAGTCCTATAAAATATTCCATGTACATTTGAAAAGAATGTGTATAGTTGACCCTTGAATGACATCAATTTAAAGTGCATGGGTCTCTCACAGACATCTCCATCTCAACACTAAGACCCAGCTCCACTCGACAACCAGCAAGCTACAGTGCTGGACATCCTATGCCAAACAACTAAGAGGAGAGGAACACAACCCCACTCAGTAACAGAGAGGCTGCCTAAAATCATAATAAGTCCACAGACACCCGAAAACACCCCAACGGATGAAGTTCTGCTGACCAGAAAGACAAGATCCAGCCTCATCCACCAGAAAACAGGCACCAGTCCCCTCCACCAGGAAGCCTACACAACTGACTAAACCAGCCTTAGCCACTGAGGACAGACACCAAGAACAATGGGAACTATGAACCTGCAGCCTGCAAAAAGGAGACCCCAAACACAGTAAGTTAAGCAAAATGAGGAGACAGAAAAACACACATCAGAGGAAGAAGCAAGGTAAAAACCCACCAGACCGAACAAATGAGGAGGAAATAGGCAGTCTACCTGAAAAAGAATTCACACAAATGATAGTAAAGATGATCCAAAATCTTCGAAATAGAAAGGAGAAAATACAAGAAATGTTTAACAAGGACCTAGAAGAACTAAAGAGCAAACAAACAGTGATGAACAATGCAATAAATGAAATTAAAAATTCTCTAGGGAATCCATAGAAGGATAACTGATGCAGAAGAATGGATAAGTGACCTGGAAGGTAAAATAGTGGAAATAACTATTGCAGAGCAGAATAAAGAAAAAAGAATAAAAAGAATTGAGGACAGTCTCATAGACCTCTGGGACAACATTAAATGCACCAACATTCGAATTATAGGCATCCAGAAAAAGAAGAGAAAAAGAAAGAGACTGAGAAAATATTTGGTGAGATTATAGTTGAAAACTTCCCTAATATGGAAAGGAAATAGTTAATCAAAGTCCAGGAAGCACAGAGAGTCCCATACAGGATAAATCCAAGAAGAAGCATGTCAAAACACATATTAATAAAGCTATCAAAAATTAAATACAAAGAAAAATATTAAAAGCAGGAAGGGAAGAGCAACAAACATACAAAGGAAACCCTAATAAGGTTAACAGCTGATCTTTCAGCAGAAACTCTGCAAGCCAGAAAGGAGTGGCAGGACATATTGAAACTGATGAAAGGGAAAACCTACAACCAAGATTACTCTACCCAGCAAGGATCTCATTCAGATTTGACAGAGAAATGAAAACCTTTACAGACAAGCAAAAGTTAAGAGAATTCAGCACGACCAAACCAGCTTTGCAACAAATGCTAAAGGAACTTCTCTAGGCAGGAAACACAAGAGAGGGAAAAGACCTACAATAACAAACCCAAAACAATTAAGAAAATGGGAATAGGAACATACATATCAATCATTACCTTAAATGTAAATGGATTAAATGCTCCAACCAAAAGACATAGACTGGCTGAATGGATACAAAAACAAGACCCATATCTATGCTGCCTACAAGAGACCAACTTCAGACCTTGGGAAACTTACAGACTGAGAGTGAGGGGTTGGAAAAACATATTCCATGCAAATGGAAATCAAAAGAAAGCTGGAGTAGCAATTCTCATATCAGACAAAATAGGCTTTAAAATAAAGACTATTACAAGAGACTAAGAAGGACACTACATAATGATCAAAGGATCAATCCAAGATGAAGATATAACAATGGTAAATATTTATGCACCCAACATAAGAGCACCTCAATACATAAGGCAAATGCTAACAGACATAAAAGGGGAAATCAACAGTAACACAATCATAGTAGGGGACTTTAACACCCCACTTTCAACAATGGACAGATCATCCAAAATGAAAATAAATAAGGAAACACAAGCTTTAAATGATACATTAAACAAGATGGACTTAATTGATATTTATAGGACATTCCATCCAAAAACAACAGAATACACTTTGTTCTCAAGTGCTCATGGAACATTCTCCAGGATAGATCATACCTCGGGTCACAGATCAAGCGTCTTTTCCAAATACAATGCTATGAGACTAGATATCAATTACAGGAAAATATCTGTAAAAAATACAAACACATGGAGGCTAAACAATCCACTGCTAAATAACTAAGATCACTGAAGAAATCAGAAGAAATTAAAAAATACCTAGAAACAAATGACAATGAAAACACGACAGCACAAAACCTATGGGATGCAGCAAAAGCAGTTCTAAGAAGGAAGGTTATAGCAACAATATCCTAGCTCGAGAAACAAGAAACATCTCAAACAACCTAACCTTGCACCTAAAGCAGTTAGAGAAAGAAAACAAAAAAACCCAAAGATAGCAAAAGGAAAGAAATCATAAATATCAGATCAGAAATAAATGAAAAAGAAATGAAGGAAATAAATGAAAAAGAAATGAAGGAAACAATAGCAAAGATCAATAAAATTAAATCTGGTTCTTTGAGAAGATAAACAAAATTGATAAACCATTAGCCAGACTCATCAAGAAAAAAAGGGAGAAGACTCAAATCATCAGAATTAGAAATGAAAAAGAAGTAACAACTGACACTGCAGAAATACAAAGGACCATGAGAGATTACTACAAGCTACTATATGCCAATAAGACAACCTGGGAGAAAAGGACAAATTCTTAGAAAAGAACAACCTTCCAAGACTGAACCAGGAAGAAAGAGAAAATATGAACAGACCAATCATGAGCACTGAAATTGAATTGATTAAAAATCTTCCAACAAACAAAAGCCCAGGACCAGACGGCTTCACAGGCGAATTTTGTCAAACATTTAGAGAAGAGCTAACACCTATCCTTCTCAAACTCTTCCAAAATATAGCAGAAGGAGGAACACTCCCAAACTCATTCTATGAGGCCACCATCACCCTGATACCAGAACAAGAAATATGTCACAAAAAAAGAAAATGACAGGCCAGTATCACTGATGAACATAGATGCAAAAATCCTGAAGAAAATACTATCCAACAGAATCCAACAGCACATTAAAAGGATCATACACCATGATCAAGTGGAGTTTATCCCAGGAATGCAAGGATTCTTCAATATAGGCAAATCAATCGATGTGATAAACCATATTAACAAATTGAAGGAAAAAATCCATATGATCATCTCAGTAGATGCAGAAAAAGCTTTTGACAAAATTCAACACCCATTTATGATAAAAACCCTGCAGAAAGTAGGCATAGAGGGAACTTACCTCAACATAATAAAGGCCATATATGACAAACCCACAGCCAAGATCGTTCTTAATGGTGAGAAACTGAAACCATTTCCACTAAGATCAGGAACAAGACAAGGTTGCCCACTCTCACCACTCTTATTCAACATAGTTTTGGAAGTTTTAGCCACAGCAATTAGAGAGGAAAAAGAAAGAAAAGGAATCCAAATCAGAAAGGAAGAAATAAAACTGTCACTGCTTGTAGATGACATGATACTATACATAGAGAATCTTAAAGATGCTACCAGAAAACTACTAGAGCTAATCAATTAATTGGGTAAAGTAGCAGGATACAAAATTAATGCATAGAAGTCTCTTTCATTCTTATACACTAATGATGAAAAATCTGAAAGAGAAATTAAGGAAACACTCCCATTTACCACTGCAACAAAAAGAATAAAATACCTAGGAATAAACCTACCTAAGGAGACAAAAGACCTGTACGCAAAAGACTTTAAGACACTTATGAAAGAAATTAAATATGATAGAAACAGATGGAGAGATATACCATGTTCTTGGATTGGAAGAATCAACATTGTGAAAATGACTCTACTACCCAAGCAATCTACAGATTCCATGCAATCCCTGTCAAACTACCAATGGCATTTTTCACAGAACTAGAGCAAAAAATTTCACAATTTGTATGAAAACACAAAAGATCCCAAATAGCCAAAGCAACCCTGAGAAAGAAAAACAGAGCTGGAAGAATCAGACTCCCAGACTTCAGACTATTCTACAAAGCTACAATAATCAGGACAGTATATTAGTGGCGCAAAAATGGAAATATAGATCAGTGGAAAAGGATAGAAAGCCCAGAGATAAACCTATGCACATATGGTCACCTTATTTTTGATAAAGGAGGCAAGAATATACAATGGAGAAAAGACAGCCTCTTCAATAAGTGGTGCTGGGAAAACTGGACAGCTACATGTAAAGGAATGAAATTAGAACACTCCCTAACACCATACACAAAAGTAAACTCAAAATGGATTAAAGACCTAAATGTAAGAGTGGACACTGTAAAACTCTTTGAGAAAAACATAGGCAGAACACTCTGACACAAATCAGAGCAAGACCCTTTTTGACCCCACCTCCTAGAGAAGTGGAAATAAAAACAAATGGGACCTGATGAAACTTAAAAGCTTCTGCACAGCAAAGGAAACCAAAATAAGATGAAAAGACAGCCAACAGAATGGGAGGAAATATTTGCAAAGGAAGCAACGGACAAAGGATTAATCTCCAAAATTTACAAGCAGCTCATGCAGCTCAATATCAAAAACACCAAACAATCCAACCCAAAAATGGGCAGAAGACCTAGACATTTTTCCAAAGAAGATATAGAGATTGCCAGCAAACACATGAAAGGATGCTTAACATCACTAATCATTAGAGAAATGCAAATCAAACCTGTAATGTGGTATCACCTCACATCAGTCAGAATGCCCATCATCAAAAAATCTACAAACAATAAATGCTGGAAAGGGTGTGGAGAAAAGGGAACCCTCTTGCACTGTTGGTGGGAATGTAAATTGATACAGCCACTATGGAGAACAGTATGGAGGTTCCTTAAAGAACTAAAAATAGAACTACCATACGACCCAGTAATCCCACTACTGGGCATACTCCCTGAGAAAACCATAATTCAAAAAGAGTCATGTACCACAATGTTCACTGCAGCTCTACTTACAATAGCCAGGACATGGAAGCAACCTAAGTGTCCATCGACGGATGAATGAATAAAGAAGATGTGGCACATATATATAATGTAATATTTACTCACCATAAAAAGAAATGAAATTGAGTTATTTGTAGTGAGGTGGATGGACCTAGAGACTGTCATATGGAGTGAAGTCAGTCAGAAAGAGAGAAACAAATACCGTATGTGAACATATATATATGGAATCTTAACAAAACAGGTTCTGAAGAACCTAGGGGCAGGACAGGAATAAAGATGCATATGTAGAGAATGGACTTGAGGACACGGGGAAAGGTAAGCTGGGATGAAGTGAGAGAGTGGCATGGACATATGTACACTACCAAATGTAAAATAGATAGCTAGTGGGAAGTAGCCACATGGCACAGGGAGATCTGATTGGTTCTTTGTGCCCACCTAGAGGGGTGGGATAGGGAGGGTAGGAGGGAGATGCAAGAGCAAGGGGATATGGAGATACATGTGAATGTATAGCTGATTCACTTTGTTATACAGCAGAAACTAACACAGCATTGTAAAGCAATTATACTCCATTAAGGATGTTAAATCAAAAAAATGATAAAGTGCATGGGTCCACTTATATGTTGCTTTTTTTAAAAATAAATATGTTGAAAAAAATATTTGGAGATTTTCAACAATGTGAGAAATCTCACAGACAAATCACATAGCCTAGAAATATTGAAAAATATTTTTAAAAGTCAGGTATGTCATGAATGCATATAATATATCTAAATACTAATGTATCCTTACATAGCAGTTGGGTGAGTGAATTTAATATAAGATTAATAATATGGTATTACATTACCATACAGTATGCCCCTCTCTCATAATTGGAGAAACTTGGTAAGTGGGTTTTAAATAAATGTTTCCAGTACTGTCTTATGAATATGACTGTAATATTTGTATGCTGTAAATATTTTATAATTTTATTTATTTGTAGGCTAGGCTACCATGAAACAATCATGTTACTGCGTCTTCATTATCAATGCATTAACTTTTTCACATTATCTTTTCATTTTGATTTCTAGTGTTAGTAATAAGTATAACATCTACAGTGTTTTGTATCATATAAGACAATATTAATGTGTTGGTACTGACATACAATTTATCTTGTTGTAAATGGATGACAAATATATGGTATTGAGAAGTGTAGTACAGTAAATATATCTTCTCATAGTTTTAAGTCTTTCATCTAACTTCATTGTAAGAATATAGCATATAATACATATAAGTTACAAAATATGTGTTAATCAACTTACGTTTTTGGTAAAGCTTCCAGTCAACAGTAGGGTATTAGTTAAGTTTTTGTGGAGACAAAGATTATACATGGATTTTCAACTGCATTCTGTTGTCGGATAGAATGCTCTGTGTAGGTCTGTTTGGTCTGTAGTGTTGTTCAAATCCTACTTCTTTTATTCTATCTGGATGGTCTATCCATTGTTGAGAGTGGGGTATTAAAATTCCCAACTATTATTGTATCGCTCTTTATTTCTCATTTTAGCTCTGTTAGTTTTTGCTTTATATATTTAGATGTTCCACTGTTGGGTGCATAAATACTTACAATTTTTGTATATCATTATAGATTGATATTTTTATCATCATATAATGACCCTCATTGTCTCTTTGTACCATTTTTAGTTCAAAGTCTGCTTTGTCTGATATAAGTTTTTCTTTCAGTATTTTGAATATATCATCTAATTGTCTCCGGGACTGAAAAAAGTTTCTGTTGAGAAAGCTACCACTAATCTTATGGGTGTTCCCTTGTCACTTCTTTCTTTTCTCTAGCTGCTTTCAGAATTCTTTATATTTGACATTTGACAATTTAATTAAAATGTGTCTGATGTAGCCATATATTCAGGTATATCTACTTAAGGTCCTTTAGGATTCATGGATCTGGATGTCCGTTTCTCTCACTAGGTTTGGGAAGTTTTCAGTCATTACTGCTTTAAATATATTTTCTGCTCCTTTCTCTTTCCATAATGTGGATATTGTTCCTTTTGATTGTATCCTATAAGTTCCCCAGACTTACTTTACTCTTTCTCATTTTCCCTTTTGCCCCTCTGACTGGGTAATTGTAAATGTGCTGTATTCTACATTGTTGATTCTTCCTTTTGTGTGGTTGAGTCTGCTTTTGAAGCTCTTTATTGGATTCTCTAGTTCATGGTATTTTTCTGCTCTATGATATGTTTTTTGAAGTTTACTATTTTTGTTGAACTTCATATTTTTTTCATGCATTGTTTTCCTAATTTCATTTAGTTGTATGTTCCTGTAGTTCACTAAACTTCTTTAAGAGGACTGTTCTGATCTGTCTGACAGTTCATAGATTTCCATTTCTTTAGTGTCAATTATTAGAGCCTTACTAGTTTCCTTTGGTGGTGTCACATTTACCTGATTTTTCATGATTCTTAATTCTTTACACTGGTATCAGCACATTTGAGTAAACAGTTCCCTCATCCAAACTTCATAGGTTCACTTTGGCAGAGAGAGTTCACCAGTCAGCTCAGTTTGGGTTTCTGGATGTGTCTCTTGGCAGCATCCTTGGTGTGAAGCCACTGCCCAAGCTCTGAGGTTGGGGGGTGGGTGTGTGCTGCTGGCTTGGTTCCTTGCCCAAGCCAGGCTACAGGGTGGGCTCTGTATTTATCTGGGTTCTCTGGCCATGCTTCTTACATCGTTGGAACTGGGTACTGTACTCAGCAGTAGATGGTGTTATGAATTAACTTCTCTGCCATGGCAGCATAGCAGGACATACCCCAGAGGTGGTACAGCTTGTTTAGAAACCTGAATCTGTCAAGATTGTACACTGACTTCCCTGTCCAAGTGGGGCCACTGGTTTTGCTCTCTGAAGACGAGGAAAGCCATAGGCTGTGCTCTCTGTTTAAGTGCCAATGTAAGCAGGGCTATTAGATAGGCTGCACAGCTCCCCATATGCTCTGGTTCGGTACCCTGGTCAAGTGGGCTGAAGGCTATATTCAGCAATGGGTGGCGCTATGAATTAGTTTCCCTCCCTTGACGAAAAAGTAGAACGAGATCCACTTCTGGTCTTATCTCAAGCCAACCCACATCCCAAGTTCCCAAGCCATACAGGACCACCGACAGTCTTTGCTCTGCAGAAAACCAACTCTGCCTGCCACACTCTCTGCTCAAGTGTTGTTGGGCTATGCAGCTTCCAGGTGTTCTGACGAGCCTTTTTGATTAGGCAGTGCTGGGAGTTACGTTCAGGTGTGAGCCAGGCTATGACTCAGCTCTCGTGCCTGAGTGGGGAAAGGCCGAGTTGCAGGGAAAGAAAACTCTTTGAGGACCTGTGTTCCCTGGTCAGACTGCACCACCATCTTGGCTCCACAGATGAGCAAAGCCACTGGTTGGGACTGCTACTTGGGTGCTGCAGATAGGAGCTCAATCTGTCAAGATCCAAGTGCTGGCTGTTGTGAGCCTCTCCCTGCACATTATCACCATCCGATTCCCAGTGGCTGAGCCTTACACATTCCCTTGCCATCCCTGGTGGGATGTGTGTGGAATGGAGGCTCCTAAGAAGCAACCCACAATACTGGGGAAGCTGAACGTCCACCCTGGGCTCTCGTTCCCACTGGAAGAAGTATCAGCTCTTGGTGTGGTGCTGTACCAGCCTGGGGGAGAAGCAACACAGTCAGCATGTAGTTGCTCTTCTTACCCTGCTAATGCAGTCTGTCTTGGCTCTCTGGGTGCAGGGGGGTGCTTCAGCCTCTTCCACATGTTCTAGGATTTTCTCAGTGGTGTCTTATTACATGAATAGTTGTTAGTCGTTCCCCTTGTGAAGGAATGAAGTCAGGAATGACCTGTGTCATCATCTTGGTGATACCACTCCAGAAATCTAGATTTTTAAAGGTAAGCTCAAAATAAAATGTTAGGTCTGGGGACCAGATGTAACATACAGGAGCCTCTGTCTTGAAGAGTATGTTGGATTGGGAAGGGGAAAAGGGTAAAGGACAATGATTCAAAGAGATAACTCACATGGGCACAGCTGCAAGGGGCTTGTGTTGAGTCTCTACAACAGACGGGGAGTGGACAAGCTTCGCTGAGTGTGGGATTCTGGGGGTGGATTGACTGAGAATGATGAACTGTAGCATGGGGAGCTGCTACACCAGCAAGCTCGGAAAGCTTCCTTTCCTCTGTATTGTTTATCTGAGCTTTTCCCACATATGAAGTGTGTTAAGCTAATATCTGCAGAGGGAAGGACCAGGAGGAAGCCTCTACATTGAGCAGGAATGATCCTTGCATAGTTTCAGAATACTAACAAAGCAGGAGAAAGCTACCAGCTAGTCAGGCCTGGCTAAGGGCAAGGACTCAAAGACTAGAATACTTGACCTTTTATTTTAGCAACACAGACCTTGGGCTGAACTCCCATTCTCCAGCTTTTGTCTGCTTTCTGCGGCCCTTCTTCAGGCAAGTGGGTCAAAATCCTTATCAATTCCTCTGAAGTCTGTCTCCAGGCTGGGGCCCAGCAGGGAACAAGCTAATACCATAGCTTGTCGTGCTGCTCAGCAATCCCAAGATCTGGCCCAAATGTCACCCACCTGGCAACAGAATGACCTTTCCTTGCTGCTCTGGTTCATTCAGTTCCACAGGAAAGGGAAGCTAAGACATTGAAACTGCAGCTAGAAAGTCTTCTCATTTAGGAGTTTGGGAATAGAAACCTAAGGACAGATCATAGATTTTTAACAATTAGAGATGAAAATGATTTACTGCACTATGATTTTTATGGAACGAAAAGACAGTTGTAATTTTTTTCTCTCAAAATGAAGTTGAACACAGTCATAGTGCCCCAAAGGGTGTTTAAGATTTTCCTGGGGTGGAGAAAGAGAAACAGTTCCCCAGAATGTCTTATGGAAACAAATGGTATTTCACAACATGGCATAGCCATTGATGCGTGGGAATATGAAAAGGCTGAGAAGGTGGTAGTTAATGCTCAATATTTGAATATTTGAGTTGTGATTATAACCACTAATGCAGTACAGTTGCAAGGGGAACAGAGTCTCTTGTGGGGTGCTGTGACATTTCAGTACTCTTCAGGTGCCAAGGGGAGCCTTCCCGGGACCTGCTACCTTAATGAGAAGCATGCTTTCAGCCTTAAGCTACCCTGTGTGGGTATTGGTCTGAAAAAGTGCCAGACTTCTGTGGGACCCGGCACTCACTTGATCGTCAGGGAGCCACGTAGAGAGAGTGGTGCCGGCAGCCAAGCTGAGAGTGGTTCGTGTTCCTCATATTCACCAGAATGTATTCAAATGTCCTCCTAATAAGCAGCTTCTCTGTCATCTCCACTGAGGCTAGAGCAAAAACAATGGACAAATACCTGTTTGAAATGTTTGTGTTGGGCGTGAGGCGATATTTTCTGATTGACAGGATCCTTTATCAGTGGAATGGTTCCCCCAGTAAGGCATGGAGATTCCTTCTGGAGAGACCTTTTCTGGACAACATACATTCTCATTCATTTAAAACAGTGATTCTTAATAAATACATATATACGTACACCTTATTGAGATCTAATTCACATACCATGCAATTCACCCATTTAGAGTGTTCAATTCAGTGGTTCTTAGTATGTTCACAGAGCTGTGCAACATTTACCACAATCAATTTTCATCACCCCAGGAAGAAAAGCTATGCTCATTAGTGTCTACTTCCTATTTCTCCTGACTCTATAGATTTGCCTATTTTGGACATACCATATAAATGGAATCATATCCTATGTAGTCCTTTTTTGTCTGACTTCTTCCACTTAACATAGTGTTTTCAAGGTTTATCTACATTGTAGCCTGTATCAGTAGTTTATGGCTGAAAGGTATTCCATTATATGCATATTCCACATTTTATTTATCCATTCATCAGTTGATGGACACTCAAGCTGTTTCTTTTTGTTTATTATAACTATTGCTATTATAAACATTTCTGTGTAAGATTTGTGTGGACGTTTGTTTTCATTTCTCTCTGTACTGTACCTAGAAGTGGAATTGCTGGGTCATACAATAAGTATGTTTAACTATTTGAGAAACTATCAGAATGTTTTCCAAAGAGGCTGCATCATTTTACACTCCCATCAGCAGTGTATAAGGATAGTAAATCTTTTATAACTGGAAGTTTGTACTCTTTGACCCCCATTTTGCCTACCCTGCCAACCCACCTTTGGCAACCACCAATCTGTTCTCTGAATCTCTGAGCTTAATCTTTTTATTTTACATATAAATTAGATCATACAGCATTTGTCTTTCTCTGTTTGACTTATTTCACTTAGCATAATGCTTTCAAAGTCTATCCATGTTGTTGCAGAGGGCAAGATTTCATCTTTATATGGCTGAATAATGTTCTATTTTGTGTGTATATATATATATATATATATATATATATATATATATATATACATACATGCGTATATATATATATATATATATATAGATAGATAGATACACATATATCACATTTTAAAAATTCATTCACACAATCTATGTACGCTTAGGTTGTTTCCATGTCTTAGCTATTGTAAATAATGCTGCTATAAACATGAGGGTGTATATGTTTTTTCCAGTTACTGTTTGGTTTCTTCAGATAAATAACCCAAAGGGGAATTGCTGGATCATACAGTACTTCTATTTTTAATTTTTTGAGGAACTCCATTCTGTTTTCCACAGTAGCTGCTCCAATTTACATTCCCACCAACAGTACACAAGGGTTCCCTTTTCTCCACATTCTTGCCAACACTTGTTATTTTGTTTTTGATAATAGCCATTCTGACAGGTGTGAGGTGATGTCTCATTGTGGTTTTGATTTGCATTTCCCTGATTAGTGATGTTGAGCATCTTTTCATGTACCTCTTGGCCACCTGTTTGTCTTCATCAGAAAATGTCTGTTTAGATCCTCTTCTCATTAATTAGATTGTTTTGTTTTGTTTTTTGCTATTGATATGTGTAGGTTACCTTTTCATTCTGTTGATGGTTTCCTTAGAAGCTTTTTAATTTGATGTAGTCCCACTTGTTTATTTTTGTTTTTGTTGCTCTTGCTTTTAGAGTCAGATCTAAAATATCATCACCAAGACCATTATCAAGGAGTTTACTGCTCATGTTTTCTTCTAGGAGTTTTATAGTTTTAGGTCTTATGTTCAATCATTTATCCATTTTGAGTTAATGTTTGTGTATGGTCTAAGTTAGTGATCCAGTCTTATTCTTCTCCATGTGGTTGTCCAGTTTTCTCAGCACCACTTATTAAAGAGACTGTCCTTTCTCCACTGTATACTTTTGGCTCCTTTGTTATAAATTAACTGACCACATCTACATGGTTTTCTTCCTGGGCTCTCTTTTCCACTGATCTGTGTGTCTGTATTTATGTCACAAAATACTGTTTTGGTTACTATAGCTTCATAATATAGTTTGAAATCAGGGAGCATGTTGCCTCTAGCTTTGTTCTTGCTCAAGATTGCTTTGACTATTTGGGGTGTATTGTGTGGTTTCATATAAAATGTAGGATTGTTTGTTCTCTTTCTGTGAAAAGTGCCATTGGAATTTTGATAGGGATTTCATTGCATCTGTAGATTCCTTTGGGTAGTATGGACATTTTAACAATACTCTTCCAATCTATGAGCATGAACTATCTTTTCATTTATTTGTATCTTCAATTTTTTTCATTAATGTCTTGCAGTTCAGTATACATATCTTTCACCACCTAGGTTAAATTTATTTTATTCCTTTTTAATGTAACTGAAAATGGGATTTTTAAAAATTTCTCTGATTATGTTATTATTGAATAGAAACAAAACAGATTTTTGTAATTGATTTTGTATCCTACAACTTTACCAAATTTGTTTATTAGTTCTACGGTTTTGTGATGGAGTCTTTAGGCTTTTCTATATTTAATATGTCATCTGCAGGTATTGACAGTTTTACTCCTTCCTTTCCAATTTGGATGCCTTTTATTTCCTTTTCTTGCCTGATTTCTCTGACTCAAACTTCCACTACCATGGTGAATCAAAGGGGCAAGAGACGGTATTTCTGCCTTGTTCCTTGATCTTAGAGAAAAAGCTTTCAGCTTCTCACCGTTGAGTATGCTCTTACTCATTGAGTATGATGTGGGCTGGGCATATATGGCCTTTATTATGTTGAAGTACAGTCCCGCTATATCCACTTCGTGAGAGGTTTTTTTATCATACATGGATGCTGAATTTTGTTAAATGCTTTTTCTGCACCTATTGAGATGATGATTTTTATCCTTCATTTTGTTCATGTGGTATATCATGTTGATTGATAGGCAGATGTTGAATCATCCTTGCATCCCTGGAATATAGCCCACTTAATCCATCCCTGGAATATAGCCCACTTAATCATGGTGTATAAAATTCTTTTACTGTATCGTTGAATTTGGTTTGCTAATATTATGTTGAAGATTTCTTTAGGGATATTGATGTGTAATTTTCTTGTTGTGTCCTTGTTTTGGTAGCTGGGTAATGCTGATATCATAAAAATATCATAAAATGAAGTGTTGCTATGAATTCTTCTTTGATAGAATTCACCAGTGAAGCATCCTGGGCTTTTATTTTTTGAGAGCTTTTTGATGACTGATCCAGTTTCCTTACTAGTAATTGTTCTGTTCAGATTATTTCTTCATGATTCCATCTTGGATAAATTCCTAGAAACATAGGTTGTCCAATTTGTTGACATATAATTGTTCACGGCAGTCTCTTATGAACATTTGTATTGCTGTGGTAATGTCTCTTCTTTCATTTCTGGTTTGAGTTCTCTTTTTTCTTGGAAGGTCTAGCTATGGGTTTGTCAATTTTGCTTATCTTTTCTGAGAACCAGCTATTACTTTTTGTTTGTTGCTACTTCATTCATTTCAACTCTGATCTTTGTCAGTTCCTTCCTTCTGCTAACTTTGGACTTTGTTTGTTCTTCTTTTTCTAGTTTCTTGAGGTAGTAAGTTTGAGATTCTTCTTGTTTCTTAATAGAGGCATTTATCACTATGATTTTTTTTAAATTTTGGTAAAATATACATAAAAATGGCTAACATGGTAAATTTTATGTTAAGTGAACATTCAGCATGTATTCACTTTGTTTTGCAACCAATCCCCAGAACATCTATGCAAAAGTGAAACTCTAAATGACAACTGTTTTTCCCTCCCTCAGACTCTGGCCCTCCACCTTCAGTCGCTCTGAATTTGACTTCTTTGTGACTGGTTTATTTCACATTGCATGATTTCAAGATTCATACATGTTGTAGCATGTGTCAGAATTTCTTTTAAGGCTGAATAATAGTCCAGTGTATGTATATACCACATTTTGTTTATCCATTCATCAGCTGATGGATACTTGGGTTAGCTTCCACCTTTTGGCTATTGTGAATGATGCTGTAATGAACATGGGTGTAGAGAGGCTAGTGAATCTTAACCTTTCATGTGCATAAGAAACCACCTAAGGAGCTATTTAAAGGGCATATTCAAGGCCCTTCTCCTCCTCACAATTCCAGTATGTCTGGGGGTGAAGTTTAAAAACTCTTAAGTACTTCAGGTGATTCTACTGCAGGTATCCTTCTACTGGTATGATGTTAGGGTGTAGGATCACATCCCTTGGGCAGAAGAGTGAAATCTGGTTTGTACCACCTCTCTCTGCTGCCTCACCCTGGGACAACATGAAATGCATCACTGTTCACATTATAGGGATGCCAGAAGGAGAAGAGAGAGAGAAAGGGCCTGAGAAAATATTTAAAAAGATTATAGCTGTAAACTTCCCTAACATGTGAAAAGAAACTGTCACAGAAGTCCAGGAAGTATAGAGAGTCCCATACAAGATAAACCCAAGGAGGAACACCAAGACACATTCTAATCAAACTGACAAAAATTAAAAACAAAGAGAAAATAGTAAAATCAACACACAAGGGAACCCCATAAGGTTATCAGCAGAAACGGTAAGCCAGAAGGGAGTGGCATGATATATTTAAAGTGATGAAAGGGAAAAATCTACAAACAAGAATACTCTATCTACAAACAAGAATACTCTACCCAGCAAGGCTCTCGTTCAGACTCGACAGAGAACTCAAAAGCTTTACAGACAAGCAAAAGCTAAGAGAATTCAGCACCACCACACCAGCCTAACAACACACACTAAGGGACCTTCTCTAGGTGGGGGAAATAAAGGCCATAATTAGAAACAAGAAAATTACTAATGGAAAAGCTCACCAGTAAAGGCAGGAAATCATCCACACAAAAATAAGATATCAAACCCAGCATTCGTCAGAAGAGGAGAGTACAAATGCAGGATATTGGAAATGCATTGGAAATTAAGAGACCAGTAACTTAAAACACTCTTGTTTATATATAGACTGCTATACCAAAACCTCATGGGAACTGCAAACCAAAAATATACAATAGATACACACACACAAAAGGAATCCAAATCTAATACTAAAGATAGTCATCAAATCACAAGAGAACAAAAGGGTACTGGAAGAAAAAAGATGTACAACTGAAAGAAAAAAGACCTACAAAAACAAATCCAAAACAATTGACAAAATGGCAATAAGAACATACATATCAGGGACCGAAGCCGATGAGGTGGGCCCGCGGTGCCGGGAGTGAGCTACTACGCGCGCTAAACGCCGCGTCAGGGCGGTGAGCGCCTGTCGGCTGGAGTGGTCTCATCTTCCGAAGCGTGCTCCTCGAGCCTGTGCAGCCCCCCAGGTTGCAGGGCCCGGTCCCCCGGTCCCCGTGGGCGCCCACGCAGGTGGCGCCTTCCCGTCCAGTGGCCGTGCGCTGGAATTTGAGGAGGCCCAGTGGAGAACGTTGAACCTGAGTATAGACACCGTTGGGGTTCCCTCTGCTTGATCCAAATGAGATGGGGCTGCTCTGCTTTCTGCCCCGAGGCGCTTCTGACTTTGCCTACCCGAGGCCAGCAGTAGCTCTCTCAGCTCACACCATGCACAGCTTTGAAGTGTTGATATCTCTCGGGAGTTCCGGGAAGATGGCGGAAGAGTAAGACGCGGAGATCACCTTCCTCTCCACAGATACACCAGAAATACATCTACGCGTGGAACAACTCCTACGGAGCACCTACTGAACGCTGGCAGAAGACCTCAGACCTCCCAAAAGGCAAGGAACCCCCCACGTACCTGGTTAGGGCAAAAGAAAAAGCTAAACAGAGACAAAAGGATAGGGACGGGTCCTGCACCAGCGGGAGAGAGCTGTGAAGGAGGAAAAGTGTCCACACACTAGGAGCCCCTTCGCGGGTGGAGACTTCGGGAGGCGGAGTGGGGGAGCTTGGGAGCCGCGGAGGAGAGCACAGCAACAGGGGTGCGGAGGGCAAAGCGGAGAGATTCCAGCGCAGAGGATCTGGCCGACCGGCACTCACCAGCCGAGAGGCTTGTCTGCTCGCCCGCCGGGGCGGGCGGGACTGGGAGCTGAGGCTCCGGCTTTTGTCGGAGCGCCGGGAGAGGACTGAGGTTGGCGGCGTGAACACAGCCTGCAGGGCGTTGGTGCGCCGCGGCTGGCCGGGAGAGAGTCTGGGGAGGGGTCTGGACCTGCCGAAGAGGCAAGAGACTTTTACGTCCCTCTTTGTTTCCTGGTGCACGAGGAGGGGGGATTGGGAACGCTGCTTGGGAGAGCTCCGGAGACGGGCGCGAGCCGCGGCTAAGAGTGCGGAGCCCAGAGACGGACATGGGACGCTAAGGCCGCTGCTGCCGCCGCCAGGAGGCCTGTGTGCGAGCGCAGGTCACTAGCCACACGCCCTTCCGGGGAGCCTGTGCAGCCCGCCGCTGCCGGGGTCCCGGGATCCGGGGACGGCTCCCCCGGGAGAGCGCACGGCGCGCCTCAGGCTGCAGCGTCACGCCGGCCTCTGCCGCTGCAGGCCCGCCCTGCACTCTGTGACCCTCCCTACCCCCCGGCCTGGGTGAGCCAGAGCCTCCGAATCAGCGGCTCCTTTAACCCCGTCCTGTCTGAGCAAAGAACAGACGCCCTCCGGCGACCTACACGCACAGGCGGGGCCAAATCCAAAGCTGAGGCCCTGGGAGCTGTGAGAACAAAGAAGAGAAAGGGAAATCTCTTCCAGCAGCCTCAGAAGCAGCGGATTAAAGCTCCACAATCAACTTGATATACCCTGCATCTGTGGAACCTGAATAGACAACGAATCATCCCAAATTAAGGAGCCCTGTGGATGAAAGGCTCTTGGTGCTGCAGCCAGGACTCAGTGCTGTGCCTCTGAGGTGGGAGAGCCAACTTCAGGACACTGGTCCACAAGAGGCCTCCCAGCTGCACATAATATCAAACAGCAAAAATCTCCAAGAGATCTCCATCTCAACGCCAGCACCCAGCTTCACTCAACGACCAGCAAGCTACAGTGCTGGACATCCTATGCCAAACAACTAGCAAGACAGGAACACAACCCCACCCATTAGCAGAGAGGCTGCCCAAAATCATAATAAGTCTACAGACACCCCAAAACACACCACCAGACGTGGACCTGCCCACCAGAAAGACAAGATCCAGCCTCATACACCAGAACACAGGCACTAGTACCCTCCACCAGGAAGCCTACACAACCCACTGAACCAACCTTAGCCACTGGGGACAGACTCAAAAAACAACAGGAACTACGAACCTTCAGCCTGCAAAAAAAAAAAAAGGAGACCCCAAACACAGTAAGATAAGCAAAATGAAAAGACAGAAAAACACACAGCAGATGAAGGAGCAAGATAAAAACCCACCAGACCTAACAAATGAAGAGGAAATAGGCAGTTTACCTGAAAAAGAATTCAGAATAATGATAGTAAGGTTGATCCGAAATCTTGGAGATAGAATGGACAATAGAATGGACAAATTGCAAGAATCAGTTAACAAGGACCTAGAAGAACTAAAGATGAAACAAGCAACGATGAACAACACAATAAATGAAATTAAAAGTACTCTAGATGGGATCAATAGCAGAATAACTGAGGCAGAAGAACGGATAAGTGACCTGGAAGATAAAATAGTGGAAATAACTACTGCAGAGCAGAATAAAGAAAAAAGAATGAAAAGAACTGAGGACAGTCTCAGAGACCTCTGGGACAACATTAAACGCACCAACATTCGAATTATAGGGGTTCCAGAAGAAGAAGAGAAAAAGAAAGGGACTGAGAAAATATTTGAAGAGATTATAGTTGAAAACTTCCCTAATATGGGAAAGGAAATAGTTAATCAAGTCCAGGAAGCACAGAGAGTCCCATACAGGATAAATCCAAGGAGAAATACGCCAAGACACATATTAATCAAACTGTCAAAAATTAAATACAAAGAAAACATATTAAAAGCAGCAAGGGAAAAACAACAAATAACACACAAGGGAATCCCCATAAGGTTAACAGCTGATCTTTCAGCAGAAACTCTGCAAGCCAGAAGGGAGTGGCAGGACATATTGAAAGTGTTGAAGGAGAAAAACCTGCAACCAAGATTACTCTACCCAGCAAGGATCTCATTCAGATTTGATGGAGAAATTAAAACCTTTACAGACAAGCAAAAGCTGAGAGAGTTCAGCACCACCAAACCACCTCTACAACAACTGCTAAAGGAACTTCTCTAGGCAAGAAACACAAAAGAAGGAAAGGACCTACAATAACAAACCCAAAACAATGAAGAAAATGGGAATAGGAACACACATATCGATAATTACCTTAAATGTAAATGGACTAAATGCTCCCACCAAAAGACACAGATTGGCTGAATGGATACAAAAACAAGACCCATATATTTGCTGTCTACAAGAGACCCACTTCAGACCTAGAGACACATACAGACTGAAAGTAAGGGGATGGAAAAAGGTATTTCATGCAAGTGGAAACCAAAAGAAAGCTGGAGTAGCAATTCTCATATCAGACAAAATAGACTTTAAAACAAAGACTATTAGAAGAGACAAAGAAGGACACTACATAATGATCAAGGGATCAATCCAAGAGGAAGATATAACAATTGTAAATATTTATGCACCCAACATAGGTGCACCTCAATACATAAGGCAAATACTGACAACCATAAAAGGGGAAATCGACAGTAACACATTCATAGTAGGGGACTTTAACACCCCACTTTCACCAATGGACAGATCATCCAAAATGAAAATAAATAAGGAAACACAAGCTTTAAATGATACATTAAATGAGATGGAGTTAATTGATATTTATAGGACATTCCATCCAAAAACAACAGAATACACATTTTTCTCAAGTGCTCATGGAACATTCTCCAGGCTAGATCATATCTTGGGTCACAAATCAAGCCTTGGTAAATTTAAGAAAATTGAAATTGTATCAAGTATCTTTTCTGACCACAACGCCATGAGACTAGATATCAATTACAGGAAAAGATCTGTAAAAAATACAAACACATGGAGGCTAAACAATACACTACTTAATAATGAAGATATCACTGAAGAAATCAAAGAGGAAATCAAAAAATACCTAGAAACAAATGACAATGGAGACACAACGACCCAAAACCTGTGGGATGCAGCAAAAGCAGTTCTAAGGGGGAAGTTTATAGCAATACAAGCCCACCTTAAGAAGCAGGAAACATCTCGAATAAACAACCTAACCTTGCACCTCAAGCAATTAGAGAAAGAAGAACAAAAAAACCCCAAAGCTAGCAGAAGGAAAGAAATCATAAAAATCAGATCAGAAATAAATGAAAAAGAAATGAAGGAAACAATAGCAAAGATCAATAAAACTAAAAGCTGGTTCTTTGAGAAGATAAACAAAATAGATAAACCACTAGCCAGACTCATCAAGAAAAAAAGGGAGAAGACTCAAATCAATAGAATTAGAAATGAAAAAGGAGAGGTAACAACTGACACTGCAGAAATAAAAGAGCTCATGAGAGATTACTACAAGCAACTCTATGCCAATAAAATGGACAATCTGGAAGAAATGGACAAATTCTTAGAGAGGCACAACCTGCCAAGACTGAATCAGGAAGAAATAGAAAATATGAACAGACCAGTCACAAGCACTGAAATTGAAACTGTGATTAAAAATCTTCCAACAAAGAAAAGCCCAGGACCAGATGGCTTCACAGGCGAATTCTATCAAACATTTAGAGAAGAGCTAACACCTATCCTTCTCAAACTCTTCCAAAATATAGCAGAGGGAGGACCACTCCCAAACTCCTTCTACGAGGCCACCATCACCTTGATACCAAAACCAGACAAGGATGTCACAAAGAAAGAAAACTACAGGCCAATATCACTGATGAACATAGATGCAAAAATCCTCAACAAAATACTAGCAAACAGAATCCAACAGCACATTAAAAAGATCATACACCATGATCAAGTGGGGTTTATTCCAGGAATGCAAGGATTCTTCAATATACGCAAATCTATCAATGTGATAAACCATATTAACAAACTGAAGGAGAAAAACCATATGATCATCTCAATAGATGCAGAGAAAGCTTTTGACAAAATTCAACACCCATTTATGATAAAAACCCTGCAGAAAGTAGGCATAGAGGGAACTTTCCTCAACATAATAAAGGCCATATATGACAAGCCCACAGCAAACATCATCCTCAATGGTGAAAAACTGAAAGCATTTTCACTAAGATCAGGAACAAGACAAGGTTGCCCACTCTCACCACTCTTATTCAACATAGTTTTGGAAGTTTTAGCCACAGCAATCAGAGAAGAAAAGGAAATAAAAGGAATCCAAATCGGAAAAGAAGAAGTAAAGCTGTCACTGTTTGCAGATGACATGATCCTATACATAGAGAACCCTAAAGATGCTACCAGAAAACTACTAGAGCTAATCAATGAATTTGGTAAAGTGGCAGGATACAAAATTAATGCACAGAAATCTCTGGCATTCCTATATACTAATGATGAAAAATCTGAAAGTGAAATCAAGAAAACACTCCCATTTACCATTGCAACAAAAAGAATAAAATATCTAGGAATAAACCTACCTAAGGAGACAAAAGATCTGTATGCAGAAAATTATAAGACACTGATGAAAGAAATTAAAGATGATACAAATAGATGGAGAGATATACCATGTTCTTGGATTGGAAGAATCAACATTGTGAAAATGACTTTACTACCGAAAGCAATCTATAGATTCAATGCAATCCCTATCAAACTACCACTGGCATTTTTCACAGAACTAGAACAAAAAATTTTGCAATTTGTATGGAAACACAAAAGACCCCGAATAGCCAAAGCAATCTTGAGAACGAAAGAAGGAACTGGAGGAATCAGGCTCCCAGACTTCAGACTATACTACAAAGCTACAGTTATCAAGACGGTATGGTACTGGCACAAAAACAGAAAGATAGATCAATGGAACAGGATAGAAAGCCCAGAGATAAACCCACGCACATATGGTCACCTTATCTTTGACAAAGGAGGCAGAAATGTACAGTGGAGAAAGGACAGCCTATTCAATAAGTGGTGCTGGGAAAACTGGACAGCTACATGTAAAAGTATGAAATTAGATCACTCCCTAACACCGTACACAAAAATAAGCTCAAAATGGATTAAAGACCTAAATGTAAGGCCAGAAACTATCAAACTCTTAGAGGAAAACATAGGCAGAACACTCTATGACATAAATCACAGCAAGATCCTTTTTGACCCACCTCCTAGAGAAATGGAAATAAAAAGAAGAGTAAACAAATGGGACCTAATGAAACTTAAAAGCTTTTGCACAGCAAAGGAAACCATAAAGAAGACCAAAAGACAACCCTCAGAATGGGAGAAAATATTTGCAAATGAAGCAACTGACAAAGGATTGATCTCCAAAATTTATAAGCAGCTCATGCAGCTTAATAACAAAAAAACAAACAACCCAATCCAAAAATGGGCAGAAGACCTAAATAGACATTTCTCCAAAGAAGATATACAGAGTGCCAACAAACACATGAAAGAATGCTCAACATCACTAATCATGAGAGAAATGCAAATCAAAACTACAATGAGATATCATCTCACACCAGTCAGAATGGCCATCATCAAAAAATCTAGAAACAATAAATGCTGGAGAGGGTGTGGAGAAAAGGGAACCCTCTTACACTGTTGGTGGGAATGTAAATTGATACAGCCACTGTGGAGAACAGTATGGAGGTTCCTTAAAAAGCTACAAATAGAACTACCATATGACCCAGCAATTCCAATACTGGGCATATACCCTGAGAAAACCATAATTCAAAAAGAGTCATGTACCAAAATGTTCATTGCAGCTCTATTTACAATAGCCCAGAGATGGAAACAACCTAAGTGTCCATCATCGGATGAATGGATAAAGAAGATGTGGCACATATATACAATGGAATATTACTCAGCCATAAAAAGAGACGAAATTGAGCTATTTGTAATGAGGTGGATAGACCTAGAGTCTGTCATACAGAGTGAAGTAAGTCAGAAAGAGAGAGACAAATACCGTATGCTAACACATATATATGGAATTTAAAAAAAAAAAATGTCATGAAAAACCTAGGGGTGAAACAGGAATAAAGACACAGACTTACTAGAGGATGGACTTGAGGCTATGGGGAGGGGGAAGGGTAAACGGTGACAAAGCGATAAAGAGACATGGACATATATACACTACCAAACGTAAGGTAGATAGCTAGTGGGAAGCAGCCGCATGGCGCAGGGAGATCAGCTCGGTGCTTTGTGACCGCCTGGAGGGGTGGGATAGGGAGGGTGGGAGGGAGGGAGACGCAAGCGGGAAGAGATATGGGAATATATGTATATATATAACTGATTCATTTTGTTGTGAAGCTGAAACTAACATACCATTGTAAAGCAATTATAAAGATGTTAAAAAAAAAAAAAAAAAAGAACATACATATCAGTAATTACCTTAAATGTAAATGCTCCAATCAAAGCATAGACTGGCTGAAGGGATATAAAAACAAGACCTGTATATATGCTGTCTTACAAGAGACTCACTTCAGACTGAGGGGCACATACAGACTGAAAGTGAGGGTATGGAAAAAGATATTACATGCAAATGGAAATCAAAAGAAAACTGATGTAGCAATACTCATATCAGACAAAATAGACTAAAATTAAGACTGTTGTAAGACACAAAGGACACTACATAATGAACAAGTGAGGATCAATCCAGGAAGAAGATATAACAATTGTAAATATGTATGCACCCAACGTAGGAGCACCTCAATATATAAGGCAAATGCTAACAGCCATAAGGGGAGAAATCAACAGTAACACAATAGTAGTGGGGGATTTTAACACCTCACTTTCATTAACACCTCACTTTCATCAATGGACAAACCATCCACACAGAAAATCAGTAAGGAAACCCAGGCCTTAAATGACACATTAGACCAGATGGACTTAATATTTGTAGAACATTCCACCCAGAAGCAGCAGAATACACATTCTTCTCAGGTGCACATGAAACGTTCTTCAGGATAGATCATATCTTGGGCCACAAATCAAGCCTTGATGAATTTAAGAAAATTGAAATCATATCAGGCATCTTTTCCAACCACAACCCTATGAGATTAGAAATCAATTACAGGAAAAAGAAACTGTAAAAAACACAAACACATGGAGGCTAAACAATATGCTACTAAATAACCAATGGATCACTCAAGAAATCAAAGAGGAAATCAAAAAAGTACCTAGAGACAGACGACAATGAAAACATGATGATCCAAAACCTATCAGAGGCAGCAAAAAAGCAGTTCCAAAAGGGAAGTTCATAGCAATACAACCTCACCTCAGGAAAAAAGAAAAATCTCAAACAACCTAACCTTACATCTAGAGCAACTAGAGAAAGAAGAACAAACAAAACCCAAAGTTAGTAGAAGGAAAGAAATCATAAAGATCAGAGCAGAAATAAATGAAATAGAAATGAAGAAAACAGTACAAAAGATCAATGAAGGCTGGCTCTTCGGAAAGACAAAATCAATAAACCTTTTGCCAGACTCATCAATGAAAAAAGAGAGAGGGCTCAAATCAATAAAAATAGAAATGAGGGAGGACCTTCAAGATGGCAGAGGAGTAAGACATGGAGATCAACTCCCTCTACAAAAATACATCTACATGCGGAACAGCTCCTACAGAACACTGACAGAGACCTCAGACTACCCAAAAGGCAAGAAACTCCCCACATACCTGGCCGTGTGGCTGACAGGGTCTTGGTGCTCTGGCTGGGTGTGAGGCCTCTGAGGTGGGAGAGCAGAGTTCAGGACACTGGTCCACCAGAGACCTCCCAGCACCTCATAATATCAATCAGCAAGAGCTCCCCCAGAGATCTCTCTCTCAACACTAAGGCCCACCTCCACTCAATGACCAGCAAGTTCCAGTGCTGGACATCCCATGCCAAACAACTAGAAAGACAGAACACAACCCCACCCATTAGCAGAGAGGCTGCCTAAAATCATACTAAGTTCACAGACACCCCAAAACACACTTCCGGATGTAGCCCTGACTGCCAGAAAGACAAGATCCAGCCTCATCCAACAGAACACAGGCACCAGTCCCCTCCACAACCCACTGAACCAACTTTAGCCACTGGGGGCAGGCACCAAAAACAATAGGAACTACGAACCTGCAGCCTGCAAAAAGAGACCCCAAACACAGTAAGTTAAGCAAATGAGAAGGCAGAGAAACAGCAGATGAAGGAGCAAGGTAAAAACCCACCAGACCAAACAAATGAGGAGGAAATAGGCAGCCTACCTGAAAAAGAATTCAGAGTAATGATAGCAACAGTGATCCAAACACTTGGAAATAAAATGGAGAAAATATAAGAAACGTTTAACAAGGACCTAGAAGAACTAAAGAGCAAACAATGATGAACAGCACAATAAATGAAATTTAAAATTATCTAGAAGGAATCAATAGCAGAATAACTGACACAGAAGAACAGATAAGTGACCTGGAAGATAAAATAGTGGAAATAACTGCTGCAGAGTAGAATAAAGAAAAAAGAATGAAAAGAATTGAGGGCAGTCTCAGAGACCTCTCAGAAAACATTAAACACACGAACATTCAAATTATAGCATCCAGAAGAAGAAGAGAAAAAGAAAGGGACTGAGAAAATACTTGAAGAGATTATAGTTGAAAACTTCCCTAATATAGGAAAGGAAATAGCCAACCAAGTCCAGGAAGTACAGAGATTCCCATACAGGATAAATCCAAGGAGAAACATGCCAAGACACATATTAATCAAACTATCAAAAATTAAATACAGAGAAAAAATATTAAAAGCAGGAAGAGAAAAATAACACACAAGGGAATCCCCATAAGGTTAACAGCTGATCTTTCAGCAGAAACTCTGCAAGCCAGAAAGGAGTGGCAGGACATAATGAAACTGATGAAAGGGAAAACCTACAACCAAGATTACTCTACCCAGCAAGGATCTCATTCAGATTTGATGGAGAAATTAAAAACTTTACAGACAAGCAGAAGCTAAGAATTCAGCACCACCAAACCAGCTTTACAACAAATGCTAAAGGAACTTCTCTAGGCAGGAAACACAAGACGAGGAAAAGAGCTACAATAACAAACCCAAAACAATTAAGAAAATGGTAATAGAAACATACATATCCAAAATTACCTTAAATGTAAGTGGATTAAGTGTTCCAACTGAATGACATAGACTGGCTGAATGGATACAAAAACAAGACCCATATATATGCTGTCTACAAGAGACCCACTTCAGACCTAGGGACACATACAGACTGAGAGTGAGGTGATGGAAAAAGATATTCCGTGCAAATGGAAATCAAAAGAATGCTGGAGTAGCAATTCTCATATCAGACAAAATAGACTTTAAAATAATGACTATTACAAGAGACAAAGAAGGACACTATATAATGATCAAGGGATGAATCCAAGAAGAAGATATAATAACTGTAAATATTTATGCACCCAACATAGGAGCACCTCAATACACAAGGAAAATGCTAAAAAGCCATAAAAGGGGAAATCAATAGTAACACAATAATAGTAGGGGACTTTAACACTCCACTTTCACCAATGGACAGATCATCCAAAATGAAAGTAAATAAGGAAACACAAGCTTTAAATGATACATTAAACAAGATGGACTTAATTGATAATTATAGGACATTCCATCCAAAAGCAACAGAATACACTTTGTTCTCAAGTGCTCATGGAACATTCTCCAGGACAGATCATATCTTGGGTGACAAACCAAGCGATAAATTCAAGAAAATTGAAATTGTATCAAGTATCTTTTCCAACCACAACATTATGAGACTAGATATCAATTACAGGAAAAAAAATCTGTAAAAAATACATACACATGGAAGCTAAACAATACACTACTAAATGAGCAAGAGATCACTGAAGAAATCAAAGAAGAAATCAAAAACTACCTACAAACAAATGACAATGCAAACAAAATGACCCAAAACCTATGGGATGCAGCAAAAGCAGTTCTAAGGAAGATGTTTATAGCAATACAACCATACCTCAAGAAACAAGAAAAATCTCAAACAACTTAATCTTACACCTAAAGCAATTAGAGAAAGAACATAAAGAACCCCAAAGTTAGCAGAAGGAAAGAAATCATAAAGATCAGATCAGAAAAAAATATAAAAGAAATGAACAATAGCAAAGATCAATAAAACTAAAAGCTGGTTCTTTGAGAAGATAAACAATTGATAAACCATTTGCCAGATTCATCAAGAAAGAAAGATAGAATAGAATATGATGCAGTGGTAGAATAGAATTAGAAATGAAATTAGAAATTAGAAATGAAAAAGGAGAAGTAACAACTGACACTGCAGAAATACAAAGGTTAATGAGAGATTACTGCAAGCAACTATATGCCAATAAAATGGACAACTGCAAGCAACTATATGCCAATAAAATGGACAACCTGGAAGAAATGGACAAATTCTGAGAACAGCACAAATTCTGAGAACAGCACAACCTTCTGAGACTGAACCAGGAAGAAATAGAAAATATAAACCAGGAAGAAATAGAAAATATAAACAGAGCAATCACAGGCACTGAAATTGAAACTATGATTAAAATCTTCCAACAAACAAAAGCCCAGGACCAGATGGTTTCACAGGTGAATTCTATCAAACATTTAGAGAAGAGCTAACACCTATCCTCCTCAAACTCTTCCAAAATATAGCAGAGGGGAGAATTCTCCCAAACTCATTCTATGAGGCCACCATCACCTTGATACCAAAACCAGAAAAAGGTATCACAAAAAAAGAAAACGACCGGCCAGTATCCCTGATGAACATAGATGCAAACATCCTCAACCAAATACTAGTAAATACAATCCAACAACACATTAAAAGGATTATACACCATGATCAAGTGGGGTTTATCCCAGAAATGCAAGGATTTTTCAGTATATGCAAATCAATCAATGTGATACACCATATTAACAAATTGAAGGAGAAAAACCATATGATCATCTCAATAGATGCAGAAAAAGCTTTTGACAAAATTCAACAGCATTTATGATAAAAACCTTACAGAAAGTAGGCATAGAGGGAACCTACCTCAACATAATAAAGGCCATATATGACAAACCCACAGCCAACATTGTTCTCAACAGTGAAAAACAGAAAACATTTCCTCTAACATCAGGAACAAGACAAGGTTGCCACTCTCCCCACTGTTATTCAACATACTTTTGGAAGTTTTAGCCACAGTAATCAGAGAAGAAAAAGAAATAAAAGGAATCCAAATCAGAAAAGAAGTAAAGCTGTCACTGTTTGCAGATGACATCATACTATATATATACAGAGTATCCTTAGGATGCTACCAGAAAACTAGAGCTAATCAATGAATTTGGTAAAGTAGCAGGATGCAAAATTAATGCACAGAAATCTCTTGCATTCCTATACACTAATGATGAAAAATCTGAAAGGGATATTAAGGAAACACTCCCATTTACCACTGCATGAAAAAGAATAAAATACCTAGGAATAAACTTACATAAAGAGACAAAACACCTATATGCAAAAACTATAAGACACTGATGAAAGAAATTAAAGATGAAAGAAATTAAAGTTGATAGAAACAGATGGAGAGATATACCATGTTCTTGGATTGGAAGACTCAACACTGTGAAAATGAATGTACTGCCCAAAGCAATCTACACATTCAATGCAATCCATATCAAACTACCAATGGCATTTTTTCACAGAACTAGAACAAAAAATTTCACAATTTGTGTGGAAAGTCAAAAGATCCTGGTACCCAAAGCAATCTTGAGAAAGAAAAATGGAGCTGGAGGAATCAGGCTCCCTGACTTCAGACTATACTTCAAAGCTACAGTAATCAAGACAGTATGGTACAGGCACAGAAACAGAAATATAGATCAATGGAACAAGATAGAAAGCCCAGAGATAAACCCATGCACCTATGGTCAACTAATCTATGACAAAGGAGGCAAGGATATACAATGGAGAAAAGACAGCCTCTTCAATAAGTGGTGCTGGGAAAACTGGACAGCTACATGTAAAAGAATGAAATTAGAACACTCCCTAACACTACACACAAAAATAAACTCAAAATGGATTAAAGACCTAAATGTAATGCCGGACACTATAAAACTCTTAGAGGAAATCATAGGCAGAACATTTTATGACATAAATCACAACAAGATCCTTTTTGACCCACCTCTTAGAGAAATGGAAATAAAAACAAAACTAAACAAGTGGGACCCAGTGAAACTTAAAACTTTTGCACAGCAAAGGAAACCAAAGGAAACCATAAACAAGATGAAAAGGTAACCCTCAGAACAGGAGAAAATATTTGCAAACGAAGCAACTGACAAAGGATTAATCTCCAAAATATACAAGCAGCTCATACAACTCAATATCAAAAAAACAAACAACCCAATCCAAAAATGGGCAGAAGACCTAAAAAGACATTTCTCCAAAGATATAAAGATTACCAACAAACAAATGAAAGGATGCTCAACATCACTAATCATCAGAGAAATACAAAACAAAATTACAATGAGGTATCACCTGATACCAGTCAGAATAGCCATCATCAAAATATCTACAAACAATAAATGCTAGAGAGGGTGTGGGAAAAAGGGAACCCTCTTGCACTGTTGGTGGGAATGTAAATTGATACAGCCACTATGGAGAACAGTATGGAGGTTCCTTTAAAAGTAAAAATAGAACTACCATAAGACCCAGTAATCACACTACTGGACATCTACCCTGAGAAAACCATAATTCAAAAAGAGTCATGTACCACAATATTCATTGCACCTCTATTTACAATAGCCAGGACATGGAAGCAATCTAAGTGTCCATCGACAGATGAATGGATAAAGAAGATGTGGTATATATATACGATGAAGTATTACTCAGCCATACAAAGAAATGAAATTGAGTTATTTGTAGTGAGGTGGATGGACCTAGAGACTGTCATACAGAGTGAAGTAAGTCAGAAAGAGAAAAACAAATACCGTATGCTAACACATATATATGGAATCTAAAAAATAATAATAAATGGTTCTGAAGAACCTTGGGGCAGGACAGGAATAAAGAAGCAGATATAGAGAATGGACTTGAGGACACTGGGAGGGGAAAGGGTAAGCTGGGACAAAGTGAGAGAGTGGCATGGACATATATATTACCAAATATCAAATAGATAGTAGTGGCAAGTAGCTGCATAGCACAGGGAGATCAGTTAAGTGCTGTGTGACCACCTAGAGGGGTGGGATAGGGAGGGTGTAAGGGAGATGCAAGAGGGAGGGGATATGGGGATATATGTATACGTATAGCTGATTCTCTTTTTTATACAGCAGAGACTCATACACCATTGTAAAGCAATTATACTCCAGTAAAGATGTTAAAAAAAAAAAGAAATGAAAAATAAGATACAACTGACACCACAGATACACAAAGTATCATAAGAATTAGTACAAACAACTATATGCCAATAAAATGGACAACCTAGAAGAGATGGACGAATTCTTAGAAAGGTACAACCTTCCGAGACTGAACCAGGAAGAAATAGAAACTGTGAACAGACCCATCACAAGCACTGAAATTGAAACTGTGATTAAAAATCTTCCAAAAGCCCAGTACCAGAGGGCTTCTCAGGCAAGTTCTATCAAACATTTAGAGAAGAACTAACACCTATCCCTCTCAAACTCTTCCAAAAAATTGCAGATGAAGGAACACTCCCAAACTCATTCTTTGAGGTTGCCATCACCCTGATACCAAAACCAGATGAAGATACCACAAAAAAAGAAAATTACAGGGAAATGTCACTGATGAACATAGATGCAAAAATCCTCAATAAAAATACTAGCAAACCGAATCCAGCAACACATTAAAACCGAATTCACCAACACATTAAAAGGATCATACATCATGATCAATTGTGATTTATCCCAGGGATGCAAGGATTCTTCAATATACGCAAATCAATCAATATGATACACCATATTAACAAACTGAAGGAGAAAAACCATATGATAATCTCAGTAGATGCAGAAAAATCTTTTGACAAAATTGAACACCCACTTATTATTAAAAACTCTCCAGAAAGTGGGCATAGAGGGAACCTACCTCGACATAATAAAGGCCACATATGACAAACCCACAGCAAACATCATTCTCAATGGTGAGAAACTGAAAGCATTTCCTCTAAGATCAGGAACAAGACAAGAATGCCCACTCTCACCACTTTTATTCAATATAGTTTTGGAAGTTCTAGCCATATCAATCAGAGAAGAAAAAGAAATAAAAGGAATCCAAATTGGAAAAGTAGTAAAACTATTTGCAGAAGACATGATACTATACATAGAAAATCCTAAAGATGCTACCAGCAAACTACTAGAGCTCATCAATGAATTCGGTAAAGCGGCAGGGTACAAAATTAATACACTGGGATTTCTTGCACTTATATACACTAACAATGGAAGATCAGAAAGAGAAATTAAGGAAACAATCCATTTATCATCACATCAGAAAGAATAAAATACCTAGGACTAAACCTACCTAAGGAGGCAAAAGACCTGTACCCTGAAAACTATAACATGCTGATGAAAGAAATTGAAGACAAACAAATGGAAAGACACACCAAGTTCTTGGATTGGAAGAATCAATATCATCAAAATGACTATACTACCCAGTGCAATCTACCAATTCAATGCAATCCCTATCAAATTACCAATGGCTTTTTTTGCAGATCTAGAACAAAAAATCTTAAAATTTGTATGGAAACACAAAAAGCCCCAAATAGCTAAAGCATTCTGGAGAATGAAAAACTGAGCTGGAGAAATCAGGTTCCCTGACTTCAGACTATACTATAATGCTACAGTGATAAAAACAGTATGGTAGGGACTTCCCTGGGTGGCACAGTGGTTAAGAATCCTTCTGCCAATGCAGGGGACACAGGTTCAATCCCTGGTCTGGGAATATCCCACATGCCACGGAGCAACTAAGCCCATGTGCCACAACTACTGAGCCTGCATTCCACAATTACTGAAGCCTGCGCGCCTAGAGCCCATGCTCCACAACAAGAGAAGCCACAGCAATGAGAAGCCCACACACAGCAACGAAGAGTACTCCCCACTCTCCACAACTAGAGAAAAGCCCATGCACAGCAACAAAGACCCAATGCAGCCAAAAAAATAAATAAAATTAGAAGGAAAAAAAAAAACCAGTATGGCACTGGTGCAAAGACAAATTGCTGTGTCAAAGGACCAGGATAGAAAGCTCAGAAATAGACCCTTGCATCTATGGTCAATTAATCTACGACAAAGGAGGCAAGAATATACAATGGAGAAAAGCCAGTCTTTTCAATAAGTGATGCTGGGAAAACTTGACAGCTACACATAAATGAATGAAATTAGAACACTAACACCATACACGAAAGTACACTCAAAATTGATTAAAGACCTAAATGTAAGGCTGGACACTATAATACTCTTAGAGGAAGACATAGGCAGAACACTCTTTGACGTAAATCACAGCAGTATCTTTTTGGATCCACCTCCTAGAGTAATGAAAACAAAAATAAACAAATGGGACCTAATTAAACTTAAAAGCTTTTGCACAGCAAAGAAAACCATAAAGTGAAAAGATAACACACAGAATGAGAGAAGATATTTGCAAATGGAGCAACCAGCAAGGGATTAATCTCCAAAATATACAAACAGCTCATACAGCTCTATATCAAAAAACCAAAAACCCAGTCAAAAAATGGATAGATGATCTAAATAGACATTTCTCCAAAGAAGACATACAGTTGGCCAAAAAGCACATGAAAAGATGCTCAACGTCACTAATTATTAGAGAAATGCAAATCAAACCTACAATGAGGTGTCACCTCACAATGGTCAGAATGGCCAACATTACAATATCTACAAACAGTAAATGCTGGAGAGGATGTGGAGAAAAGGGAACCCTCCTAGACTGTTGGTGGGAATGCAAATTGGTACAACTGTTATGGAGGACAGTATGGAGGTTCCTTAAAAAACTAAAAATAGAGCTGCCATATGAGCCAGAAATCCCACTCCTGTGTTTTTTCCAGAGAAAACCATAATTTGAAAAGATACTTGTACCCCAATGTTCATTGCAGCACTATTTACAATAGCTAAGACATGGAAGCAACTAACTGTCCATTGACAGAGGAATGGATAAAGAAGATGTGATACATTTATACAGTGGAATATTACTCAGCCATAAAAAAAGAATGAAATAATGCCATTTGCAGCAACATGGATGGATCTAGAGATTATTATACTAAGTAAGACACTTAGAGAAGGACAAATATCTGTTGATATTACTTATATGTGGAATCTAAAAAAATACAAATGAAATTATTTACAAAACAGAAACAGACTCACAGATTTCAAAAACAAACTTATGGTTACCAAAGGGGAAATATGGTGGCGGCGGATAAATCAGGAGTTTGGGATTAACATACACACTACTATATATAAAATAGATAACCAGCAAGAACTCTACTTAATATTCTTAATAATTTATACGGGAAAAGAATCTAAAAAAGAATGAATGTATGTACGTAACTGAATCACTTTGCTGTACACCTGAAACTAACACAACATTGTAAATCAACTTATAGTCCAATAAATTTTTTTTAAAAAAAGATGTTCTGAACCAGGGTGCAAGGCTTATCCAGCTTGGAACAGTGCTGTCTGTGCCAGAGAGAAATTAGAATGGTTGATTAGTGCTTCTGTGATCAACTGAAAGTGTTCACTGATTTGTTGATGAAAACATGTGTATGCTGCAATTATTAATACAGGATGATATAGTCTGAGGGACAGGTGTCCAAGGCTGTAGGCTAAGTCAGTAACCTATTTATTAGGAGATCTCTGTCACCCTTCACAATCAGCTTGCTCTGTGACCTTGGGCTACTTATTTGATCTGCCAAATCACGCTGTCCTACCTAGTAAATTGGAAATGATCTTCAAAGTTTTATGAAAAAGACTGTTTCCTAGGGATCACTGACTGAAGTGCTGGCTTTCCACTGATGTTCGTGTGTATGAATGGGAGGTTAAATATTTCTAAGAACAAGGTCATGCTGCTATAGTTGGATTTAGTATGATACATTGGTAGGTAATGGCCATAAAGCCCAACAATGACTCAATAGAAGAATAAAGGCTGAAGTAGGCTGAAGTGTTTGAATTTGTGGTTACAATTTAGTTCATGAGCTTTAAACACCATGGACACCCATAGGTGTGGAGTGTGGTCGCACATAGAGTTGCTTGGTTGTAGATACTGATTCCCCAGGATGGAGAATCATTTATTGCACAGTAAACTTGCTTTGCCCTGAATCTAAACAACTATATGCTAAAATAATGATGTTGAGTTTGATCCTGAATATCTCATTTTATGACCAGCAGCACATGTGGTCAATGAGAGGAGGCCTACTTTCCAGAACCTTTCACATATTTCTCTATAGACATACAGCGGTCCTGATGGCCACCTTGATGAACCTTAAGCAGCACAACATACCAGAGTACCTTTGGAATCATTAAGAAAAGATGTTTCATATGTTTCACCCGGAGTGTTAAATCTAGTTAATCACTAACTATGTAAATTGATGAAAGTTTGTTGTATTACTTAACATAGAACTTCCAATTCAACTGGAACCAAACAGTAGGCTCTGCAGAGTATCTGAAGGAGGAGGAGAGTGTTCAGGTTTAGTTCAAATGCCAGCTTTGCCACTACTGGCTGGTCAAGTAAATGAGCAAAGTGCTCAGCCATTTTGTGCCTCTATTTCCTTATCAATAATTTGGAGAAAATACTGGCACCTACCTTACAGATACAGTGTTTTAAATAGCACCTGTTCTACAGTAACCTCCCAAATGTGAGTTTCTTGCTATTATTGTTGTTATAATGAGTATTATTTAATTATATAGTTATTGTATGATTATATAATAGCATTTTCTGGTTTGCTTGGCACTTTTACCTATATTTTCTCATTTGAGCCTAATGTAAGACAAATGTCATAAATAAAGAACATAAGAATAAAAACATGACTTTCCCGTGGTCACAAAGCCAGTAAGTATTGCTCCTATGGCTAAATCTCCCATCTGACAATCCATCCCTCTCACCACATTATGGCATCTCCTTCTCCAGCCATGCTGGATAAATGGAGGGCTGTTATAATATGGTGTTCTCTTCCTGGGGTTCCAGGTTAAGGTCAAGACACAGAGCGTTCTGGCTCCTGGGCTCAAGGATCATCTTACTGACCTTAAGTTGTACACCAGCAGCATTGTGTGTCTCTAAGCCCAGATTAAAAGAATCACATTTGATGAAGGTTTGCACGGATTACTGTGGTTTGTTTTACAATGGCCAAATCTTTTATGATACCCTTCAAGTTCAGTGCCTTCCCCCAAATCATGCTAATAAATAAAAGATGTGTCAGCAGAAGCGATGAGAGAAAAGTGAAACCTTTGGAGAAAAAAAAAAATCCCATAATTTGTCACCAAGTCCCATTTAGGGATCCTGATTTCAGTGGGGTTTTGGTATCTTGTGACTTAAAGCACCCTCCTGTTAACACTGAGAAAATCCCCACAAGGATGCAAATAGTTCTGACATCTAGGCAAGTATGGATTCTAAGCAACTGTGCTTTCCAAAATCTGGATCCAATTGCTGAAAGGTGAATGATCTAGCCCTATAGCTTGCAAACATTAGAAAAGAGAATTCTGTTAATGCCAGATAGGAATTTTGTAAAGAAATTAGGAATTTAAGAGAGCTATATAAACACTGTCCAGAGAGACAAATGCAAGGGAAATAAATACAAGGCAAAGAGGGCTTGAAATATTCTCTCTTTTATAGAACCTGGCTTAACTCATGCTCGCTCCTTCAGCTCAAATCCTGCGGTCACTCACTCGGATTTTAACAGTAGAATACACAGTAACTAAAGAAATTCGAGCTCAGATACCATCATCTATCTTATCTTAACTAAATTTTAATTCACAAAAATTGCTTTTTGTTGTTTATCTTCGATACGGCTTAAGAAAATAAGTATTTCTAGCTCATGAGAGCGATTTTGACATGGATTCAAAATATTAATCCATTTTTTCCTCTTTTGGCCCCAGGAGCTGGGATGAAATCACATGATTTAATCATTCTGAATCCATGTGGCTCCTCAGAGATAGGGCCAGATGTAACCAGAGGATTTATAGGGTGTAAAATTCAGAATGGATTAGGACAGCATTTCTGTGTTCAACCCAATACATCCTAAATCAACATTCCCTGGATGGACCAGAGCAATCTCTGGCTGGCCTAGTGGGGAGGTTGTCATGGCAACTGACTGGCAAGCTCAGCCCGTGGAATGTGAATGCAAACAATAGTGACAAGGCTGTCTACAGAGCAGCCTACTAAGGCTGCTTCTACCCAGGTACAGTGACACATCAGTCGATGCGTGAAACTGTCCCTGCATTTTTTTTGTAACTTCTTGCACTTCTGGCAGCTTATTTGAAATTTATCGTGTCCTTTCCCAGATGTTGATAAAACATTGCTGCTGACAGGTAACAGAAGGTATGGAAAAATCAGCACCAGTAGCTAGCTGCAATGGTATACAAAGCCCTGGAGGGCTGTTAGGCTAACACCACTCAAATTTCCTAAAGGAGGCTGGAGCACGCTTAGGGTAAATCCAATGATTCTTTAGTGCCACCTTATGTCCAGTTAAATACCGGAAATTTACCAAAGGCCTACCCTCAAACACTTTACTAGGCAGCAGTAGGACAGACATGGAAAAAGTTAGAGCTGCATTATGTGGGAGTTTGGGAGTCCCTTTCACAGCAGAATATGAACATGAAGTCTTCTAAGCCTGAAGTTAAAGAAAAAATGAAAATTAATAATTTTGGTAGAATCTGAAATGAGGAAATTAAAAAAAAAGATGCCAAATAACCGCAGACCTAGAAAAGATTAGAAGAGGCTGCATGCTGATCCAGGGGTTGCAGGAAGAGATGGCAGAGACAGACTGTGTCAAGGATTCTTCATGTCGTCCTTACTAACTAACTCTTGCCAAGGCATTGTTTTTTTTTTTTTTTTTTGTCTAGAGAAAAATAAGATGTGAACATCACTAATTCGACTTTATAATTCTTGTTAATGGATAGCAAGATGGTAGCATTTGTTCAATCCTGCCTCTCATCTCCCACCCAAACCAAACCTACCAGCCACTGCTGTCCTACCATCACCATGTCCCATTTAATTTCCGCAGAAGTATGAAGTGACCAAGCTGTGTTTCTTTGCGTTTCTTCCAGGTTTTGAGTTTTTTGAAACAAGTGCCAAGGATAACGTTAATGTGAAGCAGACATTTGAGCGTCTCGTGGATATCATCTGCGACAAAATGTCCGAGAGTTTGGAGACAGATCCAGCCATCACTGCCGCAAAGCAGAACACGAGGCTCAGGGAAACCCCTCCTCCACCGCAGCCCAACTGTGGCTGTTAGTGTCCCGGTACAGGCAGCTCCAGAGGGGTTGGTTGCTAAAAATAGCATTTATAAATGGTCAATTAGCCTTCATTTATACTGCCTAATAATTATTTGAGGGAAATCTTTGATGTCTGTGGCTCGAACATGCGTTCAATTCCGGGGAGATTTCCGGTGTTAATAAGTGACAAATATGTGATCTTAACTTTGTAAGGACTATCCATCTATAAACATCAGATGTTTGCATGTGATTTGTTATTTGTCTTCTAGGCTCTTTTTGTTTCAGGTTTCTTAGATTAAGCTACTGCTGGGACCTCTGATTATAATTTCAGTACAACTGAGTTTTGGGCTACGGGTTCAAATTATGCTATTCACTTGTAGGGATGATAACCAAGAAATTGGTTGTGTGTGTGGTGTGAGCAGGGCGAGATCTCAGGAGGCCTTATTTGCTTTACTCTCAATCGAAAATCAAGTGGAAATGTTACTCATGATTAGGGAGAGTCATGGGTCTGGTTGGTTTACTGTTCAGGAAAGGTATCTATTTTTCAGTGTTATTATAACTGAGAAGACCATTGACTATAAAGAACTTGAAATATTGTTTAAGGCCCTTGCAAATTTACCAAGAGATTAATATTTACCTGACTGGAAGTAGATTTTAACAGTAGTCTTAGTTTAGATGTTTAAATAAGGAATACCTAACCCAAGACTGCACCACCCAACATTCTGAATATTTGAGGGCACTGACAGACAGAGGTATCTGCTGAATGTGTTATGTAACAAGCGTCTTAACCAAGAAGGATATGAGTAGCGGTGGGATTCCAAGGCCTGAGCTCCCCCCCATGACATATACCACCGCGACTTTCTGGAACAATTACCAACTCTTGGAACAGAGGTCAAGTTGAAGCCTGTTAGAGCACCTCTTCCCATAGGATGTAGGCTTGCTTCCCCAAACATTGCCTTCTGCTCGCACCTCCCTTACCTGGCTAGAAGTCAGTTAAACAGTATCTCCATGGCTCTCAGATTGAGGAAAAGACAATTATCATCTCTAATCCTTTTCAATCCAAGTATTTATACCTTTAAGGCGTATCCCCATTCTGTAAGCCTTTAAACATGCTTAAGTTACTCAGAGACCTCTCTTTGGAGCTGAGAGTTACAGAAAAATCTTAGGGTGCCATAAGCAATTTGAGAGGAGAAAGGAAACCATTTGAACACCCAGATTCTATCTCCTAGAGATTCCTTCTCCTGGATTTCCTGAAGACCATATATGATTAACAAGCAAACCAATCCCACCAGCGATTCTAAGTGAGGACTGAAAAGAGACACAGCATCTGTATCACCACCCAGCATTGTTTACGGCTAGGACTTTAAGGCAGCAGGCACACATTGGCATATTTGGAAGGGCAGTTCCATTAAGTGAACTTTCCCCTTTTGTGGTGATCATGTAAAAGATTTTTTTTCTCTTTTCAAAAACAGAGACGCTTCCCATGAAAGTATTGAGCGCAAGATTCTTGAGCAAGGATATTGATAGGGAAAGATGCGTATCTAAAGAGATCTCTGGAGGATAAATGCCTGCAAGTCAGGGAACTAGGTCACATATATTACTAGTAAGTTAGAAGATGAAAATTACTGGAGAAAGCATTTGGGATGTCTTAAGCATATCCACATTCTTATTATTGCTCATCTTAGCTTAAGATCCACTAATTGGCAATAAATCTTCACTTTGGCACTCTGCAAGGTAGACCTTAGCCTAGTGAAGACAAGAAGACATTAATGCTTTATTAGATTTTAATGGGGCAACTAGCTTCAAAAATCACAGATATTAAAGTGAAGGGAAGAAAGAGAAGGCAGGGGCCATCAAAGCAGATTTGTTTGCAACAGAAGCCTGTTTGCATGATATTGTGATATTTCTTTAACATGGTCTAGAAAATGGCCATGTTAAATGATATAGCTGTTAAGCTGACTTTTACAATCTAATATGAAGCAATAGAACTAGGAAGACCTTCGCATCCTCTCTCAGACCTGATCTCACATACATACGTACAGATGTCAACGACCTCAATATGATGTCTCAGATGGCTTTTTCAGAAGAACGTGGATATGCATATTATTGTAAAATGGAAAGCAAAATCAGAGAGGGTAGAAAATGGGAAAGAAAGTTGAGTTTCGCCCTCTTGTAAACTCCTTCCCTGCCATTGAAATTAAACGGCTCTAGAACCAGAAGACCTAAGCCAAGTACCCACTTCCACAATGTCAAACATACCAGACTTGAGCTACTGTGTGCCAGTCGGGAGCAGAATGCAAGAATGGCCCAGGTGCCAGTGCCAAGGGACATCCAATAATTTCTATTTTTCAAACCTCAATGGAAGTAGAGGCTTACTAATTGATTCTCAGTTCTGAAGCCCCTACCCCAGTGTGATTTTCTAAGTGAGACGCTTCCAGAAAGGATCGTCACAGAGCTCACTGAATTGAGCACCTATGCTCCTGCCGTAAAGCACATGAAAAGAGAAAAATTCTCGACTCCTAATCTCATCAAGAGATCCTGGTTTTAGAATCAAGTCTGGCAAAAGACGAACCAGCCTAGGATTCACTAAGTAAACTTCTACTGGCATCAAGCTATATTATTTATAACACTGTGGTTCCGAGGTTTTTCACCCTTTAGGCCATCATGCACACAAATGTGTATACACACACACACGCATACAATATCGCCCATAGTCTGTCTGCCAACAGCTTAAATAACCACAGATCATTTTTACTAATGGCCTAACTAAATTTGTATTCAAAAGAACAAAGACATCTTACAAAGTGTACGTTTGTGTTAGTGTGTAAATTGTAGACAGCCATCCTTTGTCTTTGATGCAACTCAATTAATTAGTGTTTCAAGAACAAATTTCTCTTCCTCTGTCACCCCTCTCCTCATCACCCCATCCCTCCGATTACTTTTATAATCAAACCTTGATTGTTTTGAGCAGATACTTCCAAGAGCTTTGGTTTGGGGACATTCCTTTCTGTTCTAAATGTAAATGAAAAATTGGACTGGAAATTATTTCCTCTAAACAGCCATTTAGGACTTCCCTGGTGGCGCAGTGGTTGAGAGTCCGCCTGCCGATGCAGGGGACACGGGTTCGTGCCCCGGTCCGGGAAGATCCCACATGCCGCGGGGCGGCTGGGCCCGTGAGCCATGGCCGCTGAGTCTGAGCGTCCGGAGCCTGTGCTCCGCAACGGGAGAGGCACAACAGTGAGAGGCCCGCGTACCGCAAAACAAACAAAAACAGCCATTTAGTGGACCCGCATTTCAGCTTTTGGGGCTGTGAGTGGATGTAGAAGGTGCATGAAGTTTCTTAAGTCCTAAGATGGCAGTTTACAAGTTAGCATTATATCTATGGGCTTATAAGAAGAATTAAGCCAGTGAATTAGTTCATTGCCCCCGCTGAGCAACCTCTACTGCCTTGATAAACTTCTAACCACCTCTTTAGTCTAACTTAAAATCATTATCCCTTTGCCCGCCTAGTAAACAAGTGCTAAGATTTTTATTTGGAATGGGAACTATGATGATGTCTTTGGTTGTTGCAGAAAGCCTCAGCGTTATGTTAAATATGAACTATGAATTCCACTACAACCGCAATTATACAAGACATCTACATACTCAACAAACAAATATGTATTTCACCTACTTAACTCTTATCCAGATTAATAATGGCTCTTTGGTTCAGCACATTGGTTATCTTTCAGGAACTAATTTAACCTTCCCATTTTAACTACATCTATACTGAGGATAGACTTTCAGGGATGCAATGTTCTTGCTTTAAAGTAAAATACAGTCTACTGTTAACTGAACTTCCATGAAGCAACATTAATTTTGGAGCGTGGTAGTCAGTAATCAGTGGCTCATTTTGATGTACTTTATCCAATGTGTCTCTTCGTGCTCAGTGAGGATATACTGTGCCATCCTTCAGTCAACTGTGTGGCATCTGTGAGACTATGTTAAAAATGTATCCAGACTCTCCCAAGCTATCCCAAGGCTGAGGTAGCAGCTGCATGTGAAATACTAAGATAAATCTTAAAGTCATGATTAAAACCCTTCTAGGTCAAAAAGTGTTTAATAATTTCCATCTACTATTGGAATGCTCCATCAGGGATTTTTGGCGTGGCATACTTGGGAGGTAGCCTTTCTGTCTGAAGAATGCTCTCTCTCTCTCTAAATTATAGTTTGCATGACTGGTAACTAGAACTCTTTGTTCCTTTGTGTGCGTACTCACTCAGTGTGCCATGTCAGGCTGCCATGTGAGCAACTAGACCCATGTGGCCTTTCTAATCGCCCCCTAGAAGATGCAGCCACTCCAGATCTGCTTGGCTTTGCCCATTTGTGTATAATACCTGTGTTTTAGGGGTCTCAGTAAAATGGTGAATTCTTTCTGATCAGCTGAACAATCAGGGTCAGCTTTTTAGATTCCTTTATATTTCAGATAACTTTTTGATCAAAGCCAGTTAAAGACAAAAACCTGTTTTATATTCTGAAACAAATTAGGAAAATTGAGTAAAAGATGGAGTTTATAACCAGGAAAAAAGGCATCTTGATTATCTCTACAGTGAACCTAAAGGGTTCCAGGTTCTAAAAATACAATATCCTCTAAGGGGACAAAAACAGGTCTAGAGAATTTATTTAAAATATAGCCACCTATTGTTGTTTCATAAATAAATGTTTTTTTCTTAAAAACCTTTACAGGAATGCTTGACACTCTAGTCAAATACTTCGCTTAAGTAGATTAAAATATTTACACTTGGGCCACACAGGTCGTGTTGCCCCTCCCAGCACATACACACTCAAACACAGATACCTTTTCTATGAAGGAAAATTTCCATATATGGTGCTTTCTCAGTGCTAGGGAAAAGGGAGATTTTACTATGCTCCAACAACTGTAACTGGCATTTCCCTTAAAAAGGTCTACAAAATAGATTCTTCACACTGATTTGATTCGCCTCTGTGCAGAGAATTAATTCCCATTAAAAGGGGAGGATAGAGAGAATATATTTTGCAAACCTTCTAGAGAAAAGAAATTATTTCAAAGCCTCTGTCAGAGTTCGAGTATTAAGATCAGACCATGTAGCTAGTGGACAAATTGAGCTTTCTATTTACAATTCTCTTTTCTACTTCCTGATTTTTTTTATCATCTCAGTTTTTTAAAGCACTCTCCTCACAGAGTGACAGGACCAAGAATAGGAAATGAGACTCAAGTTTCACCATTTACCTCCCATCAGTACAGTTAGTGGTAGAGTTTCAACCGGTCATTACTTGCTGAAATGAGGTTGGGGGGGGGCAGTACCTGTGTATTTCATTCACCTGTGTTCATACTTGCCTTCATTGTGGACAACTGAGAGTTGGCTGTGGCTTTATTTCTTGATGGAAATGTTTCCATGGTCATATTATTTGGCACTAGAGGTTGCTTAGGTTCATGAATGCCATTCTTAAAGATGCAGATGGTACATGAGCCATAGACACCTGGCCTTTCAGGGACGTGAGCATAAATTACATCTGTCTAGTGGTTCCATACGCCTCATAAAAGTGAAATCTGGGGATTGTTCGCTGCTTCAGTATGATGGTTTTCCATGCATTGTCTCATCATCCCTAGGATATGTGCTGAATGAAAATTTCCTGTAATTCCTGTTAATATATTGTTAATGTCAGACGTGATGTGATACCGTTGAACTGTCCAAATGTACAACTACTTAATGGTGTTTGTGGAACTGAAATGTCTTAAATGTTGCATGAAATATGTTATAAAAATAGATTTGTTTTCTATTTTTCAACACCTCAGAATTGAGGGTTCATGGGCCAATAAGTGCAATATTTAATGACTTACTCAGTGTATATAAACTAGTGTGAAAGAGTGAATTATAATGAATGTGTGAGATGCTTTGATGGCTGTTTGACTTACTCAGATTATTTCGTGTAGCTGTATTTGTCTAGTGGTACAATTTATACAGTAAATACCTTATTGGTGTCATGTGAAACTCCTCTTTGCCTACTTCAAGGTATGTTTTTTTTCCCCCTATAAGACCAAACATTTAGGATCTGGGAATATATGTCAATTTTGCCTTTTAGAATTGTGGATTTTGTTTTCAAGACAGAATGGCTGTTAGTTTATTTTGTATAGGCATTCCCTTCTTTAATTCAGAATCTTCCTTAAGCCTTTTATAAGAGGTTAATTTAGAAACCTAAGAAAAAATATGCACATAAGGAAAAGTCATTTTTATTTTTCTCTGAAATGTTGATCACATGTTCTGTCTCCTAAGAATTTTCACTCATATTTTTGTGTATATTTCATTGTCACTCAACCTTGTGTTTGGTTTGCAAATTTAACACTGTCAATCCTAAATCCTAAAATATTGATGTCTTTTTAGGTTGTTGCTAGTGTTATATTCACTTTCAATTCTCAATTGTCCACACTGATAATATAGGAGAAACAAGTCAGAATCCTTAAATCACTTTGGTATGTCATCATAAACTCATATATTCGTCCTCATACTCCCTTGGTTAATCTCATAATTGGTGGCATAGAACTTCAACGAGATACAAAATCAAGAAATTAGGCCTGGTTGCTGGATTACCAAAAACTATGTATTTATGTATATGAAGTTTCAAGTAGGACAACTACCTTAAACTCCTATTTGCCATTTTAATTTTTAAGGCAAAACACTCATTGTAATACTGTGTTTTGCCTTTTCATTTAGTTAGAGTAAATCATGATACCCTTGGGAAAAACGTTGAGTTTTTCACTAAAAATGATGAAAAACAGTTGGTTTTAGATGACCATGGCCCTCTGTACATCACAGGAAGCCTTCAGTTCTCTCTATGGCAATTGCCTGAAATTGACATGTGAGAATGTGCCAATCATATTAAATGGCTTTGGACCACTACCAGCGATATGTGGCCCTATTTTACATGTGATAGCCTGCTCTCGGACCCACAGAAGTCAAGTAGAGGTGGGTGAAACAGGGAGGTTAGAGACTACTTCGTGCCAAATTTTAAAAAAAGAAAAATATAAGCAGGTAGCCAACATTAGAATGATAATTTAAGGGTGTGTTTAAATGTTTAGTCGTCAATAGTTACTGAATACCATGTACTCAGTGCTGTGGGAATCAAACATGGAAGAGGTATGGCTCTGGCCTCTAATAAGCTTACTGACTGAAGAACAAGGAACGAAATACCAGGATATGATCTAAATGCTATGTTATGTCAGGCTATAGGAGCACAGAGAATGTGAAACCTACAAAAACAGGAAAAGTCAAGAATGGCTCCATTGAAGAGGTGAGACATGATCCCAGAAAGAATTAGATAGAGGAGATTGTGCCAGGCAAATAAATGGGAAAGGTCACAGTTTGTTCCCTTGAATGGAAGGGGGACAGAGCTGGCAGCTAGAGATCATTGTTTTCCTCCAGAGAACCAGACTGGCCCTCGGAAACCCAACGAATTACCCCAGTTTGGTTCTCTCTGTTTTTATCCCCATGAGGAAAGCAAGCTGCAGTATCGTCATATTCCTCTGTGCTGAACAGCCCCAGACTCGGGCCCAAAACACAAATTAATCTGAAGCTCATAAGAACAGTAGATTTAGACATTTTGCCCATGCACCAAACCACAAGGCATTGTCAAATCCAGTGTCAACCAGGCAGATGTGAGCCCAGAGATTTTTCTGTGGTTCTGTGTTTCCCATAAAGGGTGTGGGGAAGTGCATAGATGAATACCTTCCTTTGTAACCAGGCACTTTCGGCTCCTTCTTAGTGACTGCACTGTGGAGCTCTTCTTGAGAAAAAATCGAGTAACGGCTTAATGCTTTCATATAGTGATCGTGCTGTTTATTTGAACACTACTGCTGCACAGCAAATATTATGACTCTTCATGTGTCCACAGGAGCTCTTGTCTGGGTTTAACGCTATAAAGTGTATTCACATTGTGAAGTTTTAATTCTCTTTATTAAAATTAATTGTGTAAGAACTGTATGTGCTCTATTAGGTATTAAGTTTGTATGTGAATTCTGTATAGAAAGTGGTTTTTGTTCTTTGGGTTTATCTTGTTTTATTTGGAGATTACAATAAATATCTAAGAGACTATATTCCTGAATTTCTCAGTCTTGGTCTGAGAACATTTTTCATCTCCTCTCAATTTGTATTACTTTTGGTTCTAGGATACCTATTTCCATTTTTTTCCTTCCTCATCTACAATCCTAGGCACAGTGCTGAGCTTGAACTAGAGACGGAATGAGTGTATTTTTATTTAGGGCTATGAGTTTCCTACACATGATTTTGGACTTAGGCAAAGGAGTTAACTCTAACATTTGTCATCTTTTAAGGTAGGTAACTTTTTATACCTGACTGACTATATTCCAGAATCAAAGCTCTTGGTTGTAGAATCAAGAAAGGCTGCTATGGTATTAAAAAGTCACCTCTGCTACCTGAAGACCATGTGTTCCTGTATCTGAATTCTAGGATCCAATGATTATTTTGCACCCTACTGACACAGCCTGGGAAAGAAGCATTCAACCAGGCAATGTATGGATGGGATGTGTGAGTGGTATAGGCTTTTTTAAATGAATGGTGTGTGATGCAGAGATGCTTCAGGTAATATGCAGGCTTGCCTTGGTCTTGGACCTCAGAGCATGGTGAAGCACCCAGTTATCCATCTATTTGCATCACAGCAGATCTACTACTAATTTTAAGATTGCTTAATGTTCTAATCATGCCAACAGCTCTATTTCCACATATTTTCTTTCAAATATGCCTCTAAAGCTGTTTCCCAAACTCTGTGCTAAAAATAAGCCAAGCAAGACGGTCCTAGGAATATCCACATGGGTCCACAGGGTCAAAATAACTTCCTGAACAGAACTCAGTGACAAGAGGGTCACCTGTCTGTCTAGACAAAGCAGGCAACATGAAAAGAATCAAAATGAATGGAAAATAATAAATTAAGGGACTTCCAGTTATATTAATCAACAAACATTTATAGAATGTCTTTTATGTGCTAATTTCTTGGTGTACATGAAAATACATAAATAGAATACTACCTCAGTGAACTCATACAATTGTGATAGAGGAAAATGTATAAGTTAATATTAATAGATTACCACAGTTTATATATTACTCTTTCCTAATATTTGTGTCTAATAAATAATTGAAGTGAACATTAGAAAGTTGTTTCATTCTAAAAGAACTCACAAAAATGTCTTCTTGAAATCTTATGAAATACATCTTTTTAGACAAGAGTCCTCTATCCTTAGGTAAAAGTCTTGCCAGTAACAAGACCTCAGAAGAACTACACATGCTTCATGGTCATTCTGAGGTTTCTGTGGCTAAACCAGTTCCAACTGGTTTTAGCAGGAATCCCCCTCTATGTTCACCCCTCAGAAATAATCACCCTGGCTTTAATTTTTAAAAAATGAAGTTACTATGTGTCTATTTTTCTCAATAACATTGAAAAGGTAGACCTAAAAAGAATATATCTGGCACCCTCAGAAGATGCTAATCATTTTTGCTAGGTTCCTATTGGTCCTGAAAAAGACTTCTAAATAAAAGGCCACATGGCAGGCTCTGGTCTTGGACACTTCTCGGGAACACTCAAGTCTGAAGGTTCTCTTTTTTCTCCTCTAAATTTCTTCTCACTTCACCCCATACCCACCAAGTCCAAAGAATCTTTAGTCTGGTGGAGAGGTAGTCTGACTGCTCAACTTTTCTTCCTAATCTATTTTTTATGCCCCAAGTCCTTCCGCACTAGAATTTCTTTTTTATTAATTCTAAATCCCAGGCAATTTCAACTAAAAATCATATTCTTTTTTAAAGTATATTGTTCCCCCCTTAAAGCAATTCTACTGACTGAATGGTAGAAAGGCAAAGATAATATATTGTATAGACAATATAAGAAGGCAAGTATTGGGAGAAAGTCTGGATTAAAATTTCAAAACAGTATACTACCAAGCAGACCATTACAATACAATTTGATGTGTGCCAATATAGAAGTTACATACAAACTACTGTGAAAGCACAGAAGAGGGGCAATTAACCCAGATTGGAGGCAAAGATTGCGATGTTCCAGGAAAGTGTACTAGAAGAAAAGAGACCTGAGTTAAAACATATAGGAGATGTAGGAGTTATGCTGGAGCAGAAGTGGAAGAAGAAGGTTATTCCACACAGAGAGAGCAACAAAAGCAAACCACAGAGGTAGAGCAGAGTACTGTGTATTCCTAGAACTCCAAAGCCATTCACATAGGTCATCGCAGGGTGGAAGAGAAAAAGAGAGGCTCAGTGTTGAGATCATCACACTTTTCTGAAATACTTTAAAAGTCTGGATTTCATGTTCCAGATTTGAAAAGTTCTTGAAGGAATTTAAGCAAGAAATTAGTCTGATCAGATTTGAATTTTGAAAGATCACTCGAATGGCAATATAGGAAATGGACTAATAGGAGGCAATGGTGGAAACAGAACAAGCATTAAAAAGCTGTTAGGTTATCTATATGCTTGAAGTAAAGGTGGCTCAGTAGTGGTGAAGAGTACAGGATACACGATAGTTCAATTTAGAAAGTAGGTAATGGTGACCAATAGGATTTCAAGAGTGAGAACTAGAAACTGAGAGGAGACACTGACATTTCTGGCTCAGTTTAAGTATATATTAGCTCCACTAACTCAAAGACAAAGTACAGGTTCTGGTTTAAGATGTTGATGTAGAAGATCCTGAACTCACCTCATCCCATGAACACACTGAATCTGTAGCTACATATCGAAAAACTTCCACTGAAAGAAAATGAAAAACTACCTGAGCAACCCCTATACACTGGGCAAATTTAAAAAAAAAAAATGCAGGTAAGAGAGGCTGAGACAGCCTCACCATAAACTCCATACTGAGTGTGGTGACCCACAATCAGGAGAGAACTCAAAACCCAGAGCTTCTCCCTGTGGAGGAAAGGGTTTGAGCTCCACATCAGGCACCTCAACTCTTAAAGTCTTCATCTGATAGATAAACTCCAAAACATCTAGCTTTTAAAATCAATGGGGCTCACATCCATGAGACCCATGAGTCTATAGCAAACCGAGAAACAGCCCATAAAGAGTTTGTGGACTCAAGATTCGTTTGCCTCAGAAACCAGCACAGAGGCAGTCAACTGAGAGGAGCCCAGGCTTTAAGACAAGCAAGTAAGCCTCTTTCACATAAAGTATCAGCCAGAGGGGCAGGCATCCAATTTAATACACATCTAGAGGCCTGATAGAGTACTCTCCAGAGACAGAGGCTGGCGGGCAGCATCTCTGTGCTCTCTCTCTGCCATGCTCCAGCTCACCTTTATCCCTTAGAAAGGAGTGCTTACCCTCTCTGGCACCCTGCCAAGTTTAATTACCTGGCTCTGGTGGCCAGTGGAGCTCAAGCTTGAGAATCCTAAAAAATAGTAACCAATGGAGAAAGAGTTCTTACATGGCTGCCACCCCCAGAGCACAGCAAGAGGCAGCAGACTGAGGCACCCAGTCTTTCTGTGAAAGAGGTCTACCAGCTTATCTTCAAGCTACGGCCTGAGGGATAGGTTTCTAACTAAACAGACATCTAAGAGCTTAATGTAATCTTCTCCAGAAACCTTAGAGGCCAGGCACAATCTTTGTGTTCTCCCTCTGCCACACCCCAAGAGGAGGGCTCTTACATGTGTCTGGTGCCCAGTTTTTATGTCTGGTGCTTTCGTTTTTGTGGTTGCCCCCCAGGGAATGCCCCTTGATGGCCTGGTTCTGATGGCCAGCAGGGCTTGCTTTCCTGAGTTCCATGGGATGGTAATAAACAGAGAGATGGTTCTTGGCAAGCTACCACTCCCAAGACACTGTGCAGACAGCAGACTGAAACACATCCCCAGTCTTTATGTGATAGAGGTCTATTTGCTTCTCCTGGTTCTTCAGCCTGGGGAACAGGCTTCTACTTTGTCACATGTTTAGGGCCTAACAGAGGGGCATTCCAAGGACAGAAGCTGCTGGACTCCATGTTTGTGCTCTCCCTATGCCTTGCTCTAGGCCACTTGTATCTTTTCTAAAGGACCTTGTGTACTCATCTGGCACCCCAATTTTTGCAACTGCCACCCACAAGATGCCTTTAGATTCCAGGACTCCTGTGGCCAGTGAAACTTATGCATACAGTCACATAAGACCATATATATATTTGTGCACTTTAAAAGCTGCTGCCTAAGGGTCTGGCTTCCATCAGCTTGAATCTATGTACTGACTGAGCTATTCCCGTTTAGGACACTGACAGCCTCAACTACTGGGAGTCACTAAGAATAAAATAATCTGCTTGAACAATCAAAAAAGGCAACCAAGAGCTAGGGCAGGGTTGAACGATAAGGTTCATCTCCTACCTGAGGACACTCCTTCAAGACTGAGAGAGGTGGGTGTTTTATCTAATACATAGAAACTAACACAGAGTGTCAAGGAAAAAGAAGAAACAGAAAAATGTGTTCTAAAAGGCAGAACACACCTAAGAACAAGTTCTTAATGAAACAGATGTAACCGATTTGCCTGATAAAGAATTCAAAATAATGGTCATAAAGATGTTTCAACAAACTCAGAAGAATGAACACAGTGAGAATTTCAACAACGGAATAGAAAATATAAGAAAGTACCAAATAGTAGTCATAGAACAGAAGAATCTAATAAATGAACTGAAAACTACACTAGAAAATTTCAATAGCAGACTAGATGAAGCTAAAGAAAGGATCAGTCAACTCAAAGACAGGGCAGTGAAACTATCTAATCAGAGCAGCAAAAGGAAATGATGACAAAAAGTAAAGATAGCTTAAGGGACTTAAAGAACAACATTGAGCATACCAAGATTCATATTATAGGGGCCCCAGAAGAGAAGAGAGAAAGGTGTCAGAAAATTTATTTGAAAAAATAATGGCCCCAAACTTCCCTAACCTGGGAAAGGAAACAGACATCTAGATCCAGGAATCCAGAAAATTGCAAGTATAATGAACCCAAAACAGACCCACACCATGACACATAATTAAAATGTCTAAAGTAAAGACAAAGGGAGAATCTTAAAAGCAGCAAGAGAAAATCAATTTGTTACATAAAGGAAACCCCCCTAAGACTATCAGATTTTTCAGCAGAAACTTTGCAGGCTAGAAGAAAGTAGCACAATATATTCAAACTAAGAATACTCTACCCAGCAAAGTTATCATTCAGAATTGAAGACGAGATAGCAAAATCTAAAAATGTTCATCATAACTAAACTGTCCTTAAAATAAATGTTAAGGGGACTTCTTTAAGCTGAAAAGAAAGGGCAGTAATTAGTAACAGGAAAAGATATGAAGTAATCTCACTGGTAAAGGTAAATATATAGTAAAATTAGGAATAATCTAATGTAAAATGGTGAATTAATCACTTGTAAAGCTAGTATGAAGGTTAGAAGACAAAAGTAATAAAATAACTATAACTACAATAATTAGGAAAGGGATACATAAGATAAAAACGTAAAATATGACATCAAGAACATAGAATGAGGCAGGGGGGAGATTAAAATGTAGAGCTTTAGATGCATTTGAACTTAAGTTGTTAAGAACTTAAATTAGACTGTTATAAATGTAAGTTGTTTTATTAAAGCCTCATGGTAACCACAAGGCAAAAACCTACAGTAGCTACACAAAAAAGAAAGCTAAAGACATACAAAACACCACTACAGAAAGTCATAATATCACAAAGGAAGAGAGCAAGAGAAGAACAGAAGAAATACAAACAGCCAGAAACAATAAAAATGGCAATAAGTACCTATCTATCAATAATTACTTTAAAATAAATATATTAAATTCTCCACTCAAAAGACATGGAGTGCCTGAAGGGATAAAATAAAAATTTAAAAGAACCATCTGCAGGCTGGCTACAAAAGACACAAGGGCATACACAGTAAAGGGATGGAAAAAGATATTCCATGCAAATGGAAACTAAAAGAAAGGTAGGGTAAGTATACTTATATCAGACAAAATAGACTTTAAAACAAGGACTGTAACAAGAGACAAAGAAGGGCATTACATAATGAAAACAGTTCAATCAACAAGGTAATACAACATTTGTAAATATTCATGTACCCAACATAGGAACACCTAAATATGTAAAGCAAATATTTATAGACCTAAATGAATAAGCCATGCAATACAATAGTAGTATGGGACTTTAAAGCCCCACTTTCATCATTGGATAAATTGTCCCAGTCAGAAGATAAATAAGAAACATCAGCCCTAAACGACACATTAGACCAGATGGACTTAACAGGTATATAAAGAAAATTCTACCCAAGAGATTATAGAGTCTTTTCAAGTGCACATGGAAGATTCTCTAGGATAGATCGTATGGTGGGCCACAAAACAAGTCTTAATAAATTTAAGAAGACTGAAATCATATCAAACATCTTTTTAACCACAGTGATATGAAACTAAATATCAATTACTGAAGAATACTGGAAAATTCACAAAGAAGTAGAAATTCAACAATATGTTACTGAATAATCAATGGGTCAAAAAAAAAATCAAAAAATACCTTGGGGACTTCCTTGGTGGTGCAATGGTTAAGAATCTTCCTGCCAGAGCAGGGGACAAGGGAAGATCCCACATGTCGCAGAGCAACTAAGCCTGTGTGCCACAACTACTGAGCCTGTGCTCTAGACCCCACGAGCCACTACTGAGCCCATGTGCCATAACTACTAATGCCCACATGCCTAAAGCCTGTGCTCCGCAACAAGAGAAGCCACCACAATGAGAAGCCGCACACTGCAATGAGGAGTAGCCCCCACTTGCTGCAACTAGAGAAAGCCTGTACACAACAATGAAGACACAATGCAGTCAAAAAAAAAAAAAAAACTTGAACAAATGAAAATGGAAATACAACAAACCAAATCTTATGGGATACAGCAAAAGAAGTTCTAAGGGAGAAGTTCATAGCCATAAATACCTACATCAAGAATCAAATATCTCAAATTAAAAAAAACCTAACTTACTACTCAAGGAACTAGAAAAAAAAACCACTTAAAACCCAGCGTTAGCAGAAGGAAGGAAATAAAGATCAGAATAGAAACAAATGGAGACTAAAAAGACAATAGAAAAAAAATCAATGAAACTAAGAGCAGGTTCTTTGAAGATATTAAAAAAAATTACAAATATTTAGCTAGACTCACCAAGAAAAAAGAGGACTCAAAATCAGAAATCAAAGACATTACAATGCATACCACAGAAACATAAAGGATTGCAGGAGACTTCTGTGAAGAAGTACACACCATTGAGTTAGGCAACCTAGAAGAAATGGATAAATTCCTAGAAACATAAAAACTACCAAGACTGAATTGTGAAGAAATACAAAATCTGAATAGAACAATTACTAGTTAGGAGATTGAATCAGTACTCCAAAACCTCCCAACAAACAAAAGTCAAAGACCAGACAGCTTCATTGATGAATTCTACCAAATATTTAATGAATAGCAATCTTCCTCAAACCCTTCAAAAAAAACAGAAAAGGAAACACTTCCAAACTCTTTTTAGAAGGCTAGCATTACCGTGATACCAAAACCAGACAAGGACACCACAAGAAAACTACAGACTAAAATCACTGATGAACACAGATGCAAAAATCCTCAAAATATCAGCAAACTGAATTCACTATTAAAAGAATCATTCACCATGATCAAGTGCAACTTATTCCAGAGATTCAAGGGTTGTTGAACATTCACAAATCAATGTAGTACATCATATTAATGAAAAGCATTTGACAAAATTCGACATCCATTTATGATAAAAACTCTTAATAAGGTGGATATAAAGGGAACAAACCACAGCATAAAAGGCCATATATGTACATAGCAATAAGGACATACCTATCAGTTACAAGCCCACAGCTAACATCACACTGGTGAAAACCTGAAACCTTTTCCTCCAAGATCAGGAAAAAACAAGGATGACTACTCCCACCAGTCTTATTCAACATAGTACTGGAAGTCCTAGCCAGAGCAATTAGCAAGAAAAAGAAATAAAAGGCATACAACTCACACAGGAAAAGTAAAACTGTCACTATTTGCTGATCTTATACATAGAAAATCCAAAAGATTCCACCTCCAAAAAAAATGCAAGAACTAAATAAATTTCAGGATATAAAAATCAGTATGTAAAAATCTGGTGCATTTCTATACACTAACAATGAACTATCAGAAAGATATTAAGAAAGCAATCCCATTTAAAATATCATCAAAAGGGAAAAAAAACTCAAGAATAAATTTAACCAAGGAGGTGAAAATTTTTACACTGAAAACTGCAAAACATCGATGAAAAAAAATTGAAGAAAATACAAATAAATAAAAAGATATTCTATGCTCATGGATTTGAAGAATTAATATGGTTAAAATGTCCATACTACTCCAAGAAATCTATACAGACATTGCAATCCCTATAAAAATTCCAGTGGCATTTTTCACAGAAATAGAAAAAAATCATAAAAGTGGTATAGAACCACAGAAGACTCCAAAATATCCAAAGCAATCTTGAGCAAGAGCAAAGCTGGAGGCATCATGCTCTCTGATTTCAAACTAGACTGTGAAGTTATAGTAATCAAAAAAGTTTGATGTTGGCATAAAAACAAACACATAGCTCAGTGGAACAGTACAGAGAGCCCAGCAGTTAAGTGCACACATATGTGGTCAATTAATTTACAACCAAAGAACTAAGAATCTACAGTGGGAAGAGGACAGTCCCTTCAATAAATGATGCTGGGAAAATTGGACAGCCACATGCAAAAGAATAAAACTGGATGCCTATCTTACACCACTTACAAAAATTAACTCACATTGGCTTAAAAACTTAAATGTAGGGCTCCCCTGGTGGTGCAGTGGTTGGGAGTCTGCCTGCCAATGCGGGGGACACGGGTTCGAGCCCTGGTCCGGGAGGATCCCACATGCCGCGGAGCTCTGAGCCTGCGCTCTGGAGCCCGCAAGCCACAGCTCCTGAAGCCTGGGCACCTGGAGCCTGTGCTCTGCAACAAAAGAAGCCACCGCAATGAGAAGCCCGTGCACTGCAACGAAGAGCAGCCCCTGCTCACCACAACTAGAGAAAGCCCCTGCACAACAACGAAGACCCAACGCAGCCAAAAATAAATAAATAAAATATTAAAAAAAAAAAAAACAACTTAAATGTAAGACCTGAAACCATAAAACTCCTAGAAGTAAACAAAGGTGGCAATCTCCTTAACATCAGTCTTTGTGATTATTTTTTGGATTTAATATCCAAAACAAAGGTAACTGATAATATTACTGATAGTTAACAGCAAATAAACACAATTCAACACTAAATTATTTATTAAGTACACTGTTAACCCAGCACAGGTATGCACCCAGGGAAAGATTAAAAAAAGTAAAAGGAACTCAGCAAATATAAACCCTCCTGTTTACCAAAAACATCACCTCTAGCATAACTAAAGGCACTGCCTGCTCAGTGATAACTGTTAAGCAGCTGTGGTATCCTGCCCGTGCAGCATAATCATTTGTTCTCTAAATAAGGACTTGTATGAATGGCCACACAAAGGTTTTACTGTCTCTTACTTTCAATCAGTGAAATCGACCTTCCTGTGAAGAGGTAGGAGTAAAAAAATAAGACAAGAAGACCCTATGGAGCTTTAATTAATTAACCCAAATAAATATAACTTAACCACCGAGGAATAATATAATTTTCACGAGGGTTTGACAGTTTTGGTTGAGGTGACTTTGCAGAACAAAAAAGCTTCCTAATGATTAAAATCTAGACCTACTAGTCGAAACACATTATCACTTATTGATCCAAATATTTTGATCAATGGAACAAGTTACCCTAGAGACAACAGCACAATCCTATTCTAGAGTTCATGTTGACAATAGGGTTTGCGACCTCGATGTTGGGTCAGGATACCCCAATGGTGTAACCGCTATTAAAATTTCATTTGTTCAACAATTAAAGACCTATGTCATCTGAGTTCAGACCAGAGCAATCCAGGTAGGTTTCTATCTATTACATATTTCTCCCAGTACAAAAGGACAAGAGAAATGAGGCCTATCTTTTAAAAGCACCTTAAAATCAGTTAATGATATAATCTTAACATATAGAAAACATTACCCAAGAACAGGGTTTGTTAGGGTGGTAGAGTCTAGTCATTGCGTAAAACTTAAAAATTTATAACCAGAGGTTCAAATCCTCTCCCTAAAAAAATGTTTATAATTAATATCTTTATACTCATTATCGTTATTCTTCTAGCTGTAGCACTCCTAACATTAATTGAATGAAATATTCTAGGCTATGCAACTTCGAAAAGGACCAAATATCTTTGGAACATATGGCCTACTATAACTTATCTCTGATGCAATCAAATTACTCATCAAAGAGCCACTACAACCAGCTACATCTTCTATTTCCATTTTTATTATCACAGCCATTCTAGCCTTAACTTTAGCCCTAAGCATATGAATTCCCCTACCCATACCCTGCCTCCTTACTGATATAAACTTAGGGGTATTTTTTATAGTAGCTATGCCAAGCCTAGCTGGCTACTCCATCCTATGGTCTGGATGAGCTTCCAATTCAAAATATGCACTAACTGGAGCCCTATGAGCAGTAGCACAAACAATCTCATATGAAGTAACACTAACAAGCATTCTCCTGCCAATCCTTCGAATAAATGGATCCTTTACCCTCTCAACCCTCATCACAACACGAGAACATTTATAAATAATCTTCCCAGCATGACCACTGGCCATAATATGATTTATTTCTACCCTAGCAGAAACCAATCAAGCCCCCTTCAACCTAACACAAGGAGAATCTGAACTCATATTGGGCTTCAATGTAGAATATGCAGCAGGCTCCTTCACTATATTTTTCTTAGCAGAATATGCCAACAACATCATAACAAATATTTTCCCAACAATCCTCTTTCTAGGAGCCCTGCACAACCTCCACACATCAGAACTATACACAACCAACTTCATTATCAAAATACTACTATCAGCAATTTCCTTCTTATGAATTTGAGCATTCTATCCTTGATTCTGATATGATCAACTCCACTCCAAAAATGATGGTTTATATCCTTCCCCTACTAGTAAATCCTGTTATTCTTATTATCATCATAACAACCATTATCTCAGGAATAACATAAATGTAGTTACCAGTTAACACTGAATACTTATCTGAATCGGATTTGAAATAAGTATACTAGCCATTATTCCCATTAAAATAAAAAAATTCAACCCATGAGTCATGGAAGCATCTATTAAACATTTTCTGATACAAGCCACTGCATCATTATTACTTAGAATAGTGGTTATAATTAACCTATTATATTCCGGCCAATGAACTATTACAAAAATCTTTAACTCAGCAGCATCAATAGTAATAACAGTAGCCCTAATCATAAAACTAGGGCTATCTCCATTCCACTTCTGAGTATCTGAAGTCACACAAGGCATCTCGTTAATAGCAGGCTTAATTTTATTAACATGACAAAACTCGCACCCCTATCAGTATTATACCAAATTTCACCATCCATTAACCTAAGTTTAATACTATCTGTATCTATATTATCAATTATAATTGGAGGATGAGGCAGACTAAATAAACCCAATTACAAAAAATCATAGCCTACTCATCAGTCACCCATATAGGGTGAATAACTATAATAAGCTATTATATTGTATAATCCAACTATAACAATCCTAAATCTACTAATCTATATCATAATAATGTTTACCATATTTATACTATTTATTTATAGCTCAGCCACCACTACGCTATCACTATCACAGACATGAAATAAAATGCCCATTCACGACCTTTATTCTAATCACCCTATTATCAGCAGGAGGTCTTCCACCACTATCAGGTTTTATACCAAAATAAATAATCATTCAAGAAAGAACAAAAAATAATAACATTATTTTACCTACATTAATAGGTATTATGACGTTACTTAATCTGTATTTCTTCATATGACTCACATACTCCACAGCACTGACTATATTTCCCTCCACCAACAACATAAAAATAAAATGACAATTTGATTTCACAAAACAAATGATCTTCCTACCAACAGTAATCATTATATCTACAATGCTATTACCACTTACACCAGTCTTTTCAGTAATGGACTAGGAATTTAGGTTAGTATAGACCAAAAGCCTTCAAAACCCTAAATAAGTATAATTTACTTAATTCTTGTTTAATAAGGATGGTAAGACTATATCTTACATCAATTGAATGCAAATCAAACACTGTAATTAAGCTAAATCCTCACTAGATTGGTGGGCTCACATTTCCCAGGAAATTTCAGTTAAGGCTAAATACTCTAGTCAACTGGCTTCAATCTACTTCCCCCACGGCCAGGGAAAAACAGGAGGAAGAAGTCCGGGCAGAATTGAAGCTGCTTCTTTGCAATTCAGTATGTTAGATTGACCACAGGATGTGGCAAAAAGAGGACTTAACCCCTGTCTTTAGATTTACAGTCTAATGCTTACTTAACCATTTTACCTGTGCTCATAAACGCTGATTATTCTCAACCAACCACAAAGATATTGGTATTTCATATTTATTATTTGCTGTTTGAGCTGGAATAGCAGGCACTACTCTAAGCCTATTAATTCATGCTGAATTAGGTCAACCCGGAACATTACTTGGAGATGATCAAATTTACAATGTAGTTGTAACAGCCCACACAGTTTTAATAATCTTTTTTGTAGTTATACCTATTATAACTGGCGGTTTGGGAGATTGACTAGTCCCATTCATAATTGGAGCACCCCATATAGCCTTCCCCTGCATAAATAATATAAGCGTCTGATACCTTCCATCTTCTTTCATACTATTATCGCATCATCAATAGTTGAACCTGGCACCAGTACAGGTTGAACCATATATCCACATTTAGCTGGAAACCTAGCCCACGCAGGAGCTTCCGTTGACCTTACCATTTCTTCCCTACATTTAGCAGGTGTTTCCTCAATCTTAGGTGCTATTAAGTTTATTACTACAATTATTAATATAAAACCACCCACTCTGTCCCAATACCAAACACCACTATTTGTATGATCCGTTCTAATTACAGCTGTATTACTATCACTATCAGTTTTAGCAGCCAGAATTACTATACTATGAACAGACCGAAACCTAGACACAGGGAGAGGTGATCCAATCTTATATCAACACTTATGTTGATTCTTCGGACACCCTGAAGTTTATATTCTTATTTTACCTGGATTTGGAATAATTCCACATATTGTCAGGAAAAAAAGAACCTTTTGGGTATATAGGTATAGTTTGAGTCTTAATGTCAATCAGCTTCATAGGGTTTACCATGGGAGTCCACCATATGTTTACAGTAGGAATAGATGTTGATACACAAGCATATTTTACAACAGCTACTATAATTTTTGCCATTCCTATATGAGTAAAATATTTAGCTGACTAGTAACACTTCACGGAGGTAATATCAAATGATCCCCTGTCATAATATGAGCTCTTGGCTTCATTTTCCTTTTCACAGTAGAAGGACTAACAGTAATTGTTTTAGCTAATTCAACCCTAAATATTGTCCTTCACAATACATATTATGTAGTTGCACACTTCCACTCTGTATTATCAACAGAAGCAGTATTCACTGTTATAGGAGGCTTCGTACATTTAATCCCACTATTTTCAGGTTATAAACTCAATGAGTCATGAGCAAAAGGTCACTCTGTAATTATATTTGTAGGTGTAAATATAACCTTCTTCCCACAACATTTCCAGGTCTATCTGGAATACCACAACAATATTCTGACTACCCTAATGCCTACACAACAAGAAATAGTGTTTCATCAATAGGCTCCTTTATTTCACTAATAGCAGTAATATTAACAATTTTTATAATTTGAGAGGTATTTGCATCAAAACGAGAAGTCTTAACAGTAGGATTAACTACTACAAATTTAGAGTAACTATACTGGATGCCCTCCACCATATCACACATTTGAAGAACCCATTTATGTCAATTTAAAATAGTGAAGAAAGGATGGACTCGAACCCTCTTCTACTGGTTTCAAGCCAACAGCATAACCATTATGTCTTTTTCAATAAATGAGTCATTAGTACAGTTTTACATAAGTTTGTCAAAGTTAAATTATAGGTGAAAGTCCTATATATCTCCATAGCATATTCCCTCCAACTAGGATTTAAAGATGCAACATCACCCATTATAGAAGAACTTCTACACTTTCATGATCATACATTAATAATATTTTTAATTAGCTCTCTTGTTCTTTACATTATTTCACTTATACTAACAACTAAATTAACACATACAAGCACAATAGATGCACAAGAATTAAAAACTATCTGAACAATTTTACCAGCTATTATCATAATTTTAATTGCCTTACCATCATTATGAATTCTTTACATGATGGATAAAATTAATAATCCCTCTCTAACTAAAAACCATAGGACACCAATGATACTGAAGCTATGAATATACAGACTATGAAGACTTAAACTTTGACTCCTATATAATTCCTACATCAGATATAAAACCAGGAGAATTACGACTATTAGAAGTAGATAGCGGAGTAGTTGTTCCTATAGAAATAACAATCCAAATACTAATCTCCTCAAAAGATGTTTTACACTCATGAGCTATACCTTCACTAGACCTAAAAACAGATGCCATTCCAGGAAGCATGACCAGGTCTATATTACGGATAATGCTCAGAAATTTGTGGGTCATAGCTTTAGGCCCACCATCCTTGAATTAGTACCACTAAAATACTTTGAGAAATGATCTGCATCAATACTATAAATACGTTAAGAAGCTAAATAACGTTAACCTCTTAAGTTAAAGCTTGGGAGTTAATCCTCCCCTTAATGATATGCCGCAACTAGATACATCAACATGATTTATTACTATCCTATCAATAATTCTAGTCCTATTCATTATATTTCAACTAAAAATTTCAAAACATATTTACTATTCAAACCCAGAATCAATATTACCAAAACACTAAAACAACCCACTCCTTTAGAAATAAAATGAATGAAAATTTATTTGCTTCTTTCATTAACAGGGCTTCCTGTTGTTATCTTAATTATCATATTTCCAAGCATTCTATTTCCTACACCTAATCGACTAATCAAGCATATAACTTCTATTCAAAAGTGATTGGTTCAAATAACATCAAAACAAATAACAGCTATTCACAATCACAAAGTACAAACCTGAACACTAATACTAATATCACTCATTTATCAGATCAACAAATCTACTAGGACTACTACCACATTCATTTACACCTACTATACAACTCTCAATAAATCTAGGCATGGCAGTTCCCCTATGGGCAGGGACTGTAATTACAGACTTTTGTCACAAAGTAAAAACATCCCTAGCTCACTTTCTACCACAAGGAACACCAGTTCCTCTTATTTCCATACTAGTTATCATTGAAACTATCAGTTTATTTATTCAATCAATAACCCTGGCCGTACACTTGACAGCTAACATCCCTGGACACCTGTTGATTCATTTAATTGGAGGAGCAACTCCAGCATTACTAAATATTAGCACTGCCACAGCCTTAATTACATTTATTATCCTTATCTTCCTCACCATTCCCAAATTTGCTGTTGCCATCATTCAAGCCTACATATTTATCCTACTAGGAAGCCTTTACTTACACAATAATACATAATGACCCACCAAACCCATGCATATCATATAGTAAACCCCAGTCCCTGGCCCTTCACAGGAGCTCTTTCAGCCCTCCTAATAACATCAGTCCTAATTATGTGATTTCACTTTATTTCAACATTATTGTCACCAAGCCCACTAACAAATACCTTAACAATATATCAATGATGTTGAGACACCATCCAAGAAAGCACTTTCCAAGGCCATCATATACCAATTGTTCTAAAAGGACTTTGATATGGAATAATCCTATTATTTCATAAGTCCTCCTTTTTTACTGGCTTTTTCTAAGTTCTTTAACCACTCAAGCCTTGCCTCCACACCTGAGCTAGGAGGATGCTGACCACCAACAGGCATCTGTCCCCTAAATCCACTAGAAGTTCAACTCATCAATACCTCTGTACTATTAGCCTCTGGGGTATCCATTACCTGAGTCCACTAGAGCCTCATAGAAGGAAACCGCAAACACATAATTTAAACTCTTTTTATTACAATTGCTTTAGGTGTTTTTTTACACTTCTACAAGCCTCAGAATATTATGAAGCATCTTTTACAATCTCAGACGGAGTGTATGTATCAACTTTCTTCATAGCTATAGGATTTCACAGGCTACATGTAATTATTGGCTCTACCTTCCTTATTGTCTGCCTCTTATGTCAATTAAAGCATCATTTTACATCTAATCATCATTTAGTCTTCAAAGCCACTGCCTGATACTGACATTCTGTAGATGTACTATGACTATTCCTTTATGTATCTATTTTTGATGAGGATCTTATTCTTTTAGTATTAAATAGTACAATTGACTTCCAATCAGTTTTGGTATAATCTGAAAAAGAATAATAAACCTGATACTGACATTAATTACAAATATAGCACTAGCTTCATTTCTTGTATTCGTCGCATTTTGATTCCCTAAATTAAATATTTATACAGAAAAAGCAAGTCCCTATGAGTGTGGATTTGACCCCCATAGGATCAGCCCATCTACTCTTTTCCATAAAATTTTTCCTAGTAGCTACTACATTTCTCCTTTCGACTTAGAAACTGATCTTCTTTTACCCCTACCATAAGCATCTCAAACAATCTAAAAACTATACTCATTATAGCACTATTCCTAATCTTATTACTAGCCACAAGCCTAGACTACAAATGAATCCAAAAAGGACTAGAATGAACTGAATATGGTAATTAGTTTAAAATAAAATAAATGATTTTGACTCATTAGAATATGATTAAGTTCATAATTACCAAATGCCTTTAGTATATATAAATATTGTTACAGTATTTATAGTATCTCTCATAGGGTTATTAATATATCAATCTCACCTAATATCCTCACTACTATGCCTAAAAGGTATAATATTATCACTATTTATTATAGCAAGCCTAATAATCCTAAACACAAATTTTACCTTGGCCAGCATAATACAAATCGTTCTGCTACTCTTCACCGTCTTCAAAGCTGCACTCAGACTATCCCTACTGGTAATAGTATCAAACACATATGGCACTGATTAAGTACAAAACCTTAAACATCTCCAATGTTAAAAATTATTATCCCTACAATTATATTAATACCACCAGCATGACTATCAAAAAGCAACATAATCTGAATTAACACTACAGTACATAGCCTATTAATTTGTTTCATAAGCCTTTTTCTCCTAAACCAATTCAACGACAAAAATCTTAACTTTTCACTAGTTTTTCCTCCAACTCCTTATTAGCACCATTTTTAATTTTAACATGACTCTTACCATTAATACTAATAGCCAGCCAATTTCACCTGATCAAAGAATCATTAACCTGGAAAAAAATTATATATTACTATGCTAGTAAAACTACAAATATTCCTAATTATAACATTTACTGCCACACAGAACAAATCTTATTTTACATTTTATTTGAAGCAACACTAGTCCCAACACTTATCTTCATTACCCAATAGGGCAATCAAACAGAACAACTTAATGCAGGACTTTATTTCTTATTTTATACACTAGTAGGGTCCCTCTCACTCTTAGTAGCATTAGTATATATTCAGAATATCACAGGCTCATTAATTTTCTAATAATCCAATATTGAACTCAAGCAATATCCAACACCTGATCCAACGTTTTCATATGATTAGTATGCATAACAGCCTTTATAGTAAAAATACCCCTATATGGTCTCCACTTTTGGTTACCCAAAGCACATGTAGAAGCCCCCATTGCAGGGTCTATAGACCTTGCAGCCATACTGCTAAAACTCAGAGGTTATGGTATATTGCTACTTACAAAAATATTAAATCCATTAACGGACTTTATATCATATCCCTCCCTCATACTCTCTTTATGAGGAATAATTATAACCAGTTCAATTTGCTTAACGCCAAACAGACCTAAAATCGCTATTCCTCTGTTAGTTATATAGCTTTAGTTATTGTAGCTATTCTTATCCAACACCTTGAAACTATATAGAAGCTACCACTCTAATAATTGCTCACAGCCTCACATCATCTACACTATTCTGCTTAGCAAATTCAAATTATGGAAGTATCCACAGCCAAACAATAATTCTAGCCTGAGACTTACAGACATTTCTCCCATTAATTTCAACATGATGACTATTAGCAAGCCTAACAAACTTAGCTCTACCCCCAACTACCAACCTATCAGAGTTATTTGTAGTAATATTACATATTATTTCATGATCAAACATTACCATTATCTTAATAGCAATTAATATAATTACTGCCCTATACTCCCTATATATGTTAACCATAACACAATGAGACAAATATACACATAATATCAAACCATCATTTGCACTAGAAAATGCCCTCATAACCCTTCACCTGTTACCTCTATTACTCCTATCATTAAACCCCCAAATCATTTTAGGGCCCTTGTACTGTAAATTTAGTTTAAAAAAAACTAGATTATAAATCTAGTAACAGAAGACTAGATCTTCTCATTTACCAAAAAATTATGCAAGAACTGCTAATTCATGCCTCCATACCTAACAGTATGTTTTTTTCAAGCTTTTAAACGATAGCAGCGACTTCCCTGGTGGCGCAGTGGTTAAGAATCTGCCTGCCAGTGCAGGGGACACAGGTTCAAGCCGTGGTCCGGGATGATCCCATATGCCACGGAGCAACTAAGCCCATGTGCCACAACTACGGAGCCTGTGCTCTAGAGCCCAAGATTCACAACTGCTAAGCCTGTGTGCCACAACTACTGCATCCTGCATGCCTAGAGAGCCTGTGCTCCACAACAAAGAGTAGCCCTCACTCACCGCAACTAGAGAAAGCCCTCACACAGCAGCAAAGACCCAATGCAGCCAATAAATAAATAAATTTATATTAAAAAAAAAGGATAGCAGTTATCCATTGGTCTTAGGAACCAAAAAATTGTAACAACTCCCAATAAAAGTAATAAACTTATTTACCTTAACACTAGTCACACTATTTATCTTAACAATTCCAATTACAATAACAAACTGTAACATTTACAAAAGTAACATATATCCACCCTACAAAAAATCCACTATTTCCTATGCTTTTATTACCAGCCTAATTCCAATAATAATGTTTATTCACACAGAATAAGAAATAATTATCTCAAACTGACATCGAATCACAGTCCAATGGAAAAATAAACAAATTGGACTACATCAAACTACAAAGCTTCTGCACAGCAAAGAAAATCATTAACAAGATGAAAAGACAATCTACTTCAAGAGAGACTGCGATAGTGAGAGGCCCGCACACCGTGATGAAGAGTGACCCCCGCTTGCCACAACTAGAGAAAGCCCTTGCACAGAAATGAAGACGCAACACACCAAAAATTAATTAATTAATTAATAAACTCCTACCCACAACATCTTCTTAAAAAAAAAAAGGCAATCTACTTAATGAGAGAAAATATTTGCCAGTCATGTATCTGACAAGGGGTTAATATGCAGAATATATTAAAAAACTCATAAGGAAGGCGGAAGATGGCGGAAGAGTAAGACGCGGAGATCACCTTCCTCCCCACAGATACACCAAAAATACATATACACGTGGAACAACTCCTACAGAACACCTACTGAAGGCTGGCAGAAGACCTCAGACCTCCCAAAAGGCAAGAAACTCCCCACGTACATGGGTAGGGCAAAAGAAAAAACAGAGACAAAAGAATAGGGACGGCACCTGCACCAGTGGGAGGGAGCTGTGAAGGAGGAAAAGTTTCCACACACTAGGAAGCCCCTTCGCGGGCGGAGACTGCGGGAGGCGGAGGGGGGAGCTTCGAAGCTGCGGAGGACTGCACAGCAACGGGTGCGGAGGGCAAAGCGGGGAGATTCCCGCACAGAGGATCGGTGCCGACCGGCACTCACCAGCCCGAGAGGCTTGTCTGCTCACCCGCCGGGGCGGGCGGGGCTGCGAGCTGAGGCCGGAGCGCAGGGAGAAGACTGGGGTTGGCGGCTTGAACATAGCCTGAAGGGGTTAGTGCACCACAGCTAGCCGGGAGGGAGTCCGGGGAAAAGCCTGCACCTGCCGAAGAGGCAGGAGACTTTTCCTTCCCTCTTTGTTTCCTGGGGCGTGAGGAGAGGGGTTTAAGAACGCTGCTTAAAGGAACTCCAGAGACGGGCGCGAGCCGCGGCTAAAAGCGCGAACCCCAGAGACGGGCGCGAGCCGCAGCTGAAAGCGCGGACCCCAGAGACGGGCGCGAGCCGCGGCTGAAAGCGCGGAATCCAGACACGGGCACGAGCCGCGGCTGAAAGCGCGGAATCCAGAGACGGGCGCAAGCCGCGGCTAAAAGCGCGGACCCCAGAGGCGGGCGGGAGACGTTAAGGCTGCTGCTGCCGCCACCGAGGGGCCTGTGTGCGAGCACAGGTCACTCTCCACACCCCTCTTCCGCGGAGCCTGTGCAGCCCGCCACTGCCAGGTTCCCGGGATCCAGGGACAACTTCCCCGGGACAGCGCACAGCGCGCCTCAGGCTGGTGCAAAGTCACGCCGGCCTTTGCCACCGCAGGCCCGCCCCGCACTCTGTGCCCCTCCGTCCCCGCCGGCCTGAGTGCGCCAGAGCCCCCAATCAGCGGCTCTTTTATTCCCATCCTGTCTGAGCAAAAAACAGACGCCCTCCAGCGATCTACACGCAGTGGCAGGGCCAAATCCAAAGCTTAGCCCTGGGAGCTGTGAGAACAAAGAAGAGAAAGGGAAATCTCTCCCAGCAGCCTCAGGAGCAACAGAGTAAAGCTCCACAATCAACTTGATATACCCTGCATCTATGGAATACCTGAATAGACAACCAATCATCCCAAATTAAGGAAGTGGACTTTAGGAGCAAGATCTATGATTTTTTCCCCTTTCCTCTTTTTGTGAATGTGTGTGTGTATGCTTCTGTGTGAGATCTTGTCTGTATAGTCTTGCTTCCACCATTTGTCCTAGGGTTCTATCCGTCCATGTTTTTTTTTAATTTTTTTTAATAATTAATTTTAATAACAATATTATACTTTACCTTCGTTCTTTCTTTCTTTCTTTCCGTCCTTCCTTCCCTCCTTTAGACAACGAATCATCCCAAATTGAGGAGGTGGTCTCTGACAGCAAGATTTAGGATTTTTCCCCATTTACCTCTTTTAGTGAGGGTGTATGTGCATGCTTCTGTGTAAGATTTTGTCTGTATAGCTTTGCTGCCAACATTTGTCCTAAGGTTCTTTCCGTCCCTTTTTTTTTTTTTTTAAATAAGAATTTTTTAATTCAATAACTTTATTATACATTATTTTATTTTTACTGTATCTTCTTTCTTTCTGTCTTTTTTCCTTCTTTCCCTCCTTCCTTCCTTCCTCCCTCCCTCCCTCCCTCCTTTCTTTCCTTCTTGCCTTCTTTCCTTCTTTGCTTCTTTCTTTCTTTCTTCCTTCCTTCCTACCCTCCTTTCCTTCTTTCTTTCCTCATACTTCTACTAATTCCCTCTACTTTTTCTCCCTTTTATCCTGAGCCGTGTGGATGAAAAGCTTTTGGTGCTCCAGCCAGGAGGCAGGGCTCTGCCTCTGAGGTAGGAGAGCCAACTTCAGGACACTGATCAACAAGAGACCTCCCAGCTCCACATAATATCAAATGGCGAAAATCTCCCAGAGACCTCCATCTTAACACCAGCACCCAGCTTCACTCAACGACCAGCAAGCCACAGTGCTGGAAAACCTATGCCAAACAACTAGCAAAACAGGAACACAACCTCACCCATTAGCAGAGAGGCTGCCTAAAATCATAATAAGGCCACAGACACCCCCAAACACACCACCAGACGTGAACCTGCCCACTAGAGAGACAAGATCCAGCCTCATCCACCACAACACAGGCACTAGTCCCCTCCACCAGGAAGCCTACACAACCCACTGAACCAACCTTAGCCACTGGAGACAGACATCAAAAACAGGAGGAACTACGAACCTGCAGCCTGCAAAAAGGAGACTCCAAACACAGTAAGATAAGCAAAATGAGAAGACAGAAAAACTCACAGCAGATAAAGGAGCAAGATAAAAATGCACCAGACCTAACAAATGAAGAGGAAATAGGCAGTCTACCTGAAAGAGAATTCAGAATAATGATAGTAAGGTTGATCCGAAATCTTGGAGATAGAATGGACAATAGATTGGACAAAATGCAAGAATCAGTTAACAAGGACCTAGAAGAACTAAAGATGAAACAAGCAACGATGAACAACACAATAAATGAAATTAAAAGTACTCTAGATGGGATCAATAGCAGAATAACTGAGGCAGAAGAACGGATAAGTGACCTGGAAGATAAAATAGTGGAAATAACTACTGCAGAGCAGAATAAAGAAAAAAGAATGAAAAGAACTGAGGACAGTCTCAGAGACCTCTGGGACAACATTAAACGCACCAACATTCGAATTATAGGGGTTCCAGAAGAAGAAGAGAAAAAGAAAGGGACTGAGAAAATATTTGAAGAGATTATAGTTGAAAACTTCCCTAACATGGGAAAGGAAATAGTTAATCAAGTCCAGGAAGCACAGAGAGTCCCATACAAGATAAATACAAGGAGAAATACGCCAAGACACATATTAATCAAACTGTCAAAAATTAAATACAAAGAAAGCATATTAAAAGCAGCAAGGGAAAAACAACAAATAACACATAAGGGAATCCCCATAAGGTTAACAGCTGATCTCTCAGCAGAAACCCTACAAGCCAGAAGGGAGTGGCAGGACATACTGAAAGTGATGAAGGAGAAAAACATGCAGCCAAGACTACTCTACCCAGCAAGGATCTCATTCAGATTTGATGGAGAAATTAAATCCTTTACAGACAAGCAAAAGCTGAGAGAGTTCAGCACCACCAAACCAGCTTTACAACAAATGCTAAAGGATCTTTTTTAGGCAAGAAACACAAGAGAAGGAAAAGACCTATAATAACGAACCCAAAACAATTTAGAAAATGGGAATAGGAACATACATATCGATAATTACCTTAAATGTAAATGGACTAAATGCTCCCACCAAAAGACACAGATTAGCTGAATGGATACAAAAACAAGACCCTTATATATGCTGTCTACAAGAGACCCACTTCAGACCTAGAGACACATACAGACTGAAAGTAAGGGGATGGAAAAAGATATTCCATGCAAATGGAAACCAAAAGAAAGCTGGAGTAGCAATTCTCATATCAGACAAAATAGACTTTAAAGTAAGGACTATTAAAAGAGACAAAGAAGGACACTACATAATGATCAAGGGATCGATCCAAGAAGAAGATATAACAATTGTAAATATTTATGCACCCAACATAGGAGCACCTCAATACATAAGGCAAATACTAACAGCCATAAAAGGGGAAATCGACAGTAACACATTCATAGTAGGGGACTTAAACACCCCACTTTCACCCATGGACAGATCATCCAAAATGAAAATAAATAAGGAAACACAAGCTTTAAATGATACATTAAACAAGATGGACTTAATTGATATTTATAGGACACTCCATCCAAAAACAACAGAATACACATTTTTCTCAAGTGCTCATGGAACATTCTCCAGGATAGATCATATCTTAGGTCACAAATCAAGCCTTGGTAAATTTAAGAAAATTGAAATTGTATCAAGTATCTTTTCTGACCACAACGCCATGAGACTAGATATCAATTACAGGAAAAGATCTGTAAAAAATACAAACACATGGAGGCTAAACAATACACTACTTAATAATGAAGATATCACTGAAGAAATCAAAGAGGAAATCAAAAAATACCTAGAAACAAATGACAATGGAGACACAACGACCCAAAACCTGTGGGATGCAGCAAAAGCAGTTCTAAGGGGGAAGTTTATAGCAATACAAGCCCACCTTAAGAAGCAGGAAACATCTCAAATAAACAACCTAACCTTGCACCTCAAGCAATTAGAGAAAGAAGAACAAAAAAACCCCAAAGCTAGCAGAAGGAAAGAAATCATAAAAATCAGATCAGAAATAAATGAAAAAGAAATGAAGGAAACAATAGCAAAGATCAATAAAACTAAAAGCTGGTTCTTTGAGAAGATAAACAAAATAGATAAACCACTAGCCAGACTCATCAAGAAAAAAAGGGAGAAGACTCAAATCAATAGAATTAGAAATGAAAAAGGAGAGGTAACAACTGACACTGCAGAGATCATGAGAGATTACTACAAGCAACTCTATGCCAATAAAATGGACAATCTGGAAGAAATGGACAAATTCTTAGAAATGCACAACCTGCCAAGACTGAATCAGGAAGAAATAGAAAATATGAACAGACCAATCACAAGCACTGAAATTGAAACTGTGATTAAAAACCTTCCAACAAAGAAAAGCCCAGGACCAGATGGCTTTACAGGCGAATTCTATCAAACATTTAGAGAAGAGCTAACACCTATACTTCTCAAACTCTTCCAAAATATAGCAGAGGGAGGACCACTCCCCAACTCCTTCTACGAGGCCACCATCACCTTGATACCAAAACCAGACAAGGATGTCACAAAGAAAGAAAACTACAGGCCAATATCACTGATGAACATAGATGCAAAAATCCTCAACAAAATACTAGCAAACAGAATCCAACAGCACATTAAAAGGATCATACACCATGATCAAGTGGGGTTTATTCCAGGAATGCAAGGATTCTTCAATATACGCAAATCTATCAATGTGATAAACCATATTAACAAATTGAAGGAGAAAAACCATATGATCATCTCAATAGATGCAGAGAAAGCTTTTGACAAAATTCAACACCCATTTATGATAAAAACCCTGCAGAAAGTAGGCATAGAGGGAACTTTCCTCAACATAATAAAGGCCATATATGACAAGCCCACAGCAAACATCATCCTCAATGGTGAAAAACTGAAAGCATTTCCACTAAGATCAGGAACAAGACAAGGTTGCCCACTCTCACCACTATTATTCAACATAGTTTTGGAAGTTTTAGCCACAGCAATCAGAGAAGAAAAGGAAATAAAAGGAATCCAAATCGGAAAAGAAGAAGTAAAGCTGTCACTGTTTGCAGATGACATGATCCTATACATAGAGAACCCTAAAGATGCTACCAGAAAACTACTAGAGATAATCAATGAATTTGGTAAAGTGGCAGGATACAAAATTAATGCACAGAAATCTCTGGCATTCCTATATACTAATGATGAAAAATCTGAAAGTGAAATCAAGAAAACACTCCCATTTACCATTGCAACAAAAAGAATAAAATATCTAGGAATAAACCTACCTAAGGAGACAAAAGACCTGTATGCAGAAAATTATAAGACACTGATGAAAGAAATTAAAGATGATACAAATAGATGGAGAGATATACCATGTTCTTGGATTGGAAGAATCAACATTGTGAAAATGACTCTACTACCGAAAGCAATCTATAGATTCAATGCAATCCCTATCAAACTACCACTGGCATTTTTCACAGAACTAGAACAAAAAATTTCACAATTTGTATGGAAACACAAAAGACTCCGAATAGCCAAAGCAATCTTGAGAACGAAAGAAGGAACTGGAGGAATCAGGCTCCCTGACTTCAGACTATACTACAAAGCTACAGTTATCAAGACGGTATGGTACTGGCACAAAAACAGAAAGATAGATCAATGGAACAGGATAGAAAGCCCAGAGATAAACCCATGCACATATGGACACCTTATCTTTGATAAAGGTGGCAGTAATGTACAATGGAGAAAGGACAGCCTCTTCAATAAGTGGTGCTGGGAAAACTGGACAGCTACATGTAAAACTATGAGATTAGATCACTCCCTAACACCATACACAAAAATAAGCTCAAAATGGATTAAAGACCTAAATGTAAGGCCAGAAACTATCAAACTCTTAGAGGAAAACATAGGCAGAACACTCTATGACATAAATCACAGCAAGATCCTTTCTGACCCACCTCCTAGAGTAATGGAAATAAAAACAAAAATAAACAAATGGGACCTAATGAAACTTCAAAGCTTTTGCACAGCAAAGGAAACCATAAACAGGACCAAAAGACAACCCTCAGAATGGGAGAAAATATTTGCAAATGAAGCAACCGACAAAGGATTAATCTCCAAAATTTACAAGCAGCTCATGCAGCTCAATAACAAGAAAACAAACAACCCAATCCAAAAATGGGCAGAAGACCTAAATAGACATTTCTCCAAAGAAGATATACAGACTGCCAACAAACACATGAAAGAATGCTCAACATCATTAATCATTAGAGAAATGCAAATCAAAACTACAATGAGATATCATCTCACACCAGTCAGAATGGCCATCATCAAAAAATCTAGAAACAATAAATGCTGGAGAGGGTGTGGAGAAAAGGGAACCCTCTTGCACTGCTGGTGGGAATGTGAATTGGTTCAGCCACTATGGAGAACAGTATGGAGGTTCCTTAAAAAACTACAAATAGAACTACCATATGACCCAGCAATCCCACTACTGGGCATATACCCTGAGAAAACCAAAATTCAAAAAGAGTCATGTACCAAAATGTTCATTGCAGCTCTATTTACAATAGCCCGGAGATGGAAACAACCTAAGTGCCCGTCATCGGATGAATGGATAAAGAAGATGTGGCACATATATACAATGGAATATTACTCAGCCATAAAAAGAAACGAAATTGAGCTATTTGTAATGAGGTGGATAGACCTAGAGTCTGTCATTCAGAGTGAAGTAAGTCAGAAAGAAAAAGACAAATACCGTATGCTAACACATATATATGGAATTTAAGAAAAAAAATGTCATGAAGAACCTAGGGGTAAAGCAGGAATAAAGATGCAGACCTCCTAGAGAACAGACTTGAGGTTATGGGGAGGGGGAAGGGTGAGCTGTGACAGAGCGAGAGAGAGTCATGGGCATATACACACTAACAAACGTAGTAAGGTAGATAGCTAGTGGGAAGCAGCCGCATGGCACAGGGATATTGGCTCGGTGCTTTGTGACAGCCTGGAGGGGTGGGATAGGGAGGGTGGGAGGGAGGGAGACGCAACAGGGAAGACATATGGGAACATATGTTTATGTATGACTGATTCACTTTGTTATAAAGCAGAAACTAACACACCATTGTAAAGCAATTATACCCCAATAAAGATGTTAAAAAAAAAAACTCATAAACTCAATAGCAGAAAAAGTATGATTTTTAAAAATGGGCAGAAGATCTGAATAGACATGTTTCCAAAGAAGAGATACACATGAACAAGAGGTACATGAAAAGACGCTCAGCATCACTAATCATCAGGGAAATGTAAATCAAAACCACAATGAGATATTACCTCACACCTGTTAGAATGGCTATTATCAAAAAGAAAAGGTCCCCCGAGCTGCAGTGTCAGCACAGCAGTTTCACACTAGGAACTCTGGTCTGAAGTGCCTGGGGACAAGGTCTCTGCACATGGCACCATATGAATAAGTGAAACTAGAGAAAGAACAAACGGAAAAAAATACATATATGTATATATGGGAAAAAGAAGACCAGAAAAGAGTGAGCAACCTGCCCAAGGTCACAAACAACCACACTCAGCAACACTGAAAGCAACATAAAGACTGGGTAAAAGAAGAAAGAATCCCCATCACTTTTTAGCATCATCAAGCCCCTGTGTCTCTGTCCACCACAGTGAGAAACCAGAAGGTGTTGGAGACAAGATGGCCTAGTAGGACTTGAGTTCAACTCCTCTCACAAAAACACCAAAATCACAGCTAACTGCTGAACAACCATTGACAAAAAAGACTGGAACCTACCAAAAAGGATATTCTACATCCAAAGACAAAGAAGAAACCACAATGAGACAGTAGGAGGAGTGCATTTGCAATACAATCCAACCCTATACCCGCTGGGTGGGCAAAACACAAACTGGAAAATAATTATATTGCAGAGGTTCTCATACAGGAGTGAGAGTTCTGAGCCCCACCTCAGGGTCCCCAGCCTGAGGGTATGGAAATGGGAGGAGGAGCTCCCTGAGCATTTGGCTTTGAAGGTCAGTGGGGCTTGGAACTCCACAGGACTAGGGGAAACAAACTCCACACTTGGAGGCACACACAAGGTATCATGCACACCAGGACTGAGGGAAAAAGGAGTGACTTCATAGGATTGTAGGCCAGACCTACCTGCTTGTCTTGGAGGGTCTCCTGGGGAGGTGGGGGTGACAGCTGTGGTTCACTATGGGGACAAGGACACTAGTGGCAGAGTTACTGGGGAGTACTCATTAGCATGAACTCTCCTAGAGGCTGCCATTTTGTCATCAATACCCAGCCTCACCCAACAGCCTGTAGGCTCCAGTGTTGAGACACATCAGGCCAAACAACAGGGTGGGAACACAGCCCCACCCATCAGCAGCCAGGCTGCCTAAAGTCTTCCTGAGCTCACAGCAGCCTCTATACATATCACTTGACACAGCCCTGCCCACCAGGGGGACAAGACCCAATCCTTCCCACCAGGAAGCCTGCACATGACTCTTAGACCAGCCTCACCCACCAGGGGGCAGACTCTAGATGCAAGTGGAACTACAATCCTGCAGCGTGCAGAATGAAGACTTTAAACAGAGAAAGTTAGACAAAATGAGAGGGCAGAGGAATATGTTCCAGATGAAGCAACAAAATATAACCCCAGAAGAACAACTAATTAAAGTGGAGATAGGCAATATACCTGAACAAGAATTCAGAGTAATGATAGTAAAGATGATACAAGATATCAGAAAAAGAATGGAGGAACAGATTGAGAAGATACAAGAAATGATTAACAGAGAGCTAGAAGATATAAGGAACAAACAGAGTTGAACAATACAATAACTGAAATGAAAAAAAAAACACTAGAAGGAATCAATAGCAGAATAAATGAGGAGGAAGAACGATAAGTGAGCTGGAAGACAGAACGATGGAAATCACTGCCACAGAACAGAACAAAGAAAAAAGAATGAAAAGGAATGAGGACAGTTTAAGAGACCTCAGGACAATATTAAACACACCAACATTATACGGTTCTGAGGAGGAGAAGAGAGAGAAAGGGCCTGAGAAAATATTTGAAAAGATAATAACCAAAAACTTCTCCAACATGGGAAAAGAAACACTCAAGTCCAGGAAGTGCAGAGAGTTGCATACAGGATAAACCCAAGGAAGAATATGCCGAGACACATTTTAACACATTATTGACCGGAGATGTATTAATAAGTCTTTTGTTATCTGAACATTACGGACCGGGAATGTATCAATACGTTATTAGAGAGTGATATAATTAACATCACCGTGTGAAATTGTTAGAGCTTAAAATTGATCAAGGGTTCATTATACAACTTATGATTGTTGTTATCATTCACATTTTGCTCCATCAGGTTTCTGTTCCAACTTTGTGTATATTATAAATGCAAGTTTATTACTATAAAATTTTCAAAAATGACACATCAGAAAATTTTGAGTGAAGAATAATTTTTCAGTGAATTTTATTTATATACTTTCTGATTGTCTGAGTGACATATATACTAGTGTCTCAGAAGATGATAGTTCTTCAGAATATAGCTCTGATTCAGACAATGTGAATATTAGACCAACAAAAAGACAAAAAATTTTAGTGATTGATTCTGATATGGAAAGTGAAAATGAAACTCATGGTGCTGTAGAATGCTCCTTTGCTTCTACAGAAGAGTGGATGGGGACAACATTTCATGAAAATTAGAAGACTTTACAGGTGTGCCAGGGGTAACTATTGAATGTAATAACCTGCAAAATGTCAGTGAAATAACAATTTTGTGTGTGTGTGTGCAGTACACGGGCATCTCACTGTTGTGGCCTCTCCCGTTGCAGAGCACAGGCTGCGGATGCGCAGGCTCAGCGGCCATGGCTCACGGGCCCAGCCGCTCCGTGGCATGTGGGATCTTCCTGGACCGGGGCACAAACCTGCATCGCCTGAATCGGCAGGCAGACTCTCAACCACTGCGCCACCAGGGAAGCCTGAAATAACCATTTTTGGTGACATTTTCGAGTTGGTCACTTCTCAAAAAACTTGTATTGGCAACAGAATGAAAAATCATATAAAAAGTATGACAAGGCTTTAAAATGGACTGATGTAACCAATAGTGACATGAAGAAGTTTCTTGGATTAATAATTTTGATAGCACAAATAAGAAAGTCACACTGGAAAGAATACTGGCCGACTTATCCGTTACTTGAAACACCGATCTTTTCAAAGATTATGACGAGAAGAAGGTTCGAACAAATAATGACATTTCTTCACTTTCATGATAACTTGGAAATTCCCCTTCTTGCAGACAGAATTTCTAAAGTTAAACTTCTTTTGGATTATTTTCTTCCAAAATTTCAATCGATCTATATACCCAAACAAAAGCTATCACTTGATGAGGCAATGATAAAATGGAGAGGATGACTCCGATTCAAAACCTATAATTCTGGAAAACTTACAAAATATGAAATTTTGGTCAGGATGTTTAGTGAAAGTGAAACTGGATGTATATGCAAACTTGAGATTTAGAAGGGTAAAGGAAAGAACCTGCAAGAAACAATATTATCAGTCCTACAACCTTATCTTGGTTCATGGCACCATATTTAGCAAGACAATTATTACAACAATGTGTCCACATCTGAAATATTGTTGAAGAATAAAACCAGAGTCTGTGGGACTATAAGAGAGAATCATGGTCTACTAAACTAATTAAAGGAGAAATCTAAAAATCTACAGAGGGGAGAAATGACATTCTTACAGAAGGGAGAAGTGATTCTTCTTATATGGAAAGACAAGAAGCTAGCCTGCATGGTGACAACTATTCATGTTGCCTCCATAGCATCTATAGGAAAGGAAGACAGGAGGACCGGCCATGAGATAACTAAGTCCACTTGTATGTTAGAGTATAATAAATATAGGAAAGTAATTGATTGATCTGATCAGTATCTAGCAAACTTCAATATCCTCCAGAAAACTCGAAAATGATATAAGAAAGTGGGTGTCTATTTGAGTAACTGCAGTTTATTCAATGTGTTTAAAATTTATTGTAGCCTTAATGCACAGAATAAAATGACTTACAAGCAATTTTTGTTAGCAGTAGCTAGAGAATAGGTAACTGACCATTCTTGTGAATGTAGTGGTAGTTCCACACCTGGTTCTTCTTGTGGTGTTTCTAAAAGAGCCCCCTACAAAGATCCACCTTGTTGACAATCAGGTAAAATAAAAGAACATAATCTAGAGGAAATAATACCAACAGGACAAAAAAAAAAAAAAAAAAAAACCCTCCAGAAAGTGTAGAGTCTGCTCTTCAAGGGAAAAGTGCAGTGAAACACAGTGTATTTATAACAGATATTCTGTTCCCCTGCACAGAGGTGCCTGCTATACTGCCTATCACAGTCTAACAAAATATTGGAATGCTTTAGTAAGACACATAAAAGTTTCAAATAAATACATTAAGTGCAAAAAAAGTTGTTGATATTTACACACATGTGGGTGTTTCAATATTCATTTACATAAGAAATCACTGGGCACAGGTGTTAGTTTCTGCAAAAATCCCCTGGTCGATAACGTGTGAACCAAACTGACAAAAATTAAACACAAAGAAAAAATATTAAAAGCAACAAGGGAAAAGCAACAAATTATACACAAGGGAAACCCCATAAGGATGTGAGCTGATTTTTCAGCAAAAACTCTGCAGGCCAGAAAAGAGTGACATGATATATTTAAAGTGATGAAAGGGAAAACCTACAAGTAAGAATACTCTACCCAGCAAGGCTCACATTCAGATTCAGTGGAGAACTCAAAAGCTTTATGGACAAGCAAAAGCTAAGAGAATTTAGCACTACAAAACCAGCTCTACAACAAATGCTAAAGGAACTTCTCTAGGTGGAAAAAAAAAAGGCCAAAACCAGAAACAAGATAATTATGAATGGAAAAGCTCAATGGTAAAAGCAAATATAGAGTAAATGTAGGAAATCCCCCAAATGCAATATGATATCAAAACCGGCAATCATGAGAAGAGAATACAAATGCAGGATGTTGGAAGTGCATTTGAAATTAAGACACCAGCAATTTAAAACAATCTTGTGTATATATATATATATATATATATAGACTTCTGTATCAAAACCTCATGGTAACTGCAATCCAAAAATCTACAGTAGATACACACACAAAAAAAGAAAAAGGAATCCAAACTCAACACAAAAGACAGTCATCAAATCACAAGAGAACAGAAGAGGAAGGCAAGAAAAAAGACCTACAAAAACATATCCAAAACAATTAACCAAATGGCAATAAGAACATACATATCAGTAATTACCTTAAATGTAAATGGATAAATGCTCCAACCAAAAGACATAGACTGGCTGAATGGATACAAAACCAAGATCTGTATATATGCTGTCTACAAGAGACCCACTTCAGATCTAGGGACATATAAAGACTGACAGTCAGGGATGTAAAAAAGTATTCCATATAAATGGAAATCAAAACAAAGCTGGAGGGCTTCCCTGGTGGCGCAGTGGTTGAGAGTCTGCCTGCCGATGCAGGGGACAGGGGTTCGTGCCCCGGTCCGGGAGGATCCCGCATGCCACGCAGCAGCTGGGCCCATGAGCCATGGTTGCTGAGCCTGCACATCCGGAGTTTGTCCTCCACAATGGGAGAGGCCACAGCAGTGAGAGGCCTGCGTACCACAAAAAAAGAAAGCTGGAGTAATAATACTCATATCAGACAAAATAGACTTTAAAATAAATAGTTACAAGAGACAATGAAGGACATTAATAATGATCAAGGGATCAATCCAAGAAGAAGGTATAACAATTGTAAATATATATGCAACCAAAATAAGAGCAGCTCAATATATAAGGCAAATGCTAACAGCCATAAAAGGAGAAATTGACAGTAACACAATAATAGTGGGGGATTTTAACACCCCACTTACATCAATGGAGAGATCATCTAGACAGAAAACCAACACTGTCTTAAATGACACATTAGACCAAATATACTTAATAGATATATAAAGAACATTCCAACCAAAGGCAGGCAAATACATATTCTTTTCAAGTGCACATGCAACATTCTCCAAGACAGATCACATGCTAAGCCATAAAACAAGGCTCAGTAAATTTAAGAAAATTGGAATCATATCAAACATCTTTTCCAACCACATCACTATGAGATTAGCATTCAACTACAAGAAAATAAAAGGTATAAAAAACACAAACATGTGGAAGCTAAACAATATGCTACTAAACAACCAATGGATCACCATAGAAATCAAAGACGAAGTCAAAAAATACCTAAGAGACAAATGAAAATGAAAGCATGATCATCCAAAACCTATGGGATGCAGCAAAAGGAGTTCTAAAAGGGAAGTTTATAGCAATACAATCTTATCTCAGGAAACAAGAAAAATCCCAAATAAACAACGTAACTTTACATCTAAAGCAACTAGAGAAAGAAAAACAAACAAAACCCAAAGTTAGTAGTAGGAAAGAAATCATAAAATCAGAGCAGAAATAAATGAAATAGAGATGAAGAAAACAATAGAAAAAAATCAATGAAACTAAAAGCTGGTTCTTTGAAAAGATAAACAAAATTGATAAACCTTTAGCCAGATTCATCAGGTACAAAAGGGAGAGGGCTCAAATCAATAAAATTAGAAATAAAAAAGGAGAAGTTACAATGGACACCACAGAAATACAAAGGATCATAAGAGACTACTACAAGCAACTATATACAAATGGAAAAGGAGAAGTTACAATGGACACCACAGAAATAAAAAGGATCATAAGAGACTACTACAAGCAACTATATACCAATAAAATGGAAAACCTAGAAGCAATGGACAAATTCTTAGAAAAGTACAATCTCCCGAGATTGAACCAGGAAGAAATAGAAAATATGAACAAACCAATCACAAGCACTGAAACTGTGATTTAACACCTCCCAACAAACAGAAGTCCAGGACCAGATGGCTTCACAGGCGAATTCTATGAAATATTTAGAGGAGAGTTTATACCTATCCTTCTGAAACTATTCCAAAAAACTGCAGAGGAAGGAATGCTCCCAAACTCATTCTATGAGGCCACCATCACCCTGATACCAAAACCAGTCAAAGATACCACAAAGAAAGAAAATTACAGGCCAATATCACTGATGAACATAGATGCAAAAGTCCTTGGTAAAATACTAGCAAATCACATCCAACAATACATTAAAAAGATCACACACTATGATCAAGTGGGATTTACCCAGGGATGCAAGGATTTGTCAGTATGCGCAAATCAGTGTGATACACAATATTAACAAATTGAAGAATAAAAACCATATGATCATCTCAATAAAGGCAGAAAAATCTGTTGACAAAATTCAAAAACCATTTATGATAAAAACTGTACAGAAAGTGGGCATAGAGGGAATGTACTTCAACATAATAAAGGACTATATATGACAAACCTACAGCTAACAACATATCAATGGTGAAAAGCTGAAAACATTTCCTCTAAGATTAGGAATAAGACAAGGATGTCCACTCTTGCCACTTTTATTCAACATAGTTTTGGAAGTCCTAGCCACAACAATGAGAGAAGAAAAGGAAATAAAAGGAATCCATATTGGAAAAGAAGTAATATTGTCACTGTTTGCAGATGGCATGATACTATACATAGAAAATCCTAAAGATGCTACAAGCAAACTACTAAAGCTCATCAGTGAATTTGGTAGTTACAGGATACAAAATTAATACACAGAAATCTGTTGCATTGCTATAAACTAACAAGGAAAGATAAGAAAGAGAAATTAAGGAAACAATCCACTTACCACCACATCAAAAGGAATAAAATACCTAGAAGTAACCCTACCTAAAGAGGAAAAAGATCTGTACTCTGAAAACTATAAGATACTGATGAGAGAAATAGAAGATGACACAAGCACATACCATGTTCTTGGATTGGAAGAATCAATATTGTGAAAATAACTATACTACCCAAGGCAATCTACAGATTTAATGCAATCCCTATCAAATTACCAATGCCTTTTTTGCAGATCCAGAAAAAAAAACTTAAAATTTGTATGGAAACACAAAAGACCCTAAATACCCAAAGCACTCTTGAGAAAGAAAAATGGAGCTGGAGGAATCAGGCTCCTTCACTTCAAACTATACTATAAAGCTACAGTAATAAAAATAGTATGGTACTAGCACAAAGACAGACTGGTAGATTAATGCAACAGGATAGAAAGCCCAGAAATAAACCCACACACCTTTGGTCAATTAATCTATGACAAAGGAGGCAAGACTATACAATGGAGAAAAGACAATTTCTTCAATAAGTGGTGCTGGGCAAACTGGACAGCTACATGTAAAAGAATTAAATTGGAACATCCTTTAATACCATACACAAAAATAAACTCAAAATGGACTAAAGACCTAAATGTAAGACTGGACGCTACAAAACTCTTAGAGGAAAACATAGGCAGAACACACTGACATAAATCACAACAATATCTTTTTGGATGCACCTCCTGGAGTAATAAAAATTTTTTTTAAATAAACAAATGAGGCCTCATTAAATTTAAAAGACTTTGCACGCAAAGGAAATCATAAAAAAAGCAAGAAGAGAACCCACAAAATGGGAGAAAATATTTGCAAATGATGTGACAGACAAGAGACTAATCTCCAAAATCTACAAACAGCTCATGCAGCTTAATATCAAAAAACAACCCAATCAAAAAATGGGCAGAAGATCTAAATAGACATTTCTCCAAAGAAGACATACAGATGTCCAAAAAGCAATATAAAGATGCTCAACATCGCTAATTATTAGAGACATGCAAATCAAAACTACAATGAGGTATCACCTCACACCAGTCAGAATGGTGTTCCATCTCTTCCATCCAACATGGGAATGTAAATTGGTACAACTGTTATGGAGAACAGTATGGAAGTTCCTTTAAAAACTAAAAATAGAGCTGCCATATGAACCAGCAATCCCACTCCTGGGTTTTTTTCCAGAGAAAACCATAATTTAAAAAGGTACATGCATCCCCATGTTCATTGCAGCACTATTTACAATAGCTAGGACATGGAAGCAACCTAAATGTTCATCGACAGAGGAATGGATAAGAAGATGAGATATATATATACAATGGAATATTACTCAGCCATTAAAAAAATGAAATAATGCCATTTGCAGCAACATGGATGGACCTGGAGATTATCAGATGGAACAATTGAAATCAATTCCTCTAAGATCAGGAATAAGACAAAGATGCTTACTCTAACCACTCCTACTTAATATAGTACTGGAAATCCTGGCTGAAGCAACAAGGAAGACAGAGAAATAAAAGGCATCCAAAATGGAAAGGAAGAAGTAAAATTGTTGCTATTTGGTGATGATATGATTTTATATACAGAAAATATCAGTCAGCCAAAACTTTTATAATTAATCAATGATTTCAGTAAAGTTGCAGGATACAAAAATTAACATACAGAAATAATTTGCATTTTTATACTAATGATGAAAGATCCGAAAAAGAAATAAAACTTCCCCATTCACAATGGCATCAAAAACAATAAAATACTTAGGAATAAATATTCCTAATAAATATATTAGGAATAAATATAACCAAGGAGGTTAATGATCTATACAATGAAATCTATAAGATTTTGATGAAAGAAATCAAAGGATACACAAAAGACACCTGTGTTTATGGATGGAAAGAATATTGTTTAAATGTCCATGCTACCCAAAACCATTTACAGATTCATACAAACCCTATCAGAATACCAAAATTATTCTTCACAAAAATAGAAGAAACAATTCTAGAATTTATGTAGAACCACAAAAGACCCCAAATAGCCAAGGCAGTCCAGAGAAAAAAGAAAGTCTGAGGTACCATGCTTCTTGATGTCAAGCTATACTACAAAGAATGGCACAGTCACAAAAATAGACGCACAAACCAACAGAACACAATCCAGAGCACAGATTTAAATTCTGGCATATATGTTCAACTAATATTTGACAAGGGAGCCAAGAACACTCAACGGGGAAAGAATAATCTTTTCAGTGAATGGTGCTGGGAGAAAGGGAGAAACACGAGCAGAACAATTAAACTGGACACCTATCTCATGCCACTCACAATAATTAACCTTGAAATGTGTCAAAGACTTAAATGTAAGACCTGATACCATAAAACTACTAGAAGCAAACATAGGGGAAAAACTCCTTAATATTGGTCTTGACAATGATTGTTTGGACATAATGCTAAAATCACAAACGACAAAAAGCAAAATAAATAAACAGATAACAATTAATAAAATGAAAAGACATTCTACATAATAGATTTTTACAAACCATATATTAAGAGGTTAATATTCAAAATATATAAATAACTCATAAAATAACAAAAAGACAGTCCAATTTTCTAAATGGACAGAACAACTAAAGAGACATTTTCCCAGAGAGTACATCAAAATGGCCAATGGATATATGAAAAGATGCTCAACATCTATAATCATCAGAAGAGTGCAAATCAAAACCACAATGAGATATCACCTCACACCTGTTAGAATGGCTATTATCAAGAAATCAAGAGATAACAGAGGCTGGCGAAGATATGGTGAAAAGTGTAGGAATGGAAATTGGTCCAACCACTATGGAAATTAATATGGAAGTTCCTCAAAAAATTAAAAATAGAAATACTATAAGATCATGCAATTCCAATTCTGGGTATATAACATGTGGAATAATAGAAAAAATATAGACAGATAGATAGATAAATAGATAGATAGCTATAGATTCTGCCCCTGCTTCCTGGCACAGAGCTCCTTAAACTGTTTTTCTTTTTCCCAAAATTTTAATTGAAGTATAGTTGATTTACAATGTTATATTAGTGTCAGGTGTACAGCATAGTAATTCAGTACTTATACAGATTATACTCCATTAAAAGTTATTACAAGGTATGGGCTATAGTTCCCTATGCTAGACAATATATCTTTGTTGCTTATCTAATTTATACATAGTTGTTTGTATCTCAATTTCATACCCCTAATTTGGCTCTCCCATGTTCCCTCTCCTCACTGGAAACCACTAACTTGTCCTCTTTATCTTTGAGTCTGTTTCTTTTTTGTTATATTAACTAGTTTTATTTTTAGATTCTACATGTAAGTGATATCATACAGTATTTGTCTTTCTCTTATTTCATTTAGCATAATACCCTTCAAATCCATCCATGTTGTTTCAAATGGCAATATTGCATTTTTAAGGATGAGTAGTATTCCAGTGTGTGTGTGTTTGTATCACATCTTCTTGATCCATTCATCTGTTGATGGGCACATATTGCTTCCATATCTTGGCTCTTGTAAATAATGCTGCTATGAACATTATGGTGCATGTATCTTTTTGAATTAGCGTTTTCATTTTTTTCAGATATATAGCCAGGAGTAGAATTCCTGGATCATATTGTAGTTCTATTTTTAGTTTTATGAGGAACTTCCATACTGTTTTCTACTGTAAACACCAATTTACATTCCCACCAACAGTGTACAAGGGTGCCCTTTCCTCCACATCCTTGCCAACATTTGTTATTTGTGGTCATTTTGATGATAGCTATTCTGACAGGTGTGAGGTGATAGCTCATTGTGGCTTTGATTTGCATTTCTCTGATGATTAATGATGTTGAGTGTCTTTTCATGTGCCTGTTGGCCATCTGTATGTCTTCTTTGGAAAAATGTCTATTTAGGTATTTTGCCCATTTTTTAATTGTGTTGTTTGATATTGAGTTGTATGGCCTGTTTATATATTGTGGATATTAATCACTTATCAGTTATATTATTTGCAAATATTTTCTCTAATGCAGTATGTTGTCTTCTATTTCTTGTAAAGCTGGTTAGTGGTGCTGAACTCTTAACTCGTGCTTGTCTTGAAGATTTGGATCTCTCTATCAAATCTGAACAAGAACCTAGCCAGGCTGAAGATTCTTGATTGTAGGTTTTTCTCTTTCATCACTTTAATATTATCATCCCACTCCCTTCTGGCCTGCAGAGTGTCTGCTGAAAAGTCAGTTCATAGCCTTACGGGAGTTCTCTTATATGTTATTTGTTACTTTTCCCTTGCTACTTTTAATATTCTCTCTTTAATTTTTGCCATATTAATTACCATGTGTCTTGATGTGGTCCTCTTTGGGCTAATCCTGTAAGGCAGCAGTCCCCAACCTTTTGGCCCCAGGACTAGTTTTGTGGAAGGCAATTTTTCCACAGACCGGCGTGGGGTGGAGCAATGGCTCAGGCGGTAATGTGAGCAATGGGGAGTAATGTGGAGCGACAGATGAAGTTTGCTTGCCTGCCCACCACTCACCTCCTGCTGTGCAGCCTGGTTCCTAACAGGTCATGGACCAGTACTGGTCCACGGCCCGGGGGTTGGGGACCCCTGCTGTAAGGGGATCTCTGCACTTCCTGGACTTGAATGTCTGTTGCCTTTCCCAGATTAGGGAAGTGTTCAGCTACCATGCCTTCAATTATGTCTTCTGCTCCTTTCTCTCTCTCTTCTCATTCTGGGACCACTATAATGTGATTATTAGTGTTTAATGTTGTCACAGATGTCTCTTAAACTGTCCTTTTTTTTTCCTGTTCAGCATCAGTGATTTCCACTACTCGTCTTCCAGCTCACTAATCCATTCCTCCATATCATTTAATGTACTGTTGATTCCTTCTAGTGTATTTTTCATTTCGATTATTGTATTCTACATCTATTTGGTTGTTCTTTATATTTTCTAATTCTTTGTTATAAAACTTCTAACGTCTAACTCTGTGCATCCATTCTTCCCCTGAGTTCTCCAATAATCTTTATAATCACTACCCTGAATTCTTTCTTGGGTAGATTGCCTATCTCCATGTCATGCTTAGTTCTTTTCTGGGGTTTTATCTTGTTTCTTCATTTTTACATGTTCTTCTGTCACCTCATTTTGCCTAACTTGCTTTTTTAATTTTTATGGTAAGGTGGTTACACCTCCTGATCTTGAAGAAGTAGCCTTTTGTAGGAAATGTCCTATGCATTCCAGCAGTGCACTTCCCTCTCTTCACCAGAGCAATATGCTCTAGGTGTTCCCCTTATGAGGGCTGCATGGGTCTGTCTGTTGTGGTGGGCTATGTGGGTGATCTTGTAGGCTTTGTTGGCCCCTGGTCTGTTTGGTTGCCAGGTCCTGCCTTGTGTGGCAGCTGCCAGCTGCTTGTTGGAGGGACTGAGTCATGAGGCAGCTGGCTGGCTGAAGAACACCAGGATCCCTGGGGCTAGTGCTGGATTACTGGGGTAAGCCAGGGTCAGGGTCCAGGTGACTCTGGAGCTGTTTCCCACCCTCTAGTGTGTGAAGTCAGGTCCTGGGGCTAGTGGTACTCTTCTGGTTGGCAGAGCTGGGTCCTGGGGTCTGGTTGCAGGGCCCATGGGTCCTAGAGCAGGTGTTGGGCTGCTGGTGGGTGGGACTGGCTCCTGATGCACTTGGCTGTGGGCCCAGGGTATCTTGAAGCTTGTGTTGGCCTGCTAGTGGGTGGGGCCTGAGCCCAATTGGTCCCAGTGCAGAATCTGGCCTGCTAGTGGATGGGCCAGGTTTGCAGACTGTGGTGCTATGGTTTTCTTACAGCTGGTGTCCATTGGCTGGTGGGTAAATCTTGGAGCTGGCTCACTGGTGGGTAGGGCTGGGGTCCTAGTGATTCTGGGCCGGGTGTCTGCCCACTGGTGCATGGGGCTGGGTCCTGGACACTCTGGAAGGCAGGGCAATGTCCAGAGGTGGCTGTGGGCTTAGAGATTCTTAAGGCAGCCTGTCTGCTGGTGTGTGGGGCTATGTCCATTCCCAGTTAGTTGCTTGGCCTGAAATGTCCCAGAACTGGGGCCTACAGATGATTGGGCCAAGGCAGGGTTGGGCCCTGGGCTAATAAACTAGAGGGAAGGTTCCAAAATGGTGCTTGCCAACACCAGTATCCAAGTGGAAGAACGAACTCCCAATAATGTCTGCTACCAGTGTCTACATCCCCAGGGGTAGGATGCAGTTGCCTCCTGCCTCTCTAGGATACTATCTAGTATCAGCAGGTAGATCTGACCCAGACTCCTATCAAATTACTGCTTCTGCACCAGAGCATGTGAGATATTTTGTGCACCCTTTAAGAGTAATGTCTCTATTTCCCACAGTCCTCTGGCTCGCCCAAAAGCAAGCCCCTCTGGCCTTCAAAGCCAAATGCTCTGGATGTTCATCTTCCCAGTGCAGGACCCCCAGGCTAGGGGGCCTGACACAGGGCTTAGACCTCTCACTCCTTTGGGAGAACCTCTGCAATTATAATTATTCTCCTGTTTGTGAATCACCTACCTGGGGGTAGGGGATTTCACTGTATCACAACTCTGTTCCTCCTCATCTCATTTGTAGATCTTTTCTTGTAGGTTCCAGTCTTTTTCACTGATGGTTGTTCTGCAAAAAGTTGTGATTTTCGTGTGCCTGTGAGAGGAGGTGAGCTCAGGGTCTTTCTACTCCACCATCTTGTGCAATCTCCTAAACTCTTAGAATTTCTTAAGTGCTAATGCGCCCTAGGGCTCTTATTTGTTATATGGAGGTGACTCTGAGTGGGCTCCTGGATGGAGGCTGGTCACCAGAAAGACCAGGCCATGATTAGAAGTTTGGAATTTTCAACCCCACGCCACATCTTCCAGAGAGGGGAGAAGAGCTAGAAATGGAGTTAATAATTGATCATGCCTAGGTGAGGAAGCCTCTGTAAAATCCAAAGAGTACAGGGTTTGGAGATCTTCCAGGTTGGTGAACAGGTGGAGGTGCTAGGAGACTGACATACCTAGAGAGGGCACGGAAGCTCTGCATTCCTTCCCACAGATCTTGCCCTACACTTGTCTTTCATCTGGATGTTCTACTATATCCTTCAGCATATCCTGGTAGAAAAGTAAAACATATCTGAGTTCTGTGAGTTTTTCTAGCAAATTGAACATGAGGAAGGAGTTGTCATAACCTCCAACCAACAGCCATTTTGTCAAAGAGCCCAGGTGACAACCTGGGAAGTTGTTGGAAGGAAGTCCTGTAGGACTGAGCCCTTAACTTATGGGATCTGACTCTATACAGGTAGAGAGTTTTAGAATTGAGCTAAATTATAGGACACCCAGCTGGTGTCACAGAGAATTGCTTGGTGTGGGGAAAAACTTCTACATATTTGGTGACCAAAAGTGAAGTGTTTTTTTATGAGTAGTAAAGGAGACTCACAGGGAGGAAACTCATAGTAGGGAAGAACTGTTTTTTTTCCTACAATGGAAGGAGGAAAACTGCATTTTTCCATTACATTGCCAAAGGAAATGAAAACAGGAGTTTGAAGAGATGTATGCACTCCTATTGCAGTGTTATTCACAATAGCCAAGACATGCAAATAACCTGAATATTCATCAGTGGATGAATGGATAAAAAGATGTGGAATATTATTCAGCCATGAGAAAGAAGGATATCTTGCCATTTGCAATAACATGGATAGACCTTGAGTACATTATGCTAAGTGAAATAAGACAGATGGAGAAAGTCAAGTACTGTATGATAACACTTATATGTGAAATATAAAAAAGTCAAACTCATAAAAAACAGTAAAATGATGGTTACCAGGGAATGGGGTGGGGGATAAGACTGATGTTGTTTAAGGGTGCAAATATGCAACGAGTAGCACACAAGCCATAGAGATCTAACACACAGTATAATGACTTTAGACAATATTGTACTATAACTATGTGATGTTATAAATATAACTACAAAATTATATTACAATATGTAAGTACCGAAGTAACATGCTGTATACGTTAAATTTATACAAGATTGTATGTCAAATATACTCAATTTAAAAAAAACAGGTACAATAACGAAAACTCTGGGGAGTAGAGAAAACAAAATGTGGGAGAATGTCACATATCAGAAGAGTAAACTGGGAACTAGGATACACTACATCTATAGGCAACCAAGGAAGCAAGCTCCCAAAAAAGACTTGAAAAAGGAGAGGCTAAATAGATGGATGGACATGAAGAAGTCTACAAATAACAAATGTTGGAGAGGCTGTGGAGAAAAGGAAACCCTCCTGCACTGTTGATGGGAATGTAAGTTGGTGCAGCCACTGTGGAAAACAGTATGGAGGTTCCTCAGAAAACTAAAAGTAGAATTACCATATGATCCAGCAATCCCACTCCTGGGCATATATTGAGACAAAACTATAATTCAAAAAGATACATGCATCCCTTTGTTCATAGCAGCACTATTCACAACAGCCAAGACACGGAAACAACCTAAATGTCCATCGACAGATGAATGGATAAAGAAGATGTGGTATGTATATACAATGGAATACTACTTAGCCATTAAAAAGAATGAAATAATGCCATCAGCAGCAACATGGATGGAACTAGAGATTATCATACTAGGTGAAGTAAGTCAGAAAGAGAAAGACAAATACCATATGATATCACTTATATGTAGAATCTAAAATATGACACAAATGAACTTATCTATGAAACAGAAAAAGATCAGAGACAAAGAATAGACTGGTGGTTGTCAAGGGGGAGGGGCCTGGGAGAGGAATGGATTCGGAGTTTTGGTTTAGCATATACAAACTGGTATATATAGAATGGACAAACAATAAGGTCCTACCATATAGCACAGGGAACTATATTCAATATCCTGTGATAAACCATAATGGAAAAGAATATGAAAAAGAATGTGTATATATATATATGTGTGTATATATATATATATAAAACTGAGTCACTTTGCTGTACAGCAGTAATTAAAACAACATTGTAAATCAAGTATACTTAAATTAAAAAAAGGGATGGATGGAGAATGGGATGAGAGTGGGATACACGAAGCCACGAGAGGAGAGAGTTTTGAGATAGAAGTGGTCCACATTTTCAGATTATGTGAAGAAAAATCAGGATTGCCAGTCATGTCCACAGGGGCAGTTGTAGAATAGCAATGGAGGAGAAAGATTGCAATGGGCAGAGAATCAAATGGTAATGATGAAGATAAGACACTATTCTTTCAGGTACTTTGAAGATACAAGTGAGGGTTATTTAATGAGGATAGTCTAAAGGAGGGTTTTATTTCCCAAAATGAGATGCTTACATATCATTTAATGTTAAAGAGAGCCAACAGAGTTTGAAAATATAAGCAAAAATTGATATCCTCTCCATCCAAGTCTTATTCTCCCATTTGTACTCCTGTTTCTCTCTCCTCTGTTCCCTCTCTATGCACTTTATTTTCTATACAACCATCTCAAACTAATTGCTTTTGTCCTTTCCTAATATTTTTACTAATCTGTAGGGCATGGAGCTTCCAACAACTACTTACGATGAGATGAAAAACAACTATCTTTTTAAGGTTCATACTGAAACAGACATTGAATATTATTAAAAAAAAATTTTTAACCAAGAAAAGCATTACCTCATCTTGACAGTGATGACTACATTTTTAATGTCGAAGAAACCAGAAACCATTCGTTAAGTGGGTGACAAGCCCAACGGAGCTAAGGTTTTAAACTGCTGTTTTTCCACCAAATCACAAAACCATTTGCAAGAGAAGGGAAGGTGATATTTTTGAAAAGCCGGCAGCTGCTCCTTTATACTTTTTTCTCATTGGGATACACCAGGTGTGATGCATTCTCTGTGGCTGACATCACTTCAGATCAAGTATAAAATAGCATATTCCTCGGCATCTTTTTGCCCTTGCTTCTATTCATAGAACAGAAAAGGCAAAAGACAGGGGTAGGCTAATGGAGAGCAAGTCAAAATTAAAAGGACATTTAAAAATAGAACTTTGGAGGGAGGAGTGGTGTTGGTAGTAGAAATCCTGGAAACTGACACACAACATAGTCTTAGCAAGGAAAAAGATGGCATTCACAAAAGGCCATTTGTTGATACTTGAGTTAAAGTGCAGTCAAGATTTGCAATGGGAAACAGGAGGGGAGGGAGAATTTCTTATGGAGGTTTGACAGTATAAGCAAGAAATCAAAAGCTAGTTTAAAAAAAAGGTCTTGGAAAATAGATTAGGTTCTTAGGTGCCATGAATTCCAATCCTAGAGCTGAAAATAGGGTTTTCACAAAAATACTCACAATTTTTGTATATTATCAAAAACTGAATGGGACCTTAAGAGGACATCCAGAAAAATCTTTTCCCCTTTCTGTAGTTTAAATTGCAGTTGCTATACTACACAATTGCTGGTGTTCTCCTAAGGTTACTGTGACTCTCTATAAAAGACATTTCAATATTTCTCTATCTGTCTGCTCTTAAATGGTAAAGACCTAGAACATTTTCCTTGTACTGTGTCAGTAGAAAAGGAAAAAAAAACTCTTCAAAGAGCATTACAATATTGAAAAGTATAATAGCTTTTTGGAATTTTATCATTTCCATTTGACCCCAGGCCATCCTCAAATACAGTGATTTAATTGGAAAGAACCCTTGGACTTTCAATGTAAATTATTCAATGTTAAGACCACCCTCAAGTCACTGCATGATCTGATCATTAAAACCAAGTACAGTTTTACGGTGTTTTCAATCTTCTGGGGGCAGTGTGCATTATTTTATTCATCTATGCATTTAATAAATGTGATATAAAGAGCTTTTATGTGTCAGGCACATAAGTTGAATTTACTATCCTCTGGGGTAATTTATTATCCTCTGAGCCCAGAGAGAAGGGCTTGTCAACTTGATTCTCTAACTCTACCTCGACTAATTTAATCAGATTCTCTGGTGCTGAGACCCAGGATTAAGTATTTTTTTAAAGCTCCTCAGGGCTTCCCTGGTGGCGCAGTGGTTGGGGGTCCACCTGCCGATGCAGGGGACACGGGTTTGTGCCCCGGTCCGGGAAGATCCCACATGCCGCGGAGCGGCTGGGCCCGTGAGCCGTGGCCGCTGAGCCTGCGCGTCCGGAGCCTGTGCTCCGCAACGGGAGAGGCCTCAACAGTGAGAGGCCTGTGTACCGCAAAAAAAAAAAAAAAAAGCTCCTCAGGTGTTTTTCACGTGGTCCAGTTTTATGAAGCATAAAAAACCTAACAGGAGATACCAGTTTGGTACAGCTTTCCCAAAATACTGAGCTAAGTAGAGCTTTCTTTTCCATCAAGGGTTATCCAGCTATTCAAGGGTCATTACAGTTGCCCTTCCACCTGTTCCCTATTCTTCATCCAACCAGGAATTATTAAGTCCAAGAGCAGCAGCTGCCTTATTACCAGTAGGGTCAACATCTAAGCATGCAAACGGAGCCCTGGTCAGTGCTACTGAAGCCATGACAACATCATGACAAACAACCCACCAAACAAACCCACCAACAGTGAATGGCCCCTATAGGATTAATTCCCCTTTTATCTCCTTTTCTTTTCAAGCCATTTCTACTTTCTGGTCGTGGCCCATGAAAACGAGTTTGCCCATTCCTCTTGCAACAGCGCAGGGACATTACATTTGCCATTGGTGGTACTGGCAGAAGCACCTCTTTATTCCCAGGTAAACCTAGGCGCTGCAGAATGTGCTCCCTATGCTTCTATAAGAACCTCATTCAACCTCTGCACACACTCAGTATGGTAAGCTGCCCCCTAAGGACCCCATCTCCTGGTGGTATCATGTTTTGTTACGTGGCCAAAACAAATTACAACAAATTTAACAACTTAAAGCAAGCAACCCAAATATTATTTCACAGTTCTGTAGGCAGAAGTCCTACTAGTCTCACCAGCCTAAAAATTAATGTATCAACAGAGACACACTCCTTACCGGAGGCTCTGAGGATGAATCTGCTTCCATGCTCTTTTAGGTTGCCGGCCGAATTCAGTTTCCTTGGTTGTAGGATTGAGGTCCTCTGTTCCTTACTGATTGTCACCCAGGACCAGTCTTTGCTCCAGTCTTTGCTGGAGCCTCTATGAATCTCACTTGCTTTGGATAAGCTCCTAGAAGCCTCTCTCCAGTCACTGCACACGACATTTACGTCTCAGAACCTGCACCTCAAACACCTTTCAGCCTTAAAATCTCTCTGACTTCCCTTTCTGCCACACCCCTTCACGTTCTTCTGCTGCTTTTAAGAGATCATGTGATTACATTGGCCCCACCTGGATAATCCAGAATATTCTCCACTTTAGGGTCAATCAACTTAATCACACCTGCAAACTCCTCTGCCACGTAATATAACATCTCCACAGGTTCCAGGGATTAAGGAGTGAACATCTTTAGGAGGAGCCATTAGTGTGCCTACCACATGCCTTTATATAATTCTCTCTCCTTAAGTGGGAAATGGATTTAGCAAATAGAATGCAACAGAGGTTACGAGACATCATTTCCAAGATTAAATTATTGAAGACTGCAGCTTCCATCCTGGGGCACTCTCTCTCACTCTTTCTTGATCACTCACTCTGGGGAGGCCAGCTGCCATGTTGTGAGGCAGACCTATAGTGGAGACGTCCCCGGGATTCAGCTTGGAAGCAGAAGCAGGTTTTCTTAGGTCTGGCAACAGTCAAACGAATGAGTTTGGAAGCACATCTACCTTGAGTGGAGCCTTGAGACAGCTGCAGGTCCATCCATCTTCTTGATCACATCCTTGAGAGAATCTGATCTTGAAATAACCAACTAAGCCACTCTCAGGTTCCTGACCTACAGAAACTGAGATAATGCGTGTTTAAAGCTACTAAATTCTAGAATACTTTATTATGCAGCAATAGATAACTAATATGCCCAGTCACTCTCTTCCTGAGCTTTTCTAAAACTGGGGGTACTTTATTCCTCTCCATTTGCAGGAAGAGGTCTTCAGCTAGAAGTCCCTAAGATCTATTATTGTGGACAAGGGGAAAAATGTTTGTTAACAATGTAGAAACTGGGTATATTTAGATGTGGAACAAAAAGTATCAGTATTTCAAACACCCTTTTAGCCCTGGTTTAGCTGTTATAGTTTGCTTAGAGCGATATATTTCCAAAATAGAGAAGTAGAATCCAGATAAGAGAAACCTACATTATTATGAACTTGGGACATACAAACTCTGGATTCAAGGAGACTGATTTAAATAGTATATAAATAGGGGGGAAAGTACTGAGGATACATTATAACTGGGCACAATGAAGAAAAGTGTGCCCTCTCTTTGGTAGTTGAAGCAGTGTTTCTCCAAGTGTGGTCCTCAGACTACTTATATTAGAATCACCTATGATGGCTGATTAAATTGCAGATTCTTGGGCCTTCTGAATAAAACCTCCAATAAGGAGTAAATGTGCCTTATTAAGAAGATTCTCAGGTGCTGTTTATTCCCATAGAAGTTTGAGAACCACTGATATGGTGGTTAGGGGTGCAGACTTTGAACAATCTGTGTTTAAATCTCACCTCCTTCATGTAGTTCTGAAGGTAGAGAATTCTCTTTTGTTCCTTCAAATCCCCAGCACCTAGACTGCCAGGCACAGAGCTAGCGCTCATAAAATATTTGTTAAATGAAGGGTGAGCAAATTACTGAATGAATGACCATGGGCAACTGTCTTAATTTCACCAATTTTCTTAACAGAAAAAAAAAATACAATGAGAAAAGTACCCCTCTCTTACGGGGCTAGAGTAAGAAAGAAATGAGCTAATGTGTGTGCAACAGACAGCACAGTGCCTGATACACATACGAAGTGCACACTATGTGGAAGGTGGTGATGGCGCTTGTGTTGCTGTGGTCATCACATAGGTGCTTGACGTGTCAGCAGAAACGGCAGAGAAAACCCTTTGCTCTCAGAAAAACTCAGGAGCTAGAAAACGTGCTCTCCATGTGCTTGTTGAAGAGATGCTGGGTGAGCATACTAGAAGTAAGAACACATTTTCAGCATTTATCAGAAAAACATCTTTCTTTAGGAGTTCCAAATAATCTGTTCCTCATTCCATGAGGAAGTCAAAGGCCTGACATAAGGAAATATAATTTATGTACATGTTCTTATTTATCCTCTGCTGCATCCTTTCTCCTTTCTTTATCCCCCAAATAAGGAATTTTTATATTTCTGGCCAGAAATTGCTGGATGTTCACCAGACTCATGCATAATAGATGTGCTGACTACTCTAAGAAAAATTTTGAAAACATTTAAAACATAATTCAGTCTGAAAGGTGCTCTGTGAATACCAGGGAACAGTGGTATTTGCAAAACTACTGTGTGCAATTTAGTAACTTCACCAAAATTAAAGTATTGTTAAACACAATAACATTTAATTTGGCTTAGAATCTGATTAATATGGTATATATTCATTATCTTGATTGTGTTGCTAATTTCATGGGTGTGCTGGTTTTAAAATATGTTCACAGATTCTCTGATACTCCTCCCTTCAAGGAGTGGAACCTAAGCTTCCTTCTCTGAGTAAGGGCTGCGCTTAGTGACTTGCTTCTAACAAGTAGAATAAAGATGAAGTGACGATAGCCTTCAGAGCCCACGTCGTAAAGCACTGCAGTTTTCTCTCGCTTGTCGTCTCTTGGATCACTTACTCTGGGGGAAGTTAGCTGCCATTGTGAGGACACTTAAGTAACCTAAGGCATCCTGTCAACAGCAAGCAAAAACACTGAGGCTTCCAGCCAATGGGCATGAGAGTGTGCCATCCTGGAAACAGATCCTCTGGCCTCAGTCAAACCTTCAGATGTTTGCAGCCCTTTGAACATCCCGGCTGGAGCCACATGAGAGGTCCTGAGCATTATCCCAAAAGCTGAGCTCCTAAATTCCTGATCCACAGAAACTGTGGGATAACAGATGCTTATTGTTTTAAGCCACTAATTGGGGGGGGTAATTTGTAACACAACAGGATAACTAATACCACAGGTTTGTACATATGTCAAAAGTTATCACATTATACACTTTAAATATGTGTTTATTACATGTCAATTGTATAATTCACCGGAGCTGAAGATGCAAAAGATACATAATAGAATTAAAATGCTATGATTTATTATTGAAGGGATATCTGGCTCTTTTGAACATTGCGCAAATTAAAGCCAGGTACAGAACTGGCTTTTTTGTTAAACAGACCAAAAAAAAAAAATCCAGAAAATAATGATGTTATTATATTAATTACACAGTAGAAATAAACAGCCAATCATAATTTCTGAATCCATACCCCTGTTGTTTGTCAGATGTTTTCCTTATTCAACAACCCATGGTAGGCAAAAACAAAAATGTGAACACAGCAATTTCTAACAGCAGTGGAGATGTCTGATTCAGTACAATCCATTCTTGATTATATGACCTACTGGAGGCAAGAAGTAGCTCTGGAGTGTCACAGAAAATTCTGTTAGATTAGGAAGAGGGAGAATGGAATAGGAAGGAAATAGTGTATTTATAATGGGACGTATATGTATATAATTTGAAGATTGATAGACACATAGATACATACATACATACATAGTTTATAGTATAGATAGTTCAGTATTTTGGTTTTCTTTTTCCACCTGTCACTGTGTTGTATTTTCCCAAGTCATCTCCCATACCAATATTTTTAATAGATATACTGTAGTTCATTGTACTATAAATACAGTAAATTATATAAGTTATCCTCTATTATTCACACTTCGGTCACTTCTAGCTTTTGGTCATCAGTAATACTACGATGAGCGGCTCTTTAGCTAAAGATTTGCTTGCTTTGCTCTTTAGGGCAGATTTCTGAAAGTGAAAATTCAGTGTGCATGAACATGTTCAAACCTGTTACTACAAATTACTGTCCAAAAACACTATGCCAACTTATATACTCACTGACATAAAAATTCCTGTCTCACCACATTCTTGCAAGCATTGTGGATTTTTTAAATTGTGCTACTTATTTTTTCATGAGTTTCTGAGGCTTGAGTTTAAAAAGAGCTTTACCATCCTTCAACCACCCCACACCATTCTGCTTCCTTCACTGAAAACATTTTCATTGGAAGGTGACTTCTTTTTCAAGCATGGTGAGGCCCTTTAGTTAGCAAGATTTGGCACCAGAGAGAAATTAGTGACCAAATCATAAGTAAACCATTAAATTAATAACTTCATACATTTTTCTTATTAGGAGATGAATTCCTAAATGACTTTGAATAGAATTATATACAAGGGGCTTCCCTGGTGGCGCAGTGGTTGAGAATCCACCTGCCAATGCAGGGGACACGGGTTTGAGCCCTGGTCCCGGAAGATCCCACATGCCACGGAGCATCTAAGCCCGTGCGCCACAACTACTGAGCCTGTGTTCTAGAGCCCGTGAACCACAACTACTGAGCCCACGCGCCACAACTACTGAAGACCGCACGCCTACAGCCCGTGCGCCGCAACAAGAGAAGCCACCACAATGAGTGGCCCGCGCACCGCAAAGAAGAGTAGCCCCCGCTTGCCGCAACTAGAGAAAGCCCGCACACAGCAACGAAGACCCAATGCAGCCAAAGATAAATAAAATAAAATAAATAAATTAAAAAAAAGAATTATATACAAGAAGCAAAGGTTCAGGGGCCATATTCTCATTTGAGCCTGAGTACCTGCCCCTTCCTAGGAAAACAAAAGCAACTCTCTCATAAATTAGACCCACTGAGGGGAAAATGGCAGTCCCCAGGGTAGCTCCAAGAGATGTCAAAAGACTCAAAGTCCCTTTTTACCACGAAATTTGCATTTAAAATTTATGAAGAAGTCATAAAAGTCAACAACAGAAAGAAAGTGTACCCAACAAATTTGAGTTTGGGGCATGCACAATATTTTTCAACAAGATTATGGTCATCAGACCAACCATGCACTGATTGCTTACCTTGTGTGTTTATGGATTTCTTTTAGTTGTTTAATTCTCAACAAAGACCTCTGAAATGTGGCCACCATAATCCTCATCAAGAATCATACATAAGACTACAGAGATTTAAAGATATTAAATAAGGTGACCAAGGAGACAGAGACAGAAAGTGGGAGGAATGGATCTTAAAGCCAGGTTTTTCTGACATGAAATCCTATAGGCAAACCTGCATATAGTTATCAGAGACCCAATGCATAGTTTCATTAGGCTATTTTCTTTTTTGAAGATATTGGATGGGAGGCAGCATGGCATAAGGGCATGAGCAAAGCTTTGGATTTAGACAGCCTTGGATTTGAATTTTGCCTCTGTGTGTTAGTTTCTGACTTCTGTGATCATCAATTTCCTTATAATATCATCCTCAATTGTTGTCAGACTTAAACGATGGATGCAGTGCCTGCCACAACGCTTAATGTAATGCGTAACGTGTGGTAGGTATGATTATTTACATGCTGCACAGTAGACAAGGCTAGAAAGGAAATGTGTACTCAATTGTCTCCACCAGAGGGCAGAGTAAGAATTATTGTGTCTTTTTCTATGTCAGTTCTGATAAGGGAAACTAGAATGGGATATGAATACATAACTTAGATACCATTTACTAATCCTTAGATCCCGAGAGGAGGCTACAAAAGACTTAAAAAGAAACAAAAACATGAAAAAAGAAATACATGAAGAATAATAAACTGAATATTATTTTACATTCCATAAATTCAATGTACATTCCATATATATTCAATTATATGAATACTTTCAAAACAGGAAATTTTGGTAGTGAGGACAAATATAAAGTAATTATGAGGATTCTTTTTAAGTTGGAAAGATAATCAGCAATATCTTTAAAATTATTTTAGACTATGATGTATGGGTCAGGAGAAGAAATGGGGAGATGGAAAATCATTCAACTGATACAACTTTTTCTGTTAAACCATGCAAGTGGCAAATGTTTTACCAAAAACTGTTAAAATTTAAAAAATCACAGAAGTAAGAGTATGCTGGAAGGAAGGAGGCAGGCAAAACTATGTTACAGATTGAAAATTGTTCCTTAAAAATAACCATTCTGAGTTCTCCAAGACTGCCCCGGGAATACGCTTCCCAAAGAAAATAAGATAAAACACTTTTGACTTCTTGTCAGTGTCTCACTCAGTGGCAAGTCCTTGAAATTAGTGCGTACATTTCCTCCGGAAAGGCAGAGGGGACTATGGGCCGGATGTATCGACCGTCAGCTTACTGCTGCAGATCTCTGTCAGAAATACCAAATCCACCATGGGGCGAAAGGAATCAGCAGCTTCTTTTAATGCTGCTTGACATGTAAATTGGTCCTCTGCAAAGTGTGGTTTGCTCCTCAGTTATTTGATCTTTCAAACAAAAATTGAGTCCTGGGTAATTTTCCTACTTTATTAGCTAAAAATGCCTTTCCTTAATCGATACTATAGACAAACCCTCATACCCACTAAACCCAGGGCAATGATGAGGCTAATAGACTCCCATCGAGACAGACCTCTGTCTGGCGGTCTCCCCTCCCTCCTCCCAGTGTCCCTCCCAGGTGTGCAAGCATCCTGACATCCTCTGATGCCTGCAGACTTTGTAGCAGGAGCTCCCCCAACTGCCTGTTATGAAGCAGAACTCCATTCCATGTCCTTTACTGCTCAAGGGCTCAGGTTCCCTAGGGTTCTTCTTAGTAGATCCCAAATGCCCACCTTGAATTCATCCGATGCATCAGAATCACCTGGGGCAGGGGTATTACACATTCTCAGGTTCAACCTCAGACCCACTGAGTAAAATCTCTCAAACTAGTTGGCAAGAATCCATATTTTAAACTATTTTATTGGGTAAATCTCATCAGCACCAGATTTCAGAACTTTTCAACTAGGTGAGAGCTAGCAAATTGGGTATAATAACAATAATACCAAATTCTCCACAGGGTTTACAGTGTGCAAAATGACTTAAACTGCATTTTGCCACTGAATCCGCATCACAGCTGGCCTTGTGAGATAACTATAACATTAGGTGCCTACCTGTATTGCTTACTTACAGGCATTCTCAGGAGGTAGCTTCTATTAGGGTCCTTATTCTAGACTCTAGATGAGGAACAAAGCCTTTTAAAAATGATGTAGTTGTCCAAGACCAGAGTTGGGCAGTGAGTCAAGGTTTGATTCCAAACGCTCTAACTCCCAACCTTCCCACCACACAACACTGCCTTGCAAATTTCTGAGGTGGACAGAGCCAGGTCTTACCTTTCAGAGTGAGGAAATTTAAATTCAGAAGGTCTAAGACAGCATCAGGATCCAGCTCATTTCTGAGTATCTGCTGCTTAATTACCTTGACAACACTATTCTTCAGAGGCAGATTTAATGTACTTTTCATTGTTTGTGAAGATGTTCCTGAAGGGCCTTCATTTGGAAGTACTTTTCAAGCACTAAAAACAGGTTTAGACTGATGCATCCATAATCTTCATAGGTTTTTATTAAAACAACTTTTCAACTGAATGAGATATAGACAAAGGGAAGGATTTCTCTATAGCCATAGAAGATAGACTCAAAAGAAGATGAAATTCCCATGACCATGTTAAACTAACCGTGGCAGATTTTATTTTCTCAAAAAGCCACGGTAGGGCTTCCCTGGTGGCGCAGTGGTTGAGCATCCGCCTGCCGATGCAGGGGACACGGGTTCGTGCCCCGGTCTGGGAAGATCCCACATGCCGCGGAGCGGCTGGGCCCGTGAGCCATGGCCGCTGAGCCTGCGCGTCCGGAGCCTGTGCTCCGCAACGGGAGAGGCCACAACAGTGACAGGCCCGCGTACCGCAAAAAAAAAAAAGCCACAGTAGTGTTTCCAGTCTCACTTGCTTTCCCAAGACCTTGCCACTCACCCAAGAGGTGGGGTCTGTGTCCCCTCCCCTTGATTCCGGGCAGGTTTTTGAGTGCTCCCATCCATAGAATATGGCATAAGCGATTCTAAGTGACTTCCGAGGCTGAGTCATCTAAAAACGGTACAGCTTCTGCCTGGCTCTGTCTTTTAGGACACTTGTGTGGACACAGTGAGGAAGCCCAAGTTAGCCCATGTGAGAGGACTGATGTTCCGGCCAACAGCCAGCTTTCACCCCCAAAAGGTAAGTGAACAGCCCTTCCAGCCTTTAAGCTTGACAGTGAGCTTTTCAAATAAGGCCCCAGCCTTGCTGTACCCTGTCCAAATTCCTGTCCCACAAAATCCATGCTCATAACAATTTGTTGTTTGTTTGACACCACTAAGTTTTGATGTAATGTGCCACACAATCATGGTAAGTGGAACTCTGACCATAGCCAGCTCCATTTTTAGGCTCAGCTAACATTCAGTGAAATGTTCTAGAGAAAAAATTCATCCAAACTGAGGCAGAGCAACTTCTCAGTACTTGTAAACTGTCCCACCCAAAGTTCCCCAGAAAGAAGTGAACAGATCCCCCATGAAACTGGATTTCTCCTATACCTTTTTCTTTTTTACCATCAGATTAAGTCTGTTCTCTAGGAAGGTGTGCCCTGTTTCCCCTTTGCCCTCCCCTTGGGAGGCTGTACAGGGGTCCCCTTACCTCTGCTTAAGAAGCATGGATTTGAGTATTACCCCTCCCAGACCTATTCTCATTTTAATATCAGAAAGAGCCATAGCCGGAAGGAAGGAATCCTAAGTTCAGAGTGTAATGTCTGTGACGGGAAGGCATGGAAGGGCAAGTGAATTGTTCACGTTTCTGAAAAGTCATGTGAAGGAGGTTGACACCCGCTTTGCTCCAGGGTAAGGCACAGGTTCAACCAGGTCTGATGGCCTATGATATAGAGCAAAAGGAATTTGGTCAATTACCTAATTTCTCTTGATTGGCAAATCTGTATTGTTCAGAATGAAACCTTTCTGACAGAGCAAGACCCCATAATGATTTGAAAACTCGAACACCATATTTCACACTTTCTAAGTTTGGTAAGAAACATTCTTGGTATCACTGTGTATACTGAGGACGTGGCGTCACTGTACACATGGAGGATATGAAAGACCTAGTTGTACGTTAGAAGTATGGTATGGTGTGGTCTTTCTAACTGAGTTGGGTTTTCTAGACATAACCACATCACCAACTTGCTGTGTGACCTTAGAAGGGCATATTACTTCTCTGGTTCTTACCTATTCAGCAAAAATAGGGAGTTGGAATAATATGGCTGGCTCTCTAAGTCTATCAGTCTATGATTCCAGAACTCAGACTTGGCCTTCACCCAAGCCACACAAAGACTGCCCTGGTTCCAGAGAGGTCCACCATCAGAAAACTCTCCTTTGTCTTTATGTCAGGAATGAACTATCTTTCGCTACATCATTTAGGGTGTGTTTGCCTACAAATAAAATCTAAATCAAAGTGTCTTTAAATATCTATTTTATAACATCTCAGAAGTAGGATGGGCTCCAAGGCAGGTTGATACAGTGGCTTAACAATGTCATCAAGACCCAGGGTCTTCTGAGCTTTGATGTTTATTCCCTCTATAGGCAGGTAGCCAGATAGCTTTGGTGGAAACAAGCATCACATCCAGACAAAAATGGCACGAGGAAGAAGAGAGAATATCTCCTTCTGGGACTTTCTCTCAGGTGAGAAAAACCTTTCCCAGAATGACACCCCCAGCCCCTAGCTAGCAGCAGCAGAGAACTTTTTATGTCTCCTCAACCACAACTGGTTTATGTGCTCCACCTTGAGCCCATTACCAGCCAGGAGAATGAGGGTCCCCTAGCTGGCTTAGGCTAAGCATTTGAGTGAGATGGATATTGAAAGTCAATTAAATGTCCACTATGTTCCCCTCCAGCTCTGCTTCAGTCTCTCCTAAAATGAGCACTGGCTGTCCCGTGATACCAAACTGTTGTGGTATGCAATGGCTCTCAATGCTGGGTACCCAGAAGAATCACCTGGGAAGTGCTTTTAAACATACCAAACGTTGACCTCACCCCCAGATCAATGAAAATGGTATCTCTGAGGGTGGGAGCAAACCCTGGTTTGTCCAGGATTATAGCAGTTTAGGGATGGTACCAAATCTCCTGACTCCTGTTTTAACATTCCTTCCATTCCTGGCTTCCCCTCTTGTTTATTCCATGCAATTCTATATAGCATATATAAGCGATTTGACTAATAAAGGACATTCTACAAATCTTCCTTTCTATGAGAACAACAAAGTTCGAGTTTATATCAACACTTTCCTCCTCTAACTCTTTTTAGATTTCTTCAGAAATACCTGAAGAAAAAGACTGACCTGATTCTGACTTGCATTTCATAGCCCCTAGTGCAGTCTTGTAATAAATGCATATTTTATAACATACTTCAGCAGATAGTCCATGTTTTACAGTAATCTGACGTATTATGACTGCCTAGATTTACCAATTTGCAGTCAAACATTTTAAAAGGTATTCACTCCTCAGTGTGTTTTAAAATGGGCCTCAGTAACCCTCAACTCTGAACCACTGTAGGACGAAGAAGCTACAGAGCCCCGTCCCCAATACCTCCTCATTGCAACAAAAGAAAATAAGCACATAAAACCTTAATTTCACTCTGACATCAAAGATGGAGTTTTAAAAAGTCAGCAAAGTTCTGCCCACACACTCTACATTTTTAAGTTGTTTATTTCAACTTCTATTTGTTATCTTACCGTGAAAGAGGCATAGTTCGCATAAACTAAAAATGTTGAAAAGAAAGGGAATATTATTCTCTTTAAATGAAAGTGGAAAGAACTTGGCTAAACTGGAAAGAATAATATAAATAATATGAGAATAAATTGGGGCAAAGGGATGCTATTTCATCCTTCTAGAAACCACACCAAGCCGAGAACCCCTTCTGCGAGTGGAAGAAGTTGTAAAAAGAAAGGACAAACTACCTCTCACTCAAGCTCGCCCAAAACCAAGGTGGGAGGAAATAGCATAGCTAAGTAAAAAGCCTACTAAATATTTCATGAGCCAAGTTTATAAAACCATTTCTATCTTTACAGTTTTATACCTTCCTGCCTTTCACTTTTCTCTCTTCCTTTCCTCCCTGAAGGAAACATTCTGGCTCAGTCACACAGCTTTAACTCTCGTGCTCCAGAGCAGCTGGTCCCCACTTCTCCAGCTGCCTGCTTGACATTGCCTCAGCCCCTCAGACACAACTTTTCCTATTAGCCAACTCCTCAATCCAGCTCTTCCTCCTGATACTTAAAGTTTCTCTCTGGGGTAACAATATCCTCTGGTCACCAGGCTTGAAACCATTAATTCCCCCACAACCACGTCTTCCTTATCCCTAATGCCTGGATTTCCTCACTTCTCCCAGTGCTATCAGCCTAGGGTGGGATCAGAGCAGGAACATTGGGTGCATGTCTGCAGGAGCGAGCCTGGCTGCATCCCCACCCAGTGTCCCTAGTTTCCAGATTTATGAACATTAGGAAGTTTGTTTTATTTCTCCATCTACCTATCTACCTATTTATGGCTGAGTTGTGTCTTCATTGCTGCGCATGGGCTTTCTCTAGTTGCGGCGAGCGGGGGCTACTCTTCGTTGCGGTGCGTGGACCACTCATTGTGGTGGCTTCTCTTGTTGCGGAGCATGGGCTCTAGCTGCACGGGCTTCAGTAGTTGTGGCACGTGGGCTCAGTAGTTGTGGCTCACAGGCTTAGTTGCTCCGCGGCATGTGGGATCTTCCTGGAGCAGGGATCAAACCCGTGTCCCCTGCATTGGCAGGTGGATTCTTAACCACTGTGTTGCCAGGGAAGCCCCATCAGGAAGTTTTTTAACCTCTCTGTGGGTCAGCTTCCTCATCTGCAAAAGACGGGTGGTAATACTACTACTTACCTCAATGGGTTGTTGTGAGAATGAAATCAAATAAAACACAGAGCACTAGAAGAGTCAACAATAAGTATTTGCTGCCCTTTAAATGTAAGCCTTATCACTGCACACCTGTACCTCTGTACCATTCTCCTAGCTGAGCTGACTCCTTAATTCTTCTCCAAAGCAACTTCCACACATTGCAAAGATGAACCGTGCTAATCCCACTCAGCTGCTCCAACGTTGTCAGTGGCCCTCAGATGATGAAGCAGCTTGATTCGTCCTCCATCAGCAGCATCCACAGTAGGTCCAGAGCCTGCGTTTCCAGCCACACATCCCTCCAACAGCATCTGAGGACCCTGTGCTCCAGCTCCGTCTAACCACAGCCCGTTCCTCCTTAGACTGCGGCCCCTTCTCTCTGCTTTTCTCACTCTCCTCCATCTACCTGGCATTTTTCTTCTCGACCCGTCAAATCCTTTGACTCTGAAATATCTCAAACAAATAAAAAATAGAATAATAAACTTAATCCCACCCAATGCTATCAATTCTAAATATTTTGTCACATGTACTTTACATCTCTTTAAAGAGATCACACGTTACAGATGTATCTGAAGCCCCCATGTATCTGCTCCTGAGCCTGTGGCCCTCACAACCTCCCCAGAGGTAACAGATGTCCTGGAACTGGTGCTTGTGATTTCCTTACACCCTTAAAACACTATTATTTATCAAGAACAAGAAAAATCTAAGATACTGTCACCGCAAAGAGGAGCCTAAGAAGACATGACTAAATGTAACGTGATATCCTAGATAAATCCTGAAGCAGGAAAAGTACATTAGGGAAAAACAAAGAAATCTCAGTAAACCAGGGACTTCAGTTAATAATAATGCATCCGCAACCATGCATTATTTGTGACAAATGTACCACATTATGTAAGATGTTAATAATAGGGGAAACTGGGTATAGTTATATGGGAACTAGCTGTACTGTTCTCATAATTTTTTTGTAAATCTAAGTTTATTCTACCATAAAAAGATTATCTTAAAAATATTATTACCACCTATGTATAACCATTGACAGCATGTAGCATTATTCTAAATGTTCTATAGGTTTTCTAGCTTGTATAAATGATAGCATACTATACATTTCATTGTATACCTAGATTTTTCCAGTGGTTAGTTGCCAATGCACCACCCCAATTCTATTCTCTGTTCTTCTCTGCAGCTGTCCCCAAAAAAGTGACCTCCATGGATTGCATCCTTGGGCTTCCTTGCTCTCTGCTGCTGGTTGGATTTGTCCATTGGAAGGCAACAGCAGGAGATTGTAGAGTGGCAGAAGAGAAAGTATGAAATGATGGGCAGAATAATGACCCCCCAAAGGTGTCCATGTACTATTCCTCGGGACCTGTGAGTATGTTACTTTATATGGCAAAGGGGGCAGATGTGGTTAGTTAAGGATCTTGATATGAGAAGATTATCTTGGATTCTCTAGATGAGTGCAATGTAACTACAAGGGTCCTTATAAGAGGTAGGCAGAGGGGTCAGAGAGAGAGAGAGAGAGAGAGAGAGAGAGAGAGAGAGAGAGAGAGAGGTTGGAAGATAGCTACACTTCTGGCCTTGAAGATGGAAGAAAGGACCATAGGTCAAGGAATGCAGGCAGTTTCTAGAAGCTGAAAAAAGGCAAGAGAATATAGTGTCCTCTAGAACTTCCAGCAAGAATGCAGTCCTGCTGATGCCTTGATTTTAGCCTGGTAAAACCCAATTTGGATGTCTGACCTCCATAATCATTAACATAATAAATGTTAAGTTTTATGCCATTTTGTTATAGCAGATATAGGAATCTCATACGTGTAAGATATTCATCCCCTCTGCTATCTCCCTGTCTAGCTGCATTTCTGTCAGTGGCTTCATTTTTGACAATAACTCCCTTCCAGCAGCCTCTCTTTTATGGCTTCATCTCTAACCAGGTTCCATTAACCCCAATCCCTCCCTTTTAACACTTCAAGTCTAGAAGTGGTGAAAGCTTCCCTTTGTTACTAGTTCCCAAGTATTTTACCAACCCTCTGATTCCATTTACTCATCCACACCTCTGAATATAGTCTCTTCATTCAATTATCTTCAGTTAAACTCCATCAAACATCAGAGTACCATGTTTTCTAATGGGACCCTGGCACATATACTCTTTTCTCTCATTACTAATATTTTTATGATATACCCATGTTGATACATGCAGCACTACTTCATTTAATTTAATAGGTATATAGAACTCTATTGCATGAAACACCATCTTTTATCAATTCTCCTGTAGATGGAAATTTAGAGAGATTTCAGTCTTACTCATTACATTTTCCTGTGTATGTATCTTTATATATAAAAGTTACATTTTCTTTAAGGTGTATAATTGTAGGTAGAATTACAGATTGTTGACTACATGTAATTTTCAATTTTACTACATATGACCAATTGGCTCTCCTATGTCATCTTTTAAATATCTATCTTTTAAGTATCTAAAGATACTTGTCATCTTTTAAGTATCTATCAACATCCTGCCCATTTTTCAAGGCCCAGCTTGAATTCCACCTTCTCAGTGCAGCCTTCCCTGACTCTCCCAGCTGTAATCTCCTCTAGATTCCCATAGCACCTTTCTGGGTACCATTCATATGGCACCTACCATCTCCAAATTTTTGCCCAATTATGTATGTGCGTACCTCATCTCTCCTAGAAGCAGGAATTATGCAGCTTTCTGCAGAAGATTACATTTGTAACCTCAACCATAACTATCAGCACATCTTTTTCCTAACTAGTTTTTCTTCTTGACTTCTCTCCTTCTATTAATGACATCAAAATTCTCCTAGCCACAAAATACTGAGGGCTCAGGCATCTTAAATTTTTTCTGACCCTTTCCCTGCTAAGTTATTATTTGTTAAAGACTGTAGCACCTATGACTGGTGACTGTAAATCCATAGCTTTTAAATCCAGCCCTTCATTCCATTTTCATTGTTGCTTCCTTGGTCTAGGTCTCATTTACTTGTCATTAGGATATCTGGGATGGCTCTGTACTGACACCCAGCTGCACCCAAGATAATGAATTCTCCTTTCAAAGCATCTTATGGTAGCATCCCTTTCCAACTCATACATCCTCAGGGCTCAGAACTGACTCTGGAGCTCTCTCCCAGATATTCAAAGTCAACAGAATTGAAGGCAGATAGACAGCAAAGCAATAATAGTAGAGGACTTCAATACCCCACTTTCAACAATGGATAGACCATCCAGACAGAAATCAATAATTAAATAATGGACTTGAACTACACTTTATACCAAATGGACCTAATAGACATATATAGACTATTCCACCCAACAGCACTATATACCTGCTTCTCAAATACCACACAGAATATTCTGCAGGATAGATAATATGTTAGTTCATAAAATACATCTTAACAAATTTAAGAAGATTGAAATAATATCAAATATCTTTTCCAAACACAATAGTATGAAACTAGAAATAAATAACAGGAGGAGAGTAGGAAAATTCACCAAAATGTGGAAATTAAACAACACACTCCTGAACAACCAGTGGGTTATTGAAGTAATAAAAAGGGAAATTTAAAAAAGATCTTAAGACATCAAAAATGGAAATATAACATACCAAACTTATGGGATGCAGCAAAAGCAGTTCTAAGGCAAAAGTTTAGTGATAAATGCCTACATTAAGAGGAAAGAAAGATCTCAAATAACAACCTAAATTTATGCCTTAAGGAACTAGAAAAAAAAGAACAAACTAAACCCAAAGTTAGCAGAAGGAAAGAAATAACAGATTAAAGCAGAAATAAATGAAATAGAGATGAGAAAGACAACAGAAAAGATCAATGAAATTTAGTTGTTTTTTTGAAGAGATAAACACAATTGACACAACTTTGTTGAGACTGAGAAAAAAGAGAGCAGACTCAAATAAAAGTATAAATGAAAGAGGAGACATTATAGCTGATACCACAAAAATACATAAGATCATAAGAGACTACTATGAAAAATTATATAAATTAGATAACTTAGAAGAAATGGATAATATCCTAGAAACATGCACCATACCAAGACTGAACCATGGGGTAATAAATCTGAACAGACCAATAATGAACAAGGAGATCGAATCAGTAATAAAAAAAATCTCCCAACAAATAAATGCTCAGGACCAGATAGCCTCACTAGTGAATTCTGCAAAACGTTCAAAGAATTAATACCAATCCTTCTCAAACTCTTCCAAAAAACTGAAGAGGAAGAAACACTTGTAAACTCAATTTAATGAGGCCAGTATTACCCTGATACCAAACTCAGACAAGGACACCATAAAAAAAGAATATTATAGGTCAATATCCCTGATAAACATAGACACAAATATCCTCAATAAAATACAAGCAACTGAATTCAAGAGCACATTAAAAGGATCAAACGGCATGCCCAAATGAAATTTATCCCTGGGATGCAAGGATGGTTCAACATATGCAAATCAATAAATGTGATGTACTACATTAACAGAATGAAGGATAAAAATCATTTGGCGTTTTCAATAGATGCATAAAAAACATTTGACAAAGTTCAGTATCTTTTCATGATAAAAACTCTCAACAAATTAGATATAGAAAGAATGTACCTCAACATAATAAAGCTCATATGTGAAAAGCTCACAGCTAATATCATACTCAATGGTAAAAAGTAAAAAGCCTCTTCTTTAATATCAGGAACAAGAAAAGGATGCCCACTCTCCCCACTTCTATTCAGCACAGTACTGGAAGCCCTAGCCACAGGAATCAGGCAAGAATAAGAATTAGGGGCATCCAAACTGGAAAGGAAGAAGTGAAATCATTTCTGTTTGCTGGCAACAGCACCATGTGGCTTTCTATTTTGGGTCCCTTTCCCTCAACTTTGTAGAGAGTATTTTTTATGATGGTGAGGCAGCCCCCACCTTTGATTTCCCTTCCTAGGTGTTGGATAGTCTCCATTTGGCCCTCCATGTCCAGTCTTTACCTTTCTTCATCTGGCTCTGTGCCTGAAAGGCCAATCTCCAAGGACGGCATCATGAGTTCCCTGGACTGCTAGCTTCCAATTGTGTTCAGTTAATTGGAGGCACCAGCAGGAGACTGAAAAGTGGGGAGAGAGGAAGCAAGGTATTTATTTCCCCAACTCAGGTTCCCCTGGCAACCTGTGTCCGGTGCCAGGATACAGGTTGATAGCGGCTGCCTTCCTCTTTATGGAGCCACAACTACTATAGCTACAGGTTTTACTACATTGCAATGATAGCTCCCTATCCTTTTAGGTCTGGACGTAGTAATGACTTCTGTTCTGTTGTTGGCCCTGGGGAACTTGTTGGTTTTCCTTATTGCTGTCCCCACCTTTATAATTAGAGTAGTTTTTCATGAAACTCTTGAATCATCCCAGCTGAGAGTGCTAAGAATCTGACTAATATATTTATTTGGAGAATTCCCCACCCCTTAGGAGAAAGAGAGAGCTGTTTTTACAGAAGCCCAAAGCTCACTTTCCCAGCTTCCTTTGCACCTGGGGTAGAGGCATGTGACCCGAGCTCCACAAGTTGGGTGCATCCATGCAAGAACTTGAATCTGAAACTGGGAAAGCAAAAGAATGAGCTGTGTGGAATCATTTTGGGAAGGAAGCCTGCAGACAAGACCCATTCCTGGCTGTCTAGGTTCAAAGCCTAGGTTTTCAACCCTTTCAAGGATTCTGAGAATCCCCTGCTTAACCAAGCCAGAGGTGGATTGTGTTGTTGGCAACTGAAAACCCTGAGTGATGACGCCCTCTCCTGGACACCGGAACACTTGATGCCTGGCTGATTCTCTCTCATCTTCCAACCACAGTTTAAGTCTGACTTTATGCTTCCTGTTCCTGCACCAGAAAATGCTTCCTTCCTTTGATTCCAGTCATTAAAACTGATCTGCTATAACTTGACTTAAAAAATAATCCTTGGGCTTCCCTGGTGGCGCAGTGGTTGAGAGTCCGCCTGCCGATGCAGGAGACATGGGTTCGTGCCCCGGTCCGGGAAGGTCCCACATGCTGCGGAGTGGCTGGGCCCGTGAGCCATGGCCGCTGAGCCTGTGCATCCGGAGCCTGTGCTCCGCAATGGGAGAGGCCACAACAGTGAGAGGCCCGCGTACCGCAAAAAAATAAATAAATAAAAATAATAAAAAAAAAATCCTTGTAAAAGCTGATCACTTGCAGATCAGGAAAAGAGAGTTGCTTACTACGTGCTCTGCAGGAAGCTCAGATCCAAATATCCTCCTCTTCCTCTCTTCAATCCAGGCCTGACCCTGCTCTTTAGTGGTTTCAAGAGAAACTCTACTCCTGACTCCTTGCACTCACACTCTGTAAAGGTTAATCATGGACAGCCACACGCATCTGAGCCTGGGCTTGGTTGCTTTTCAGAGGAGGCTGATTGTGACTCAAATTAAGAAAAAGGAGAATACTCCTTTTAAATAACATGGGTCACCTATATTACTACGAATATGCCGTGGGTTTCCATGGTACACAGATAACAGAAGAAAGTGTGTGGCCATGTGCACGCCAGTATTTTAACACAAGATTGGAAAATGTATCCTAATTTATTTTAGTTCATACGAACCACTCAGAGACTGGATGGGGCATTTCATTTTCACCTTGACATTCCTAATTGAGGATCCCAAGTCAGCCAGCCCATTTCCCATAGGAATCTAGATAATAACGAGCTTACTTATCCAGATCTAGAAGGTAGAGCATGTGGTACACGATTGTATGAACCGAATTATCACACCTTTTAATCATGATGGCATTTTTTATATTTTTCCTCTCATAACCTACCAATACTTAATATTCCAACTAGTAGGAGGCTTAAAATTCATCTGGTTAAATTCCTCCATTTTACAGGTAAGGAAACTGGAATCCAGAAATGTTAAATGCTTGCCTGGGTCAACCCGTTGCTGAAAAGCAGAGCCAGATGCAACCCTGATTCTTTTTGGCTTCAAAACCAATGTCCTCTAAACCTCAGGAATCTAACTCTCTGAATAACAGGAAGACAGTAGCTTTCAAAAACCCAAAGATCTATTAAATTTGTCTACAGAACTTAGGATCTGTAAGGAAAAAAAGTAGGAATAATGTGTTATTTACATTTTAGATATGAGGAAATTGAAGAATAGAAGATGCTTTAAATGCTTTTTGCTATGGTAGCAAAATTGAGCCCAGAACCTTGTTCAGGGAGCTTACCTTGTAAAGTGAACCATCTTTGAACAGGAAATGAAGCTACAAGTTTGTCTAAAGTGATGATTCACAAAGAAATCCAAGTGCTAGTTACAGAATCTGTTGAGTGCCCTTCTGTTGAAGGCCTAGAGACCGACGTGGTGACCCTGGCATTCTGGGCCCTATACATGGCTTAGGAAGAGAGAAGAAGGCAGTGTTGGGGCCTGGGCTCTAGAATATGGCTGTTCAAAGTCACCCCGCTCCACAACGCATCTGCATGATCTTGACACATGAGATAAATTCTCTGTGCCTCCATTTCCTCATTTGTAAAACAGGAGACAATTGTGAGAATTAATACAACTAGGTATTAAGTGTTCAAACAAGTTAGCAATTATCATTATCAAAAAAAGAATTAAGAGATTTAAGAATTCCACAGTTGCCTTTGGAATTATGTGTTTCTAAATTTGGTGGGTTGGAAATGAAAAGAACCTGCTCCAGACAGCCGCTAGAGGGCGCCCTCCGGTCAGGCCGGAATGGTGCAGGCTGGTGGCCCGAGCAGCATTCTCACCGGAGACCAGAAAAACACGTGCCTGAGAGAGAACACAAACCCTAAGGCTGAGACCCATGGGACTTGTAGATCAGATGCATCTTGAGTTGAGCTTTCTGTGGGAAGGTGGCTGGAATTTGTCACTCAATTGTCTCTTGTTTTCAAGTTGCCTGAAGCTGTAGTTCTTTACTGTTCTGGACTCCGTTGTGAAGAGTGTTACTGATAATACACTGAGATAGTTTAATATGAAGGAGACTGTGTGTGTGTGTGTGTGTGTGTGTGTGTGTCTACTCTCAGAGAATAGTTGAATCCCATTTACCACTTTATAATATCAACACGTCTCTGCGTTCCTAAGAGGCACAGAAAAGGAGGGCAGTTGTGGGAGCGTGCAATCTCCAAACGGCACAGCATCTCAGAAAGGCGGAGTCTGCAGCCTGTATAGGTTCAGTTTAGGCAGAATATGTATGTTCTCGAAGGTGAGGCAAGAGAGACCCCCAGGACCAAGACTGAAGGGGGTGATCCCCCTGGCCCTGGTGTGTGTCCTCCACCCCGCTCCGCCAGAGTCCCCCTCCAAGCCCCTCCCAGACACAGCGTCTGGCTTGGTAACCCCTCTCCTCCCCTTCTCCGATCCCCCCAGTGCTGGGAAAGATTCAGTCTTTTACTCCTCAGCTTGATTTCAGGACAGCATTAACTCTTCCAGAAGCATTTCTGTTTTAACTCAGCTGTAATTTTTGACTTAAAACGCTTTCTGGATCCTGTCTGCTTTCTACTACCAACTCCCAGCATCTTAAAGTGATTCCAAGTGTTACCCAAGCCCAGAACAGCCCTCCCCATCAGACAGACGCTTCCTCCCAGGCAAGGCTCTTGTTGATTCCTTCTGTGGATTTCCAAGGGCGAAACTATGGGGAGTTTCTTCACTGAAGGCTCTCCCCAGATATCCTGTTCTCCAGCACATCCTGTCACTGCCCTCCCGTCCTCAGCTGGTTTAATGCCGGTAGCAAACACTTCCGAATCGCGGGGTGGGCGCTGGGGGAGGTCACAGGTCCACTCCCAGTCGGTCTCCAAGCACTCAGCATCCTCTGACAGAGCCCGTCTGTTGCCAGCTTTCCCCGCGAGGGTCCAGGCCTTGCCGTGGGGATGAAGAGTCATCCCCAGGCCAACTGGCATTTTCCATGGTCTTATCCCAGGGCAGACCTTTGTTTTCTGGAGTGGCTGAACTATTTCCCTGCTGGCCTCACGTCCCAAGTCTTTGGCTTTTGGTGCAAACACTGTCTGGGCAGCTGTTGGCCTGCTCAGCTCGGTACTGGTCCTCTGGGCTCTGTGTCACTTGTCTGGGGCTGTGCCTTCCTGTGTGTCTTCCATCTCGTCTCCCCTGTTTACCCCCTGGCGTCCAACCCTGGGTGGCCCCCACCTCCTCTTGCTGGACCCACAGACCTATCCAGGCTCTCTTTGACACAGAAAAATGAGTTTTTAAAAAGCCCATTAACACTCTGACAAGGATTGCCCCCAAGTCACGAGTGTCCCTGATTAGGGGGCCCGCTCTCCAGTCACAGAGCCCCCTCCTCACACCCCTCCGTGGGGATTTGTAGCAGAAATGTGTGGAGTAGAAATGCAGGGAGGAGGCAACCATCATCTTCCCCTGAGTGGTCCTCTGCCTGTAATGCTTTAAAAATATTGGAACCTGGGGCTTCCCTGGTGGCACAGTGGTTGACAGTCCGCCTGCCGATTCAGGGGGCACGGGTTCGTGCCCCGGTCCGGGAAGATCCCACATGCCGCGGAGTGGCTGGGCCCGTGAGCCATGGCCGCTAAGCCTGCGCGTCCGGAGCCTGTGCTCCGCAACGGGAGAGGCCACAGCAGTGAGAGGCCCGCGTACCGAAAAAAAAAAAAAAAAAAAAAAAATATATATATATATATATATATATAGGAACCTACAACTTCTTCTTCAGATGGGAGTATTGTTGGTTGGTTGGTTGTTTTTCAAACATACATCCTTTTCCCTCCTTCAAAAACCATACCACTCAGGCCCTGCCGTCTTGGGTATGCCCCCCGAAGGTCAGCCAGCACTGGCTTTTGTTTCATTTGTCTGAAAACCCCTCCATCACCCACCGCCAACTCTACCCTCATTCCTGGCCCCTCTGGGATGTACACATCTGGAGACCAGGTCACCAGCAGGGTTGGGATAGTAAAAATAAGCTTCTTTTTAATGCTGGTTTAACTAGCTTTGAAAAAAACAAAAACAAACACTGAGCCAAATGGACATTATCATTTTTGCCTCAAGTAGCAGTTTATTGTCATGGATATCAGGGCATCCAGAGCATACGATTTTGTCAGCCTGTTAACCACAGTTTTAGTAGATGACGTAAAATCGTGCATATTAAAAAAAAGTATGAGATATTCTCCTAGGTAGCCCTAACATCCAGTGTTCCCTCTTTTCTTCTCAGAAAAGCTACGGTGACTCACATCTGTGCTCAACTAGATGACATTTGTGCGTCCACTCCTGGCCACAACAGAGGGGGACGGGCTGAGAGCCTGGGGAGTCGTGGGGAACTGGGGAGGGTGTCTGCTCCCACATTCTGCGTGGAACAAGGGCACGTGAAGTAAGCCTGGCTGCAGGCAGTTCTTTCTAACCCTGAGATACCGCATGGTTGGCTCTTTAAACCTAGGCATGGAAGCAACCTCGGAGAATATGCAGTCAACCTCCTCCATTTTCTAGACAAAACGACAAGCCTGTGGTTACCCCAAAGCAGAGCAGAGGGTGGGAACTTGGCCTCTGGTGCTGGCTGCTTGGGTTCAAATTCAGACTCTCCAATTCCTGGCGGCTGTGTGCCCTTGGTGTGGTATTTAATCTGTGCTCGGCTTCTTCACTTGTAAAATGGAGATAATGAAAGCACAGCCCTCTGAGGGTAGTGGTAGTGAGTTGATACATTTAAGGAAGTTCCTTAAACAACTAAAAATAAAGCTACCATATGCTCCTGCAATCCCATTCCCGGAGAAAACCATAATTTAAAAAGCTACACGCACCCCAATGTTCACTACTGCAGCACTCTTTACAATAGCCAAGATATGGAAGCAGCTTAAGTGTCCATTGATAGAAGAATGGATACAGAAGATGTGGCATATACATACAATGGAATATTATTCACCACAAAAAAAGAATGAAATAATGCCATTTGCAGCAACATGGATGGACCCAGAGATTATCACACTAAGTGAAGTGAGACAGAGAAAGACAAATATCATATGATATTGCTTATATGTGGAATCTAGAAAAAAAAAACACAAATGAAATTATATACAAAATAGAAATAGACCCACAGACATAGAAAACAAACTTATGGTTACCAAAGGGGAAAGGGAGGGAAGGATAAATTAGGAGTTTGTGATTAAAAGACACACACTACTATATATAAAATAAGTAACCAACAAGGACCTACTGCATAGCATAGGGAACTATACTCAATACTTTGTAATAACCTATAAAGGAAAGGAATCTAAAAAATAATATAAATAATAGTATATACACACACACATATATATATAACTGAACCACTTTGCTGTACACCTGAAACTAACACAACATTGTAAATCAACTATACTTCAATAAAATAAAATAAAAATTTCCATGTAAAAAATAAATAGATAAAGTGCATGGGGCTGGGTAAGGCCTGGATGCAGGGCAAGGCTGATTCATTTTACAGTCCTAGCACGGAGCAGAGTTGTGGGCATTTCATTGCTGCTCAGTAACTCTATCAGGAACGAATGAATGATTAAACAAGGACGAGTCTACCTACTTTGCAGATAAAGAAATAAGGCTAGAGAAGATATGAGACACATACTGGGTCATGAACCTAAGGACGGGGGAAGTGGTCTCCCGAACCCCTTTCCCCACAGCACTGTGTTCCATTGACGATGACCACGGTAAAGCTCAGTGAGCAGACCCTTGAGGTCACCTTGACTCTGTCCTGCCCCCTGCCAACACTCAGCAGAGCCGGGGACGTTCCCTCACGCGGCACATAGGAGGCTCTGCTGCACATTTAACGCAGCTTTAACCCACCTCCTTCAGTGACTCCCATAAGTTGAGTCACTGAAGAATCTTCCCTGTGACACTCCAGCTAGGAAACCCCCAATATCTGCTCCTGACTAGCGCCTTCTGCTTTTTTGAGACCAAACTGCCAACGCGCAGCCTCTGCTTTCCTGCAAACTCCCACAGCGCGGTCACGGAAGCCTGAGGTCCCAAGATCTTTGTTCCCTCTTTGTTCTGAAGGTGACTGTTTCTGCCAGACCTTCCTTCAAGCCCTCTCCCCCTTCCTCACCCCTACGTGCTATCCTGATGAAATTCTCTGCCTAGAAGAACAGGGAACTCCCGCTGTGTGGTTCCCTCTATCCCCTCCCTCCCAACCTCCCTCCCTCTCTCAGGCATCATTTCCCTCCTTCCCCTGCCTTCGTTCCTTCACCTGTTCCTCTTGATTTATTTTATCCCCCTGTGCATAAAAGAGAGGGGACACTTGTAGTGAGAAGACATCAGTGCCCTGTTCCCCAGTGCCTCTTCATCAAAACTGGACAGTCCTGACACCTCATCCCGGGATGATTCAAATGTCTCCTTTGCTGTTTCACTCCACAGCGGGCAGATTAAGGACACGGGCATCTGTTGGGAAGCATAATTGTCATTGTTTGCTTCCATTTTCCCAAGGAGCAGCCTCCTCTGACGTTACAGCCAGTGACCTTGTGATGCCCCAGAAAAACGCAGTGTCTGTTCTAACGTGCTTATGACCAGACCTCCCCCAGAGGGGTGGTTAGTCAAGGAGACAAGGATCCAGAGCAGGAAACATGACGTCATTCATCTGGTAGAGAAGAGAATTTCAGGCTCTGCTCTTTGTGGTTAGGTACCACGTGTTTATCTTTGAAAGATAATTTCTTTCTCGGGGAAGTAAAGTTTAGCCTGCAGGTCTCTTTGTTCTGCGATGACACCTGGCCCCAGGGAGAGAGGAGCGCTCAGGCGCCCTCCATCCTGGCCTTTTGGTTTTTGATGATGAACGTGGATAAGTAGAACCCAAGAGGCACGATGGATCCTTTTTGCAACATGTTTCTGTCTTAGTCACATTGTGTCTTTTACGTACAGATTTTTATTTTAGTCTGTGTCTCTACCCACCTGTCTCCCTCTTCACTGTGTCCTGTGTCCTGTGCTTCTATGCCTTCTCCACCCTTTCGCTTCCTTCGGGCCAGATGAGTTTCACTCTCTCCTTCCTACGAACTGTCCCCTATGCCTGCAGTCCAGCTAAGAGAGAGCTTGCTGGAGGAACAATGGGATCGACCCTGCAGGTTGAAGTACTCACCACCAGATGGCACTCTACTAAGCTCTCTGCCCGTCTCTTGGCTCTGATGAGAAATCTGAGTGGTTTTTTAAAAAGTCACTGGAAAGCATCGTGAAAGGTCACTCAGTCCAGGGGCCTCCAATATTTTTAAAATTTCTCACCCATATAAGTAACAACTTTCTGGCAGTGCACACCCACATTTGTTTGTCCATGTGTATGTACTATTATCAATCTGTATTAAATATTAGTAAAATGATAAAAAATTATGCTCATGAAATTTTAAGTTTCTATTCTAATATTTTCTTCTTGCACAACAATGGCTCATTTTATGCATCTCCCACACAGATCACTGAACAGTTCATATTTCCTTCCTCAAAAAGAGCCACATTTCAAGTTTAAAAAAGTACTTTTGAGCTTTTGCTGTGTACTCAGCACTATGGAAGGAACAAAAAATGAGTAAATAAAGGAATAAAACATGTTCTCTATCTAAAAGTTGCTTATGCTATAGCTGTGAAGGCAAGATATAGCAATAGATATAAAAGATCTAAAGACAATGTAAAACGATATGCATGTAGCCACCAGAACACTTAATTTGCAAACAACCGACTCTTACTATTTTAAGCAAAAAGAAATCTCTTAGGTGGCTTATAGAATCTCTTGCAGGACCAGTAAGCCAGGATTAGAGGCTAAGCAGCAGCCAGAGGAAGTAACCAACCACCCAAGGACCGTTCCGTCGGAAATCAGTGATATGACTGTCTGCCACTCAGCACCAATGACACGAGAGTGACACCAGAGAGTGCAAACTCTGCTAGAGATGCCTGGGGAACAGAGCTCGGCCACCATGCTTACAAAGAGAGCTGAGCACACGGGTCACATCCTCCTTCCCAGCAGCATAGGGCTGCATCTGCTCAGCAGAACTGAGGCTACATCTATAACCAGGCTTCAAGGACCCTTTAACTCTCCTGGCTCTAATGTGGAGAAGGGACAAGAAGAGGTTGGAAGGGCTATTGACTGAGCCAGCCCCTAGGATGTACCACGCCACCACAGTGTCTACTAGACGAGAAAGGTTCATGCACGACTTGAGCTCTTGCGTGAACAAGGCCAGGAGGCCAGTCAGGAGCTGTGAGCTGCTACCCCGGGCTCTCGGTGGATCTCAGCCTGAGTCAGCCCTGAGTTCCTGCTACAGCAGGCAAGCTCTAAGAGTCTTTTTATCTGGGGCAGCTTCACCTAACTTCCAAAGGTTCCTTGCTTTTTTTTTTTGGATGTGTCTATTTTTCTTCTCCCAAATGCACATCGGACTTTCACCCACGGCTGTATTTTAACCTCCGAATTCTTCTTTGTCCTCTGGTCTTACGTACCTGCCTGCCTTTTGGACTCATTTTTGTATTGACTCCATTTCTTCCTGTTCCCTGGTTCCTCCCTGCAAGCAGATACTTGATTCACTGCCTCGCCTGACATTTGGCTTTTCTCCTATCCCCTGTCTTACTCTCAGCATCATCCCCACACTTTGCCTGAATCCCAGCTCACTCCTCATCTGCTTAATATATGTGGGCTTGGTCTCAGCGAGAGACATAAAGGGAGTAGGGCTCTGGGAGATGGACGATATGGAGAATTGGAGGAAAGACACTCTCCATGGGGACAAGTGAGAGTGGTAACAGGAGCATGAAAGGGCCTATGTAAGCAGAAAAAAAGATTTTTGTAAGGAAGTGGAAGTAATTGCTGTGATTTACAAATGTTGAATCTCTCTTGATGTCTTAGTTAGATTGAGGTAATATAACACAGAGCGAAAACAAAAGTGGTTTAAATACTTAATAGTTTCTTTCCCATAAAAATCCAAGCTGATAGTAAAACTCTGCTTCTCAAAGTGGTCAGGAGTCCAGGCTTCAATGCATGGCTTCCACTCATGGCTGCCACCATCTTGTCCAAGAAGAAGAAGCATAATTGAAAGACTGCGTTCCTTCGCCTGAAATGGGAAGTGAGGGTACACTCTTCCCTTTAGGGGCGTAACCTCGACATTGGATGTTTCACTCTCTCTCCTATCCCGTTTGCCAGAAAGCAGTCAACTGGCCACATCAAGCTGCTGAGAAACCTGGGAATTATGGCCATCACTGGCATTTACCCAGCTAGAACCTCTGTTTCTACGTAGAGAAGGGAAGAAAGAAGATTGGAGGAGAGCCAGCGCTCTCTGCCCCTCTTAGCATGCCCCTCTTGACTAGGCTGTGGGGGAGTTCTCAGGGAAAGATTGCTACTGTATCACTGGATGAGGTTGACCAAGGGGATCTTCCCTGGAGTGTGGACAACTAATAGCCAATACCTTCTTAAAAGACATCATAGTTACTGGCGTACACGGTCCCATCCTATGGGATGAGGTAAAGGTGGATGAAAGAATGAAAGGTAAGCAGTGTGGTAACCACCACACTGCTCCCACCCAACCGCCACCCAAGCCACAGCTTGGGGTGAGAACCTAGTGGAGCCCTTCACAGCCCTATGTATCTAGCCCAGGCCTAGGTTCAAATCCCAGCTCTCCCATCAACCACCTGTGTGATCTGAGCAATTTGCTTTTCCTTCCTACGCCTCCATTTCCTCCTCTATAAAAGGGATGTTAACAGTACCTACCTCACAGAGTTGTTCTGAGGATGAAATGAACTAACGCATTTTCATTGTACTTGATATGTAGTAAAGACAAAACGATTCTTGGCCATTATTACATAACAGACTCTAAACACACAAACCCACCCGCACACACATACGCAGTTCTTCCTGACTCTGATCTAGCCAAGAAGAGAGGGTACATTTATGTCCAGTTCCTTTCCTCATCTCCCATACCCTAGGCTCCACCATGGGAAAAAGAGTAATGCCACCAAGAAGGACAATAGGAAAATGCAAAGGTATAAAAGCAAGAGTGAGCGTGGGCTTTGGAAAACAATGAAAATCCCAGACCTTCTACAATAGAGTTTGCGTTGGAAGGCAGTAGAAAAAAATTTTGGATAGTTTGATTCATGCATTCATCAATAAACACAGATAAAATGTGAAACCACCTAACAATGAAACTCTCCAATTTCTGAAAACTCATCTGAGAAAGAAATTCTCAGTACCAGCAATAGGTGGAGGAATACTTGCTACAGTGGTTGCAGTTTGCATCATCAGGAGAATTACTGCTAAACATACACTCTAACACCCGAGCTTCTCTTAATATCCTTGCCCCTGACCCAAAGTACCCGGACAAAACTTGAAAAGTTAGCATCCATGTTCCTTATACCCCTCCCCCAAATCCCAGCAGCTTTCTGAATTTGATAATTATCTACAAAGGTAATTCTGGTTGATAGAAAAGGAGGGCAGAGCTCCCCCTTAAAGGAAATTCTCAGAATCTTCTGGGGAGCCTTTCAGTGGCACACTATATAGTTTCCCACCCCTCCAGAAATTATAATACCTACTTACCCATGGACTAATGATGTGCTAGAGTCATCACACATCTGACCAGCTCACAGGAGCAGGTTGCACACATTTCTTTCCAACTCTACATCCAGCTGCATCTCATTGGTAGCTTGAAACCAGGCATGGTGGAAATATTTATGCCATGGAAATTGGTAACCACAGTAAACCAGGGGTCTCCCCATCCCTGACTCCAGAGAGCTTATTTTTAAACATTGAACAGTATACCACTGCCACCACCCACCTTGGAAGTAAGCATTCATGTTACTAAGGTTGATGTAGTATATCTGTCTCCTGACATGTGGGAGAGGAAGAAGTTAGGGAATTGAATGTTCCACATTATATGGGGAACCATGCTGGGGGCTGCAGGCTTCTGCTCTCCAGAAGGGTCAGATGTGTGATGACTCCAAGCAGAGTGATGAGCTCAGCTCTGTTTCCATGAAGAAACGTGGGAAAGTCCTGCTGGGTGGAAATACAAGGGGTGTCAGACACACCCTCTGCCCTTGTGATACCTCTGATTTGGATGACAGACAAGGTAAAGGCCAGAAAGCAGTGAGTAATCTATAATAGACACTAATATAAGGAAAGGTGCCAAATGACTGGTGTGGATACCAACTACTCAAAAAAGCAAAAGAGGGTTGTTTGAGTGACTACTATGTGCCAGGCACAGTGCTCAGTTCTGGGGGCTCAAGGAGTAAGACAGACCTGCTTGCTGACCTTGGAATGCTCATCATCTAATGTGGTGCTTCTCAAGGTGTGGTCTGGTGAACATCTGCCTCAGAATCATCACTAGCAGTAACAGCTACCATGTATTAAGGGCGTGGTATGGGCAGCCACTAAACTAAGTGCTTTACACGTAGTGTAATTTCATTCTCAGACCAACACTATATTTGACCTATTATTATTATCCCCATTTTACAGACTAGAAAACTGAGACAAAAAAGTGAATTACTTTGCCAAAGATCACACCATTAGGGAACAGAGCCATGACTTAAGTTTGGAAGTTTGGGCTCAGTACTTACACCCTAAACCTACCTTAAAAAGATCGAATCCCAGTGCCCAGAGTAACTGGAGGAGAATCTCTGGGATTGGATCCCCAAAATCTTACACTTTAAATGGGATCCCTAAGTGACTGTGATGCCTTCACGTACTAAGAACCAACGGTCTGAAGTCAGACAATTCAACAAGCAATCATAATAAAAATAACATCTGACAAGTGTCATGGAAGGGCTAAGTATGGGATACTAAGGTCACCTTTAGCCTAGATGTGATCAGGGAAGGCTTCTGGGAGAATTGCTCACACCTGCCTCAAAGGTAGGTGTTCTCCAGGTATCAAGGAAGTGAGAAAGCTTCCAGACTGAGAAAACAGATTTTGATAACAGGGCCAGAGGGAGGAAAGCTGCTAGGCCTTTAAAGAAGTGGAAGAGGGCTTCCCTGGTGGCGCGGTGGTTGGGAGTCCGCCTGCCGATGCAGGGGACGCGGGTTCGTGCCCCGGTCCGGGAGGATCCCGCGTGCCGCGGAGCGGCTGGGCCCGTGGGCCATGGCCGCTGGGCCTGTGCGTCCGGAGCCTGTGCTCTGCAACGGGAGAGGCCACAACAGTGAGAGGCCCGCGTACCGCAAAAAAAAAAAAAAAAAAAAAAGTGCCAGGTGGAGGTGAGGCAGGCCCTCCCATAGAAGGTTGTGCTGTTTGCACACCGCATAATGTTCCTGCACCCACCCAGGAAAGGGCCTTTTTGTAACTCAACCTCTCCCTGCATACCTTTATGCCATTTGCGCCAAGTACCATCTATCTTTCAGCGGCCATCCGTGGGCTTTCTGGGTCAGATCGGGAAGAGTTTTTTTATGTATAAGTTCAGAAGACTGGACAACGAGTAGCTATTGAGGGATTTTAAAAATGGCAGTGACGTGGCTGGATTCAGGTGCTTGGTTTACAAAGTCATGGGTTTCTACAGAGCACACAGTGGATGAGACCCAGGGTTGTGCACAGGACTCTGAGGTGCGGTCGCCACAATGGCTGCTCCTGTCCTGCGAGGCTGCAGGTGCTTTACCATCATGAGACACTGAGTTTCCTTTCACACCCTCCCAAAATGTCACCCTGCACACCCCCGCCCCCCAGGCTTGTCCACATGCTATCCTACTGGGGGTCAAAGAGCTTAAGCAAAGAGCCCAAGGCCACAGAGCTGCAAGAGTAGAATCTGAAGCCAAGTATTTTTTGTTCCCAAAGCTCTTGCTCTTACCACTGTGCTCAGCTGCTTCCAAGTCTATGTAAACAGGGTCAAGCCAGATTCTCCTAGGTTCTTACGTGATAAAACCCACACGGAAATTCAGAAGCACTCTTATTTCCTCCTTACTGTTCCATGCCACAGATAGCTAAGAATGAATCAAGGTTACTTGTATCAGACTAATTCAGCTCACAGTAACAGAAACACAACCCAGGCTGGCTTAAGCTGGGAGCTTCAATAGCTCATGTAACCAAAAGCTCTGCTTTTGAGCCTAGTGGGTCCTTAGTCACTCTCACTTCATCTCAGCTTTGCTTCTCTCTCTATGGCTTCATCCAAAGGTGAGCTCTGCCCTGGTGACAAGGACAGGCAACAGCAGCTCCAGCTTACATCTTACCTACTTCACCACCTTAGCTGGAAAAATGCCTTTCACACTGATGAATCCAGAGAAAGTTCTGGCCGGGGACCTCATTGGCCAGGTCTGGGCCATGTGCCAGCCTCTCAAGAGGGTATGAGGTCAGCCCAACCTGATCATATGGTCTAAGTGTGGGAGAGGAGCATCCCCCAAAGGAAAATGAGATACTGCTATCAAAGGAAGAACAGGATAGTAGGCAAGGGAAAAAATAGGTCTCTAGAGCCCACAGAATTTTCTAATCCTTTCTATTTGACACAGTAAGATCCCACTGGCTTCATTTTTTCCTACAAATTTCTAGGCCTCTCCAATGATAGTGATAATCTGAGACCCTTCTTAATGAGAACTGCCAGTAAAAAAATGTCTGAAATCCTCCTTTCAGTTTCACATAATTTAACATACGAAACAAATTGAAGAAAGTCCAAAGGGCAGTGGAGTCATTGATGTCATGGGAAATATTAAATAATGCACTGAAATAGTTGGAAATTTAATAAGAAAGTAACAAGTATGAAAGATGAGAATGTGATTTCGCTTAACAAAAATCTGAGGCCAGAGAGAATGAGCAATGTTGGAGGATGGAAAGGAAAGGAAAATTATTTTGAAAATTGCAATGTCAGAAAAGGAAGAGCTAGTCAATGACGGATGTTTCAAGAAAGCAGAAATCCATCAACTTAATCAAGATTTCTATGTTAAAACTGTTGAGCTATCAATATGCTACTTTTTCCAATAGGACAGGTGACAAAATAAGCCAAGCAAGGAAAAGATTTTGTTCCACTAACTGGTTCCTCCATCACCATGGCAATATCACAAATGGAAAACGGGGATGTTGGTAATGCCATGATCTAATTATTTTTCCCCTCTACCTTCGTTGCTTGTCAGTGTTCAGGATGATAACAAATTTTCTTTATTTACGTTATTCCACATGGATTATTCTTACTTTAAAGTTGCTAGAAACTATAGGTGCTATTCTGTGTAGGATTTGATTTAAAAATAATAAATTATGCAGAGAAATTTTTTAAATGGTGTGAGAGAAAAAGAGAGGAAAATACTATTTTTCCATGATTGAGTTAATAGCACTTTATCATTTGGAGATAATGCTATCCAATGACAAGTGAGAAGTGTCTCGTGTGGGTTCTGATCCGTCCACTACTGTCTGCCGTAGAAGACCAGCACTGAACACTCCAGGTTAGATATCATCTGAAGATCTGGTGGTTTAAATGTTTTCTTAGAATAATAAAATAGATGGTCCTATTAATTTTATCACAATTCTCATCATTATCTTTGAAATTATCAAAATAGTTACTGTTTATTAAGTGCTTTCTGTGTGCCAGGCACCGTGATAAATGTCTTGTGTCTTATTTAATTATGTGAAACATTGAGGCTTAGAGAGCTCAAATTACCTGCTCAAGGGGATAAACCTAGGAAGTCAAAGAACCAAGATTCACACATTGAGCTCGTCATCCTGGTGGGTGCCCCACATGAATGTGGGCAAACCACAGATGCAATGCATCCTGGGACCAATTTGCTTCACAACGTTCTAAGGCCAAAGAGTTCATTCTTGTCCTTTGCCACTGAAGCAAGTACTCAAAAAGAGAACTGAGCGAGAGTGTGTTCTTCATGCACTAAAAATCCTGCTCACGATGTGTACAGCACCACCTTATATGTGAAGCCTACCATATGATGATTTTATATTCACCAATTGTATTGCCTAGGAGTTTAATTTACTGACTGTCCACTACGTGCAAGGTACTGAGGCCATGACTTTGGGAGGACAGTTATGAGTTAAGATGTGGCCACTGTTTCAAAGAGCTTACAATATGCAGTAGGGCTGGGAGAGGTAGGAGAAGCTCAGATGAGCACTCTGGGAGTAAAATGAACCATCCTCAGAAGAACACCATAAAAGAGCTATGAACCAAGTGCTACAGGAGTAAAAGGACAGAGGAATCCTGTCCGTTTGTGGAAAGGCTTCTCAAAGGATAGACCATTTGATATGGTCTTATAGACCTGACAGGATCTCAGCATACAGGGAGGAAAGGAAAACACGGTGCATCAGACAGAAACAACAGCATAAGAGATGTCAAGTCACACACCTTCGCATGATGAGCGAAACATCCTAGTGTGAATGGAGATACATATGTGTAGGGGGGACTAAGAAGAAGCGAGCCTAGAAATGTAGGTTGTAGATATTGTGCCCAGCCTTTACGCCACCACCCCCCCAAAAAAAAAATTGGGCTCAGTTTGCCAGGCAATGGGGAAGACTTGCAGACCACTGAGCAGGGAGCAATTGGGCTGGATTAAAAATAAAACAACTGGAATCAAAGTGACCAGGTTGTCATGACAACAACCAACAAAGTATTTAGGCCAGTGCTTCTCCAACTTTAAAGTGCCTGAGAATCACCTGGGAAACTTGTGAAGATGCAGATTTGGACTCAGCAGCTGTGAGCTGGGACCTGAGATTCTGCATTGTAAGAAGCTCCCACATAAGGCATTGACGGTGAATTTTAAACCAGAACTCAAAAACATGAATCAATATACAATGATTCATAAGACATCCTCAGGCATTTCGCCATCATTTGTTATTCTCAGTAAGTTCTCTGCCCAGGTAGTTTTTCACTGTTTTGCATTTTCAACAGCAAATCTGAAATTTGCACCTGCATATCCTCCTGTCCTTTTTTTTTTTTAACTCTTTAAATACAATCTTGAAGAGGAAGAAGTAAGCAGATTAAATGAGGTCATTTACGCAATTTGTGGTTTCAGCTACAGATTTTTGTTATCTTAAAGGGAAGCAGAAAACATGTAGATGTATAAATAGAGGTGTAGAACGCAGGTTCACAGAAATTCATTCTCTCTCTCACTGTATAAAGATGAGCTCACATTTAGAACGCAGGGCTCCAAGCTGGTTGCCTTAGTGGGAGGTGGGCTATTGGTTACACTGAGGACACCTTGAGCAATTTAGTGACTTTCTGTCACTTGCTGTGGACCAGATGCTGGAGCGTTGGCCTCTGAAGCAAACTGAACTGAAGGCATTTCATAGCAACCTCAATCTTAAGGGCTGAAATAGGAAACACAGCAGCAGACTTGGAAACTAGGTCAAGGAGGAAACTCTGGTAAAGTTCCTGAAATGGCTGACTTTTCAAACTCTACCCATATCAGTCCTTTTCAAAAGGAAAGCATGTATTCCCAAATGGTATCCTTCCCGACCCCAAACAAGACATGTAAGCAGTCAGGCACAAAGAAATAGAGAAACAAAACCCAAGCCAGCCATGTATGACTCACCTCTGCACTGCCCAGCCTTCCGTGTCTGCATCTTCCACGTTGCCCTGACTCTTGGCCACGTGGTGCAAGGAAGATGAGAACCAATTGACCCAGAATGAGAAACACCTGTAGGGAAACAGATTCATCCACAGCCTGAGGTCATTATCATTTAATCCATTTTAGATGGATGGTTTGGCTGATCTGATGAACTGGACGGATGATGGCAGTGTCCATGCATAAGCTCCAGTCAGTCTCCTGTTCAATGTCCACTCACACACCAAGGAAGAGGTTAGCAAATTGTCACAGCCAATCTAAAGCAAGATTAGAGGAGGTTTCACCTACACTTTCTAAAATCTCACTGGTGTACTCTTACCTGTAATAGCATTCCTTTGTGAGTAAAGAAAGAAGATCTTGCCTAGCCCACCTGCAAATTTCCTTCAAGGGAGTATTACCAAGTAAATGAGCAGTCATTCTTAAGTCAGATTAAAACATGTGGGACAAGATGTTGTTGAAGCCATGGGCGTCTTAGTGGAAAAGAGTGTTCCTGGCAGACAGTCACCGTGTGAGACCTCCCCGTCCCATTGAGAAAAACTGCCCCACTGGGGAGAGGGGCTCCCAAGCAATAATTCCAGTAGGGTTGGCAATGTTCAGGCTACGTGATCTGCTCTGGCACAAAAACTACCAATTCCCACATGGGCCTGGGACCCGTGATGTGATATTGCACAAAGAGCTCTGTGCAAAGAGAGATGATGACAGTTAGGTGGCCAGCCAGACCTTTCCTCAGAATTGGAAGTGGGAAATGTAGAGAGAATCAGCCGTGAAGAAAAAAGCAAGAAGATGCCAAGACAAGCAGAAGCTGAGTATAGCAGAACCACAGGAAAGGCAGAGCACCGGGCCAAGAGACGTTGAGTCCTGCTGCTGGGTGTGTTTGGAAGTGTGTGTGTGTGAAGGGGGCTGGCATTCCAAACAGCCATCCTGACCCCTCCTGGGCTTTGTGAGGCCAGGCTTTCCCAGCCTCTTGCTCTCTCTGTGGAGCCTGATGAGTCAACTCTTCCTGAGTTTCCTTAAGACCCAGCTATCAGCTGAGATTCCCATTGGCAGTCTCCACTCCCCAGTGCATGTTAACCAAAGAGATCAAATGCTTAACCAACTAGAACACAGGAAGACAGGAAGAAAAGACTGGAGGGAGAGAAGAAAGAAAATAGACAGGAATACAGGCCCTGAATGGAAAACTCGAGTAGTTTCAAGAACTTGTTCATGAGTAGAAGTTCTACCAACATCTCTGTCAGCCAAGACCCTTGTGTTGCAAAGATCTCTTGCTAAAAATGATCAGCAGTTTTTGAAAACAAAGAATCAAAAGATAAGTGTATATTATTAATTTTTTAATCATTCAAAAATATTTTCATTATATTTTAAATAATTTTCATCATTAATTTCAAGGTATCCAAATCCTCCTTTGGCCTTCTCAGTCTCCTTTTTTGAACTCACAGATCAATTTTATTCTATTTTGCTATGTCTTAGCATCCGGAGAGAGGAAAGATCTCTCAGATAAAAAAACACCATCTCCATCTTCCTTTCCCCACCATCCCTGGATAAAATTCTGAGAAACAGGAAAAGAAAGAAATATTCATTTAATTTCATACCTCAACCCTCTTTCCCACTTAATCCAAAGTGGAAGCTCAGGGCAGATTTTTTTTTCAGAACCTCGGAGGTATGATTACAGTGAAGATAGAATGAAAAGTTAGAAAATTCTCTCAATCCCCAAGGTTATTCCTAGTTCAGGAGAAAGTTCTTTACAAAATTCCTTTTCTGGGTCACTCCATGATAGTTCCTCCTGCTAGTCAAAGCCTTCAATGCCATCATTTGAATGCAGCCTGCATCATAGGTGAGCATTGTCATTGAAATCTCTCTAGTGGTTTATCACGAGGAGAGGATCTTGGAGGAGATGAGTCTCAGCACAATTGTCTCTGGCTGCTGTGAGTGTAGAGATCACCACGGCAACAAGAGCAGGGTAAAGAAGAGCAGCGTTATTGTTCCCTCCTGGGGTGATGCTACAGAAAGGGCCTTGAGTGCTCAAACTTATCCTCTTCTACATCCTGCTAGATCTCTCACCACCTCTTGCTACTGGAAGTCACCCCCTTCCTCCTAGTATTTAGACTGCATTCAACAAACTGGAAAATTGTATATATATAAAATAGATACAGTCATCTCTCAGTCTGCAGGGGATTGGCTCCAGGACCCCTGTAGGTACCAAAATCGACAGATGCTCAAATCCCTTATATGAATAGCATAGTATTTGCATAATATGACCTATGCATAACCTCCCATATACTTTATATAAATATAAATAAATAAATAAATAAATAAATATATATATATATATATATATATATATATATATATATATATATATATATATATTTGCCACGCCATGTGGCTTGTGGGGTTTTTAGTTCCCTGACCAGGGATTGAACCTGGACCCACGGCAGTGAGAATTCAGAGTCCTAACCACTGGACCACCAGGGAATTCCCCTCCCACATACTTTAAATCATCTCTAGATTACTTATAAACTTAATGCAATATAAGTGCTGTGTAAATAGATGTAAATACAATGTAAATGCTATGTAAATTGTTCAATCCGTGGTTGGTTGAATCTCTGGATGCAGAATTCACAGATTCAGAGGACCAACTGTCTATCAGTTACTCACTGGCTAATCATCTGAGCATTCCTAAGACATTATATAGGTCAAACTTGGAGCCCTAGGAGAAATACGAGTCTAAGAACTTGAAATTAAAAAGAACTTGAAATGTATCTCCCAAATGCCAATCTTTCAATCCCTCAAATAAATAAATAAAAGATAGTAAGACCTTAACTTTGTGTGACATAGCATCCTGTTCTTAAGATTCCTCAATGTTTTTCTTTAATCATTATCAAGTTTCTAAAGACTGCTAGAATTTCTTGTTCCCAATGAAGAATGGACTGGGGTTAGGTGGAAGAGAAGAATGCCTACTTCTTGAGATAAAATCTGAAAAAAATTAAAAGGGTTTGCTTCCTCCATAAGAGCTATACTATCCTCCTTGCCTCAGAGAAAGTGAAAAATGCCTAAATTTGGCTAATTTAACATGAAAGAGAGCATCAGTTCTTCTTATTCAAACTTCTAGCCTGGTACAAGAGAGTATAGTATTGTGTTAACATCTAACTGTGTAACCATGGTCAAGTTAATAAATTATCAAGTCAGGAGAACTGGGCAACCTTGGTCAAGTTACTAATCTCTCTAGCCAGAACTGGGTGGTAACTACAGTATTATCACTAACTCACAATATGAGCACGAGCAAGTCAACCATCACAGCTCATTTTCATTGAATGTCAAATTAAGGCAATACTCTTGCTTCCCTATTTGCCTTAAAGCCATGCTCTTCAGTATTTTGTTCCTCAAGGTCATACCTGTAGACAACAGTCACACTCTGGATATACTATCACAAGTCAAGATGGCTCACTAACGGATTAAGCAAGTTAGACTTCACATTATGCTCAATTCCCTCAAGAACCACTAATATCTTGTCTTGCTGATACCAGGTTTTCCAATGTGGTAGGCAGTCAATAAGATGGTATCCAGTGACTCCCCACTCCACTGCATAATTCTCTCCCTTTAGGTGTGGGCTTGGCCTAGTGGCTCACTTCTAACAAAGAGAATACAGCAAAAGTGGTAGAATATCACTTCTGAGACTACATTATGAAAAGACTGTGATTGTGCCTTGCTCACTCCTTCTTGTTCTCTTTTACTCACTCTAATGAAGCCAGCTCTCATGTCACTAGGTGCCCTGTAGAGAGGTCCACATGGAAATGAATTGAGGGAGGCCTCCAGCCAACAGCAAGCAAATAATGGAGACTCTCAAAGTCCACAAGGAATTGAATCCTTCCAACAAGCTTATGAATGAGTTTGGAAGTTAATCCTTCTGTTCCCCAGTCAAGTCTTCAGATGAGACCACAGCTCTGACTAACACTTCAATTGCAGCCTTGTGAGAGAACCTTGAAGTAGAAGCACCTAGCTAAACAATGCCTAGATTCCTGACCCTCAGAAACTCTGAGATCATAAATGGGTATTGTTCTAAGCCAGGAAGTTTGTGGATAATTTGTCATGCACAGCGATAGATAACTAATAACCAATATGGTCAGAAATCATGATAGAGAGTATTTGCATTGAAGTGGTATTTTTCAAATATCTGTATCTCAATCCATTCTAGTGGTCATGATCTAATTTAGTGAGCTAGTGAGCCTCAACCAGCAATTTTTTAATGAAATAACATGGAATGGAATAGAACAGAATAGAATTTTTTTAAAAAATCAGAACTGATTGGAAGTGTTAAAAATAAATATTGTCTCATGAAACTTTTATTCCATAAGTACATTTCATACACTAAGTCATAATATAAAATATATTTCTTAATATGAGTTGGGCCAAAAAATGTTCCAAAGAAACAACCCTCAAGGGCAATTGTAAAAATCAAATGAGGAAATAAATTGAACTCTTGCTATGGTCTGAATATTTGTGTCTCCCCCACATTCACATGTTGAAATCCTAATGCTCAATGTGATGGTTATGAGAGTAGAGCCCTCGTGAATGGGATTAGTACTCTAATAAAGAGACTCCACAGGGCTCCCTACCCCCTTCTACCTTGTGAGGGTATAATGAGAATCCTGCAATCTGAAAGATAACCCTCACCCTACCATGCTGGTGTCATGATCTCGCACTTCCAAGCCTCCAGGACTGTGAAAAATAAATTTTTGTTGTTTATAAGCCACCCAGTCTGTGGTATTTTGTCACAGCAGCCAGAACGAATGAAGACAACCCTCTTCTCCTCTGCTTGCCCAACTTCAACAAAATGTCAAGATTTGGTTCAAGTCTTACCTCTCTCTAAAGCTTCCCTTTACCACTCCAGCCCACTGGCTTTCTCTATCTCTTCTTGGAATACAAGGCCTACAAGAATCCAGTGTCGGGCTTCCCTGGTGGTGTAGTGGTTAAGAATCCACCTGCCAATGCAGGGGACACGGGTTCGAGCCCTGGTCCAGGAGGATCCCACATGCCGCGGAGCAACTAAGCCCTCTAGCCACAACTACTGAGCCTGAGTGCCTCAACTATTGAAGCCCATGCGCCTAGAGCCCATGCTCTGCAACAAGAGAAGCCACCGCAATGAGAAGCCTGCACACCGCAACGAAGAGTAGCCCCTGCTCGCCGCAACTAGAGAAAGACCCTGCGCAGCAACAGAGACCCAACACAGCCAAAAATAAATTTAAAAAATAGATAAATTTAGTAAAAAAAAAGACTCCTGTGTCAGTGGTAATAAGTTATGTTAATTTGAGCATGGGGTACTTCTCCTGAAATAGATGGCAAGATCTTGAGAGCAGGACTGTGCTTTCACTTTTCTATATCTTCCATAGTATATATTGTGGTAAGCATAAAATAAGTAAAGCAAAAGCTTTTGGTTCACCTTTGGTGATAGAGGTTTACAAGGAACACAGGAATACAAAGTAGAACTGCAATTGTCTCCTTGTGTTAGGTAGAAAAATGGTCATCCCAAAGATACCATATTCTAATCCCTGGAACCTGTGAATGGTACTTTACATGGAAATAAGATCATTCCATTTGAGATGAAGTTAAGGATCCTGAGACGAGGAGGAGATGATCCTGGTCTGTCAGGGTGGGCCCTAAATGCAATCACGTATATCCTTATAAATGGGAGGCAGAGGGAGATACGGCACAGATGGAAGAGAAGGCACTGTGACCACAGAGGCAGGGATTAGAGTAATGCAGCCACAGACCAAGAAATGCTGGCTATCACCAGGAGTTGGGAGAAGCAAGGAACAGATTCTCCCCTGGAGCCTCCAGAGGGAGCATAGCCCTACTGCTGATACCTTGATTTCGACCTAGTGATACTGATTTTGGGCACCTGGACTCCAAAACTGTGAGAGAATAAATTTATTTTATGCTACCAAGTTCGTGGTAATTTGTTCCAGTAGCCACAAGGAATGTGTACACTCCTCAATACCATTGATGCCTTTGAGTCCCAGAGTATCCAGCATTATGATGTGTCATATGCTTTATTGAATCTTCACAATGTTTCTTCCCCTCGTTTCAGGAAAATAACCTGAAATGCAGTGGCCAACTTTCACCTCAAAGAGAAGATAAGCCTGGGCTGGTTTGTTGCCGCATAATGTAGACTGTCCCTAGTGGGAAGTGCTCTTGACAAATTATCTCAAAGGCAGCTGGACTTTTCCACATCTGTACCATTTGTGGCGACTTTGGTGTCATGCCAGTCTTATAGGGTTCCCTAGAAGCAGAGCCTGAGACAGAGATTCTTGTTCAAATTATTGATTGGGGGATGCTGTCAGGATAAGGTGGGGGGGGGGGTGTGAGAGAAGCAGAAGAGGGAGGGAAAAAATGGAGCCACATATGGTTTCAGTCAGAGACTAACTTCGGTCTGACCCTATGCAGAGTTTGCACCACAAAGTTAGCCCCTCTTGAGGCAAGGGGGCCAGCCTTTCATTTCACACTATCACTCCAAGGTTGGGAGATGGGAAGATGTGAAAAGGGAGAGAAACGATGGCCTCCCAGGCAAAGAACAATTGGTTTTATGGGCTTCTTATAAGGAATGATTAATAAAACTATCATCTGTAAAGAAAACCACATATGCAAAGAATCATATAAACTGTTAATGAGTGTAACTATTATAAGGTACTGTAATTTGTCAAGACAAATTTAGATTGATCCTAAAGTGCTGGCCAACGGCAGTCAGTGACGGTTGTTTACTACCCCTGAGTTTGGACTCTGGGCTCCCGGAGCCTGTCGCACAGCATGGCAGCCTAGTTAAATCTCAATTGGGTTGCAAAAATAAACATGACTCTCAGTAGAGTTAACAGTGGAATGATACTCAGCTCAGAGAATGCCTTTAAAAGACATGTTCTTACAGGCCAGTGGAAAGACCTCTCCACGGCAGGTGAAGTGTACAAGTGGAGAGCGGCAGCATCTATGAAAATATGTGATCACAGTGGGATCCTGTTTGAGAGCAGGGTGAAAGGCACGATCCAAACCCAGCCTTGATAGAACCAGGGCTGTTTTGTTTGTTTTCCAGGCAGACAGGGTGAAACAGCGAAGTATCCAAAGAGGTGTGAATTCCACCCTTCATGGGGCAAAACAGGTGACCTGCAAAGCCTAGATTTTGATCATTTCAATCCAACATTTCTGAGCAAGTCCTTGGAACTTAGAAAATGCCTCCTAAATTTTCAAAACATTTCTGAGACGCGTTAAGCTGCTGCCTTTGTTGAGGTCAGCTGGGCACAAGAGCCTGGGCAGAGACTGGGGACGGTGAAGAAGGAAAGCCATGGCCACAGGAGGTCCAGCCAGGCATGGCCAGGTTCATGACCCCCATACAACATGCTCAACTCAGATCTTAACTGGTATTTACCAGACAGATTCTTGGATTTCACTGACTGGTAAAGATAAATGTGTGTGAGAAGAGAGAGACAGATAGACAGATAAAGAAGCAGAGAGACAGAGAGAGAACAGAGAATGACTGAAATAGCATTGTAGACTCTTCTTGTAACATCTAAAAAACAACAAAATATCAAAAAATTATCCGCCATAACCACTATTTCATAAATAAAAGACCTTTGAGTATCAAAATAAGAAGAAAGGACATGATCTCAGAATAAAGGGCAGTCTTTTAAGCTGAATAGATCTAGTTCTAGGGAGAACTCATTACTTTATGCTTACCTTTTTCATTTTACCTCACATCGGTACTCTAAGTATTCTGTCAGCCACAAGTTGAGACTCGAGCCCCTTTAAGTGTCCTCCTTTCCATACAAATTGAAAAGAGCTGGACTCCTTCCGGCATAACATAAATCAAGGGCAAATGAAATACCTGCCCCAAATAAAGGATGTCCAAAGGTCATGGAAACTTTAAATCAACCATTCCCAACTTTATGTTTAAATACCCTTGGGGATTTCTCATTATATCAGTACGGCTGCCAGGAAAAGTTTCAATAACCTACAACAAATTAAAGTTTAGCTTTTATTTTAGGTGTTCGTATCATTTAACCCTTTAAAAAATAAAAGATTACGTTTAACATTTATTGAGTCCCTGACTCTATGTCAGATGCTGTACCAAGGATATGTATATGCATTTCCCCCATTTTAAAAAATTAAGATATTTACGTACAATAAAATTTAGACTTTTTTTAACCATGTAAATCTAGGAGTTTTGACAAATATATAAGTTGTGTAACCATCACCGCAGTGAAGATATAGAACAGTTTCATCAGCCCCCAAATCCCCCCTCACCTCTTTGTAGTCAACCCCTATCTTTACCCCTAGAACCTGGAAACCACTGCTCTGTTTTCCATCCCTATAGCTCTGCCTCTTCCAGAATGCCCACATTATAATTCCCCAGGTTTCCTTATAAGTGGAACCATGCAGTATGTCGCCTTTTGAGTTCAGCTTCTTGCACCTGGCATACTGCATGTGACATCTTTCTGTTTGGGGTGCATCAATAGTTCCTGCCTTGTTACTGCCCAGCACAACACAGGCTGCTTATCCATTCATCTACTGAGGCACAGTTGGGTTGTTTCCATTTAGGAGGTAGGGAGACTAAAATAAAGATGCTATCAACAGTCACATACTGTTTTTATGTGAATATAAGTTTTCATTTCTCTTGGGTAATTACCTAGGAGTGGAATACCCGAGTCTTAAGGTAAGTGTATGGTTATTTTTTTAAGAAACTACCAAACATTTTCCAAAATGACTGTATCATTTTTCATTTCCAACAACAATGTACAAGAATTATACTTACTCTGTATCTCTGCTAGCACTGGGTATTGTCAGTTCTTATGCATATATATAAGTTTATATACATGTGTATCTGTCTCTTTAAATATATATGTGCACATATATATACATATATATTTATATATATATACACACATACATACATATGTAGTGGTATTTCCTTGGTTTTAACTTTTTAAAATTGAGATAAAAATCACATAACATAAAATTCACAATTTTAACCTAATTTTAATGTGTACAATTCAGTGGTTTTTAGTATATTCACAATGTGTGCAACCTTCACCACTGTCTGATTCCAGAATATTAGTGATGATGATTAGCCTATGTGCCAGCTTGATTGGACCATGGGTACCCAGAGAGTCAAACATTTTTATGAGTGTTTCTATGAGGGTGTTTTTAGGTGGAAATCCATAGTAAGAGAGCTGTGTAAAGATTTTGTAAACTCTATTCAGTAGATCTGGACAGATTTGAGTGGGAAGGCCAAAAAGAGTCATATAAAATAGTCAGGGCTTCCCTGGTGGCGCAGGGGTTGAGAGTCCGCCTGCCGATGCAGGGGACACGGGTTCATGCCCCGGTCCGGGAGGATCCCACATGCCGCGGAGCGGCTGGGCCCGTGAGCCGTGGCCGCTGAGCCTGCGCGTCCGGAGCCTGTGCTCCGCAACGGGAGAGGCCACAACAGTGAGAGGCCCGCGTACAGGATAAAAAAAAAAAAATAGTCAAAGCACAACTTGATTGATTAAAAGTTTACAGTCCTTGGACCACTGCCTGTACCACAAGGGAGCATGACCAAGAAATCTGCAGAATTAAGATTCTAAAAGGAAGTTGCGAGGGAGGGAGATGCAAGAGGGAAGAGATATGGGCATATATGTATATGTATAACTGATTCACTTTGTTATAAAGCAGAAACTAACACACCATTATAAAGCAATTATACTCCAATAAAGATGTAAAAAAAAAAAAAGGTAATAAATGTTAAACAAAAAAAAAAAAAAAAAAGAAAGCTGCAAAGATGAAAGGAGAACCAGGAAAGGTGAGTATAGACTGAGACCAGTCAGGCCTGAGCTACATTCTATTCTGATGGGAGACTATCTCCCAGGAGGGATTACCTCAGTCAAGCAGGAGAAGTTTGATAAGATTTATTTAAAAATAAGGATATTTCTGACAGTTCCAGAATGTCCATATAATAACTCTCCAGATTTCCATATAAATGGAATCACACAGTGTGTCACCTTTTAAGTCTGGTTTTTTGCACTTAGCATAGTGCACCTGACACCCTTCTGTTTGGGGTGGATCAATAGTTCCTTCCTTGTTACTGCTGGACACAACACAGTTAAATGAACGTTTACCCATGCAACGGTTGACTTGATATTTTTCATTACAGGACACAAATTGAGAACAAATGACTGAGCCAGAAGGCACCGAAGATGTGAAAGGAAGGCAGGCTCTTAATTCCAGCAAACGATTTGGGAAAGCAGGGCACCAGCTTGAGAAACAGAGTCAAAAGTTAGACGTCAGTTGAACCTTCCCCAAAGCAGAGGAGCAGCAGGGAAGAGGAAGATAAAACACTAGAGGCAAAGCCAGGACTGCAGCAAAAGAGGCAGCAGAGAAAATGCTACTCAAGGTCTGGAATATCCAAAAGCAGAGAAGGACTGCGTCTGGAGGTGTGCGCAGCAGAAACGTTGCTGGTCTCTACGCCCCAGGGACACATGCTTCAGAAGCATCAACAACAGCTTTGCTCGGGAATCTGTTCAATGTGATTCTCCAAAATCAACAAATATGGGGAGAAGGGAGAACCTCCTCCAGGTGACAGGTTTTCAGACCTAAGCAATTTCACAGCAAGAAGGCATGGAAAAAAGATACAGTCTTCCCTCTGTATCTGCAGGGGATTGGCTTCAGGAACTCCCGTGGATACCAAAATCCCCACATGCTCAAGTCATTTACAAGGGATCCTACATCTGTGGTTTCTGTCTCCATGGATTCAGCTAACCACAAATTTGACCTGTGGATCGTTGAATCTGCGGGTGCAGAACCCACAGATAAGAAGCACCACCTGTATCTAGCAAAGAATAGAAAATGCCTGCTCTATAAGAGATAGTAAAGACAAGGAAACTAGACAAAGTCCCACTTTCATACAACACAGGGTGGAAGTTGGAGGGTCAGAGAGGAGACAGGAACATGGGGCTCAAAGAAGAAACAAAAATTAAGAGATTCTGATTATGCTGGATAGGGAAGAAAGGCAAGTCAAATGAGAAGGGTGACTTAGAAGGGCTGCTTCTATTGCATGTTTCTGGACTCTGAAAGAAGACAGCAGTATCTCAAAAGCCACTTTCAGAGAGTGGAGGGTGTACATAGACGAATTTTCTAATACAAAGCAATGTCTAATGCCAAAAATATTTCTCCCCTTTGCACTAAAGTTTACAAGTCATGGGTTCTGGACAACTAGCGTTCACTGACCAACAACTTAAGGAGACAAATCAAAAAGTCTTCCTTTGTTTTTTCTCCATCACTCAGAAACCACTGGGGTTCTGACAAAACCGAAAAGAATAAGAAACTTTGAAGTTGGTTTTTGGACATTAACTTAAGAATTTTGGACTTCAGACTTTCGACTCATTAAAGGGAAATTTGAGTCTGAATTTTAAGACTTTTTTGAATTGGATTTTACCAAGTAATACTTGGACTTTACCTCAGGAATTTGATGTTGTGGGCATAGCCTAACTAGGTTTATTATGGGGATTAGTTTGAAATGCATAGAGATATCAAATCACTATGTTGTGTAATAGATACTAACATAGGGTTGTAGGTCAATTATACTTCAGAGACAAACAAGCTCATAGAAAATGAGATCAGATTTGTGGTTACCAGAGGCGAGGGGAGGGGGAATTGGATGAAGACAGTCAAAAGGAACAAACTTCCATTTATACGATAAAAAAATACTAGGGATGTAATGTATGACATGATAAACATAATTAACACTGTTATATATGAAACTTGTTAAGAGAGTAAATCCTAAGCATTCTCATTACAAGAAAAATATCTTTGCCTTCTATTTCTTTAATTTTGTACCTGTGTGCAATGATGGATGTTCACTAAACTTATTGTGATAACAACTTCATGACGTATGTAAATCAGACCATTATGCTTAAACTATTACAGTGCTGTATGTCAATTACAACTCAATAAAACCAGAAGAAAAAAAAGAATTTGACCAAGTGATGACATTGGTATTCAAATTCAGGGCATGTCCACATGGCCAGAGCCTTAGTGTTAGAGCGGCTTTATGCTTTCTTTTTTTTTTTTTTTTTTTGCGGTACGCAGGCCTCTCACTGTTGTGGCCTCTCCCGTTGCAGAGCACAGGCTCCGGACGCGCAGGCTCAGCGGCCATGGCTCACGGGCCCAGCCGCTCCGCGGCATGTGGATCTTCCCGGACCAGGACACGAACCCGTGTCCCCTGCATCAGCAGGCGGACTCAGCTTTATGCTTTTGATATCAATATTTCCATTTACTTTCTTAGTGGATCATTTGAGGCTGTGATGGAGAAAGCAGCCAGACATAACAGGTTGGGAAACAGGAGAGCAGGCAAATTCCAGCTCTGGTAGAGAGTGGCCTTGGTTTTGATGAATGTACTGATCTACTTTAGAGCCTTCTATAGGTACATACATTACAATACATTGGATCTGTAAATATAGCAAAGTAAAAAGGGGAAATGGGATTGGACAGGAGCGGGGGAAGAAGATGGATAAAGACAACAGAGAAGGTGAATACAGCAAAAAAAACAGTAGTCTATGAATTCAGAAAAGAAAGGTAGGAGATTGAAGTCCACAAATAACTAAAAATAGCATGGCCATATAATCCAGCAATCTCACTCCTGGGCATATATCCAAAGAAAACTCTAATTTGAAAAGATACATGCACCCCAATGTTCATAGCAGCACTATTCACAATAGCCAAGATAGAGAAGCAACCTAAATGTTCATTGACAGATGAATGGATAAAGATGTGGGGTGTGTGTGTGTGTGTGTGTGTGTGTGTGTATACACACACACACACACACACACACTGGAATATTACTCAGCCATAAAAAAGAATGAAATAATGCCATTTGCAGCAACATGGATGCACCTAGAGATTATCATACTAAGTGAAGTAAGTCAGACAGACAAAGACCATATGATATCACTTATGTATGGAATCTAAAATATGACACAAATAAACTTATTTATGAAACAGAAATAGACTCACAGACTTATGGTTACCAAAGGGGAAAGGGGGTAGGGGAAGGATAAATTAGGAGTTTGGTAGTAGCAAATACAAACTACTATATATAAAATAGATAAACAACAAGGTCCTACTGTATAGCACAGGGAAACATATTCAATATCCTGTAATAAACCATAATGGAAATGAATACGAAAAAGAATATATATATATATATATATATATTTTTTTTTTTTTAGTTAGTTGTGGATTTTAATCTCCTGTGTATGCATATATATAGCTGAATCACTTCGCTGTACACCGGAAACTAACACAACATTGTAAATCAACTACACTTCAATAAAAAACTAAAAAAAATAAAATCCCCAGATAACAGAAAGCATCCTCAATAGTCACAAATTGAAGTCCTACTATTTGCGCAGATGCAAAGCCCAAAAGAAAAAAACAAGAGAGTCGAAGCTCTTTGAGGGGTTGTATTAGTCAGGTTTTTCCAGAGCAACAGAACCAATAAGATATATGTAGACACACACAAGAGGAGATTTATCACAGGATTTGGTGCATGTAGTTATGGAGGCCAAAACGTCCTACAGTCTGCCATCCGTAAGCCTGAGGATAAGGAAAACTGGTGGTGTTATTCAGTCCAAGTCCTAAGGCCTGAGAATTAGTGGTGGTGGTGATAGGGGACGGATGGCGTAACTCTTGATCTGAATCCAGAAGCCCGAGAAACAGAGGCACTGGTGTCTGGGGACAGGAGAAGATGGATGCCTCAGCTCCAACAGAGATTTCACCCTTCCTCCACCTTTTTGTTCTATTAGGGCCCTCAGGAAATTGGATCATGCCCACCCACATTGGGGAGGGCCATCTGCTTTACTCAGTTCACCAGTTTAAATAATAGTCTCTTCCAGAAACGACCTCACAGACACACCCGGAAATAATATTTTATCAGGTACCTGGGCATCCCTTAGCCCAGTCAAGTTGACACGTAAAATTAACCATCACAGGGGTATTCAGAAACTCATAGCAAGCAGTTTACAACACAGGTGATGTTCAACATTAGTCCCATTGTTTAATTAAGTAATTGATATACTGCCTCTCCACCAAAGATTAAAATGGGAGAAAGCAGTCCAATCTTTATCTTCCTTCTCTCTCTTCCTAGACGTAGAAACGTAAAACAGAAACATGACACACGCACAGAGTAGAAAAGAACTTTTTGCTGAAGGGAGTAGACCTCTTTGATCAGAGCAACTTGGCCCCAGGGATGAGCAGAACCACATGACTGACTAAAGTCTTGCTGATAAAATGAATTGCTGCAAGAAAAAGGATCAGACATTAAGTGTTCAAAACACTACCCACGTATCCAAAATTAATGAGATGAGATTAAAAACCAAAAGCAAAAAAAAAAAAAAAAAAAAGCATTTTTGACTTTCGACTCTATAAGAGAGTGCCATTACCCCAGCAACAAGAACCCTCAAAGGGAAACAACCCATTGGCTGGTGCCAGAGGTACAGTGGCTTTTGCCAAGTGCTGCTTAAATGTGGCCCCTGGACTTTCACATAGACCTTCTCTTCATACGTCCCTTAATCTTGGAAATCACCATTGCTCTCATAAAGGAGAGAATCCCTTTGCTGCTTTGCTCCTCTTGCAACAAGAAAGGACTCCAATTAGACGGGGTCATCTAAGCACTTTGATTAGGTAATATTCCTCTTAATATAAACCTAAAGCACTAGCCATTCTGTCTACCAAACCGGAATTAGTTACTGCCATGGGTCACTGTAACAGATTTTTTTTTTGCGGTACGCGGGCCTCTCACTGTTGTGGCCTCTCCCGTTGTGGAGCACAAGCTCCGGACGCGCAGGCTCAGCGGCCATGGCTCATGGGCCCAGCCGCTCCGCGGCATGTGGGATCTTTCTGGACCTGGGCACGAACCCGTGTCCCCTGCATCGGCAGGCGGACTCTCAACCACTGCGCCACCAGGGAAGCCCACTGTAACAGATTTTAATACATGGGTTTGTCAGTGAAGGCAAACAGAATAGAGTAATCTTACTCTCTCCCTTTTTTATTTATCCACAGCCGATTGCTTGAGGACCAGCTATTTTTCATCTTATACCATGCTCAGGTGCATCCACAGCTAAGGGAGACTCTTTGAGGCAAAATACTTCCTCTTCCTCTTATCTGAAGCCCTTCTTCTGTTAAGGTCAACTTTCTTCATGAAAACTTGGTTGTTCATTTTGGATCCTCCGGCTAGGGTGACCATATAATTTACTGGCAAACTGGGACACTGGACATGAAAGGGGGGCAATCATACAAACTAAGACTTACAGGCAAACCTGGTCACCATATGTATGACATTTCCTCCATGATCTTGCTGTGTTTATGGCTTGTTTTATGAGCATCATGCATTAAAAATTATCCTTTCAAGTCTAAGTTCTGAGTCAAGCTTTTCTTGTTAAAAATAACTGAAATACCTTAACCTAGCTTAAGCCAAAAACAAAAGGGGAAGGAGATTTATTTTAAGGCTGTGGACAATCCCACGGATCTAAGAGTGGAAAGTCCAGCAGGTCTCATGAGACACTTGTGGAGGGAGGGACTGGGACAGCGTTGGGAACCAGGGACACGCATCAATCTCTTGTCTGAACATTATCTCATTGCCACTTCTCTCTGCTCATCTACTTGTCTCTTTTTCTCTGAGATCACAGATAAGATCATTTGTGGAAAACTATGGGGTACAAAACCCCTGGGCTCAGAATAATGCCTCCTTAGAAGATGCCTCCATGCAGACTGGCCATGTGGTGTCCAAACTCTTCAACTCTTCATACGCAGCTATGCAAGAGGCTTGAGTTTTTATGACTCACTTCTTTTTATATAAAGTTTCTTAACCACATTTCTCCTTCCCATAGGGACATTTGAAAATGTGTTTTAGGGAAGGGATTTTCTGGCATTGAATGTGGGGCAGGGGAACAGACATGCTATACTATTCCTCATTGTAAGAGGCAGCCCTATGCAATGACTTGCCCAAGCCTAACCCCAGCTCTCCCCTCCCCTGGCTTCCCACTCCCCCCGCTTCCCCTCCCCCGAGATGGCAGTAGCAGCCCATGGAGAGATGCTGAAACACAGTCTGCTGCCTGCAGGAGCCTGGATGGCTGAGTGTACACTATGTAGGTCACTGGGTTGAGGTGAAGCCCAGTGCTTTGGTGTTCAGATCCCCTCAGCAGGGTGTGATGGAAGAGAGGTGCCTTCAGTGGTCCTGGATGGGAAGATAAAAACTACGGTAGAAGAGATTTTTGCTGTTGTTATTAAGTGCCTTTTTACACCAGCTAAATGTCATTAAGAAACATTTCGGTTCTGGCTATGCTAAATGTGGGCCACAGTAACAAAACCTCCCATAACAGTGGTGAAACAGACGTCACCCACACACCCTCAGGACACTCTGACCTTCAGAAAGAAAACGTTAAAGTCCTCCCACCCCTCCACTCTGCACTGATTAAGGTGAATGTCCTTTGTACGCTGACAAGGTGCCGGATATTAAAAATAGCCTATTTTGGTCCTTGGAATATTTCAATCAATCTTATCAAAGCATTTTTAAATACCAGTGGCTTCTATCCCCTGGTTTTTATTGGCTTCCCAATCTGCAGTTTCCCACACTGACTTTACGGGACCTTTGCTCTATAAATTACGAGGCTTTGAACCCCAGAATCTAGACTAGTTGAACTGGTGTGGTAAGGTGGTCTGCAGTGACTTCCAAGATGGGATTGTTGGCTTTTCGTGTCATAAACCTGTGCGCTGGGAAGCTAATCAGCTAGAGTCCTAACTGGAGGATGGAGCCTCAGCTCCCAGCGTCCGCTCCCCCGCTCTAGGCACACAGCCCCTTTCCTCTCCTCTGTGCTGTCACTCGGTCGCCACATGGCTATGTGTGGAAACTTGGCTCCCTCCTCTGAGCTGATCCCTTAAAGCTTACTTCAAACTGCCCATATCTAGTATCAGGACACAGGGAGGAGGTCTGCAGTGACATCATCCAGAGTTATCTAACAGCTTTCCTGAATGATGGAGGAAACAGAAATCCTGAGGTGTAAAAGTAAAGCTCATCGGCATCATTCTACGTCACAACAGAACAGCCTCTCTTTCCTTCTTAATTATTAATGGAGTCAACAGAGAGTCTAAAGTTCGATCCAGGAAGCACCAAGGGTAAATGTGGGAAACCATCTTTGCCTGTCAGGCTCAGGCTAACACCTTACAGGCAAGAAGCTCCACATGTGAACAACTGGCCTGCGATCCAGGTGGGGGCTTGCTGTGGGTTCAGGCAGAGGCCTGGGGCCAGGCCTGACATGGAAGGATGGCAGCTCCCTGGCACATTTGCAGAGGCAGAGTTCAGTCATGAATCATGGACGTTTCTCTGATGATTAGCGATGTTCAGCATCTTTTCATGTGCCTGTTGTATTCTTTGGGAAAAATTGTCTCCTCTACTCTTCTGCCCATTTTTTAATGGGGTTGTGTTTTTTTATGTTGAGTTGTATGAACTGTTTATATATGTTGAACATTAGCCCCTTATCATTCATATCATTTGCAAATATCTTCTCCCATTCAGTAGGTTGTCTTTTCATTTTGTTGGTGGTTTCCTTTGCTGTGCAAAAGCTTTTAAGTTTAATTAGGTCTCATTTTTTAATTTTTGTTTTTATTTTTATTACTCTAGGAGGTAGATCCAAAAATATATTGCTGCAATTTATGTCAAAGAGTGTTCTGCCCATGCTTTCCTTGAGGAGTTTTATAGTATCTGGTCTTACGTTTAGGTCTTTAATCCATTTTGAGTTTATTTTTGTATATAGTATTAGAAAGTGTTCTAATTTCATTCTTTTAACATGTAGCTGTCCAGTTTTCCCAGCACAACTTATTGAAGGGACTGTCTTTCCTCCACTGTATATTCTTGCCTCCTTTGTCATAGGTTAATTGACCATAAGTGTGTGGGTTTATTTCTGGGCTCTCTATTCTGTTCCCTTGATCTTTGTATCTATTTTTGTGCCAGTACCATACTGTTTTGATTACTGTAACTTTGTAGTATAGTGTGAAGTCAGGGAGCATGTTTCCTCCAGTTCTATTCTTCTTTGTCAAGATAGATTTGGTTATTCCAGATCTTTTTTGTTTCCAGACAAATTTTTTTTTAATATTTATTTTTGGCTGCATTGGGTCTTTGTCGCTGTGGATGGGCTTTCTCTAGTTGCGGTGAGCAGGGTCTACTTTTCATTGCAGTGCGCGAGCTTCTCATTGCAGTGGCTTCTCTTGTTGTGGAGCATAGGTTCTAAGCACACAGGCTTCAGTAGTTGTGGTACACGGGCTCAGTAGTTTTATGGCTCTCAGGCTCTAGAGCACAGGCTGAGTAGTTGTGGCTCACAGGCCCAGTCACTCGGTGGCATGTGGGATCCTCCCAGACCAGGGCCTGAACCCATGTCCCCTGCACCGGCAGGTGGACTTTCAATCACTGTGCCACCAGGGAAGTCCCCCATACAAATTTTAAAATTATTTGTTCTAGTGCTGTGAAAAATGCCATTAGCATTTTGATAGGGGTTGAATTGAATCTTTACATTGCCTTTCATGGTCATTTTAACCAACAGTGTTTCTTCCAAGAACATGGTATATCTTTTCACGTGTTTGTGTCATCTTTGATTTCTTTCCTCAGTATCTTATAGTTTGCCAAGTACAGGTCTTTTACCTCCTCAGGTAGGTTTACTCCTAAGTATTTTATTCTTTTTGATGTGATAGTAAGTGGGATCATTTCCTTAATTTCTATTCCTGATAGCGCATTGTTAGTGTACAGAGATGCAACAGATTTCTGCATATTAATTTTGTAACCTGCAACTTTACTGAATTCATTGATGAGCTCTAGTAGTTTTCTGGTGGCATCTTTAGGATTTTCTATGTATAGTATCATGTAATCTGCAAACAGTGACAGTTTTACTTCTTCCTTTCCAATTTAGATTCCTTTTGTTTCTTTTTATTCTGATTGCTGTGGCTAGGACTTCCAAATCTATGTTGAATAAAAGTGGCAAGAGTGGACATCCTTGTCTTGTTCCTGATCTTAGAGAAAATGCTGTCAGCTTTTCACCATTGAGTATGATGTTAGCTGTGGGTTTGTCACATATGGCCTTTATTATGTTGAGGTATGTTCCCTCTATGCCCACTTTCTGGAGAGTTTTGATCATAAATAGCTGTTGAACTTTATCAAAAACTTTTTCTACATCTATTGAGATGATCTTTTTTTTTATTCTTTAATTTGTTAATGTGGTGTATCACATTGATTGATTTGTGGATATTGAAAAATCCTTGCATCCGTGGGACAAATCCCACTTGATCATGGTGTATGATCGTTTTAATGTGTTGTTGCATTCAGGTTTGTTAATAGTTTGTTGAGGATTTTTGTATCTATATTCATCAGTGATATTGGCCTGTAATTTTCTTTTTTTGTGTGATATCTTTGTTTGGTTTTGGTATGAGGGTGATGCTGGCCTCATAGAATGAGTTTGGAAATGTCCCTTCCTCTTCAGTTTTTTGGAATAGTTTCAGAAGTCTGGGTGCTAACTCTTCTCTAAGTGTTTGGTAGAATTTACCTGTGAAGCCATTTGGTCCTAGACTTTTGTCTGCTGGGAGTTTTTAAATTACTGATTCAACTTAATTCCTGGTAATTGGTCTGTTCATATTTTCTATTTCTTCCTGGTTCATTCTTGGGAGATTGTATCTTTCTAAGAATTTGTCCATTTCTTCTTGGTTGTCCATTTTATTGGCATATAGTTGTTTGTAGTAGTCTCTTATGTTCCTTTGTATTTCTGTGGTGTCAGTTGTAGCTTCTTTTTCATTTCTGAGATATCACCTTACACTGGTCAGAATGGCTATCATCAAAAAGAACACAAATAACAATTGGCAAGGATGTGGAGTAAAGGTGGGAATGTAAATTTTTGCAGCCACTGTGGAAAATGGTATGGAGTTTTCCCAAAAGACTAAAAATATCACTACCATATGACCCAGCAATTCCATTCTAGGGTATGTATCCAAAACAACCAAAAACACTAATTTGAAAAGATACATGTGCCCCAGTGTTGACAGCAGCATTATTTACAATTGCCGACGTATGGAAGCAATCCAAGTGTCCATAAACAGATGAATGCAGAAAGAATATGTTGTGTGTGTACATATACATATATACACACACACAAATATTACTCAGCAATAGAAAAGAATGAAATTCTGCCATTTGCAGCAACATGGATGGACTTGAGGGGCATTATGCTAAGTGAAATAAGTCAAACAGAGAAAGACAAATACTGTATGGTATCACTCGTATGTGGAATCTAAAAAATACAACAAACTAGTGAAAAAAAACAAAAAAGAAGCAGACTCACAGATATAGAGAATAAACTAGTGATTATCAGTGGGGAGAGGGAAGGGGGAGGGGCAATACAGGGGTATGGGGGAAAAGGGGTTATTATGGGATTATATAAAATCATTTGTGTGAAACTTTTGAAAATAGTAGAGCACTACAGAAGTTAAAGAATCTTTCATTCAATAAAAATTAAATTAAAAAAAGAATCAGACATTTATAGCCATAGAAATTTCTAGAATGTAATTGTTAGTGTCTTCCTCCTCTCAACCAGATGAACACTTTTATTTTCCTGTAACACTGAATTAAATGTTTTTATCTTTATCTTGTGAACTCATGTCATCTGGACAGCAATTGCAGTCACTGGTATTACTCAGTTCATCGAACAATTGAGAGCTTTCAGCCTAAGACACGACTACTGAGAATATAGAGAATGGTGAGTATTCAAATTTATTTCAGTTGGAGTTGTGTCTTGTTTTTAGCTTTCCATTCTTTTTCTCTGAGTCAGACATCAGCAAATTCTTTTTTTAATTTCTTTAATTTAAAGTGTCTCATATTAAATGAATGGTGTGTGAAGTGCCAAGCCCATAAAAGGAAATCGGGTGATGGCTGTGCGACCGGCTCACGGATGTACTAGTTAGAGCTGGAACTGTCTTGACTATGTATGTGAGACATAAACACATATTGTATATGCACATATGCACGGTTCCAGACATGTCACTGCTATTCGGAGATGACTCCCCCAGTCCCTCCTCAGTTGATCCTGTCTACACAGTCATGAGGATGTGTTGGTTGAACTTCCCGCGTTTTGCTGTTTGCACATTTTCCTGACCAGCAGTTAGTGGGATGACTTGCTGATATTGGGGTATAATCTAGCTATAGAATAGAGTTTTTCTCTGAGTGAAGCTGGGAAGTCTAAGGGAGATTTTTATTTGCAAGCCTGGTGATCTAACTGATGAAGTCTGATGAACTGATGAAGAGAGTTTCTCCATATCTGACCATCTCATCCTTTCTTTTAGAGCTGACCATGCAAATGCCATGTTTCAGCTTCTCTTCTTTGATAGTTATCTGAAATTGACCGGCTAGATAATTTTGGACCAAGGCAGTACAATTTATAGGATCATAATCTAAATGATGTTATCTGTATTCTTGTCAATCTTTTAGAAAAATAATATTTTAGGTTTGCTGAAAAAGGAACCATTTGGGCAGTCTTACCTGTTAAAAAAATACAATATAAGAAAGGTGAATTTGGGGCAAAAGGTTTTTGTTTTCAATCATACTCTCTTTGCTCTCTGTCTTCAAAGTTACTGATCTTCCAAGTGTGGGTCGATGGTTTACCCAGTGAGGGTTGGATCTGCCCTAATCAGCCTTGAGGATAGTAGCACCGCCACAGTACTCTTAGCAAAGACATGGTGTAGGTGGACACATTGCATGGGCCACCTGGAAGCCAGGCAGTAGAGCCAGGGTAGCTTTGGTTGGGTCTGGAGGACTGCCCAGGAGACCTCGGCTGTGGTTCCAGCAGCCTGGAGAGATCTGTAACTATAGCTGCTTCTGAACTCCAGGAACTGCTTGTCCAGCCCTTCCCTTGCTTACCAGCCCATCTGTGTGTAAAAGGTCTTTTAACGAGTCACTGGCCAGCTCACCTCAACATCAACATCTTCTTTCAGGAAAGCCTTTCTTAGATAAATGAAGGAGGCTAGCGGTTATGGATGTTAGTACAAATCAGTAATTTAGGATAAGAACCTCCTTAGGTATCTCATCACTGAGTCAGGAACAACAAGCTTTATTAACAAAAATGAGTTAGGATGAAAGGAAAATGGCACAAGATAGAAATAACTACTATGAATAGGAAGAACCACTAGCAAACTACACTCTTTGCCCCAGGTTATAACCCCTTTCCTTCACCCCATGCCATCACTGGAGGGCCTGGCTTCCCTTCCAGAGCTTGCTAGTCAAATATGAACTCATAAGAATGTCTCAGGGGAAGTCTCAGTGTCCTAGGTATGAACCCTTTCAGTTTTGTGTTGAGACTTCACAGCGTTGAGGCGAGTTTGGGGACTGGTGACATGGTGTGCTCATGACTACAATCTTCTCTCCTGTCATCCCCACCCACTCAACCCCCACCCCATCCCTTTACTCCCTCCGCCTCAGCCCACTCCACTGTCTCAAAGCTGTGGACTAGAACCAGAGATGCTGAGCCTTTTAAATAATTTGAGGATTTACAAACTCATGGCAGGATGTGTAGGAGTGGGACAGTCTTGAACTTTGAGGTAAAGCTAGCTTCTATATAAGTATGGAAGAAAAAAATTCACTTTAGGGGATTTACCTCCTTGGGGCTGTAACAAAGAGCTAAAAGCACAACTTTTCAACGATTCATTTGCATCACCTGGAGATGAAACTAAATACAATTAAAATAGGGTATTTTGGGGAGATGATGATCTATGGTTACAGCCTAACCTGGTAGCACTGTGCATGCAGCTACAGCCAACACCAGTTTGGATCTCTTGAGGCATACAACCCAGCCTGAACCTGGGTGCTCTGAGTCAGCCCTGTGCCCAGGGTGTAGAAGGGCAGGGAGTTAGGGCCTTCACCAGAAACTTCCATAGAGGGGCGGAGCCATCACTGGGCCCCAGAGCTATTCTAGGAGGAGACGGGTAATCCCTTCTCCACCAACCTCTCCACTTGCACCCCTCCCCCCCATACCAGCAGTAACTCCTCCACTCTGTACCTAAAATTCCAATTAAAGCTTCACTTTTTAGTGCATTAAGGAATAAAAGATTTTCAAGTTTTGGGGAGAGTGTAATATGAACCAAAATTATTACTGGTTCAGTATTTCCTCTACCAGGTTTCTATGGGAAGAGTTTTCGTTCACAATGCTTTGTTGCCTTTGTTTTGATGACAAAAGGCAAAGGGTCCAGAAGCAGAATGAAGAAAGGCAGAGCCAAGATCACTTTACACGAGAAGAAACAGTGGTTTAGAAACCTGGAGGAGGGGAGAGAAGAGAAGAGAAGGTATGAGGCAATCATGTTGGGGGGAGAATCTTTAAGATCAGGTTTTCGATATTTTATTGTTTTATGGCAGAATGTTGCCTGCTACCCATTTTACCACCTTATTTAAGCTATCAGGAAAGACGGTGTTTTTCAAGCCTTTCTCGTTGGATTTTATTTCTTTTGAGATAGGAGTTGATGGAGCAAAAAGGCACAGATCGACTTTGGGTCTGTCTGCCTCTTAACATAAAGGGTAGGAGCAGCCAAGTGAGAGGCAAGCTTGGCTGAGATGGGCAGAGGCATGGAGTGGGCTGAGGTGCTGGAAGGGGGCATGTGTGTGGCACAGCAGCCCTGACACACTTTGTCTCTCACAGCTCTGCCTGGAGCCTGCCCCACAGAGCCCCTTCTGAGTGTCCTTGCTGCATCAAAGGAGTACCCAGGCAGCTGCCGCCAGGGAGGGAAGCAGCTGGGGGACTGGAAGGGAGGCCAGCTGCTCCAGCACAGCCCACACCCTTGTCCGCCCACACTCTCAGCCCACTAGCTCCTCACTAGGAAGCCAAAGGCAGACCTGAGCCCTCCCCGGCGCCCTCTACTTCCTTCTCATCCCCCATCAATGTCCCAAGGATGACCTTGCCTGTGGTCCCCAGGCAGAAGCACATTCCCAGCTTCTCCCTTAAGGCCAGCCTCGGGGCCGGAGGAGAGGAAACTTGGGCAGAGGAAGTTGGCACTTGATCTGACTCCATACAAAGAGATTTACAACCAGAAAACTCACTGCCTCTGTGGTGCTTTCAGAAAACAGTTCCTGGCTTGACTGAGGAAGAGGAACTTTTGTGGAAAATGCCTGTTATTCATGTTCCTGGCAGATTTGCGAGCGTTTTCACAGCACAGATGTAGTTTTGATTGCTCGCTCTGCAAACGCAGACAGAACCTTTGTCGGGACACGGGCTACAGTGTGTGCCAACTGGCGGACAGAAACGGAGGCCCTCAGAAGAGCAAAGGGTGATTTCTTCCTTCTGAGCACTGGAGAGGTGAGGATCTGTGCTTTCTCCAACACCCACCCCAACTGTGTACCCTTCACCTTAAGGACAAGTTCTTTCCTGCAGGATATAAGGGCATCTGGGAGGCGTTAAGCTAAATTTATCCCAAATTTTACTGGTTGAATCATGTCCCCCCTGAAAGACACACTGAAGTCCTAACCCCTAGTTCTTCAGAATGTGACCTTTCATTTGGAAATACGTCTTTGCAGGTGTAATTAGTTAAGATAAAGTTATATTGGAGTAGGGTGGACCCTTAATCTAGTATGATTGGTATCCTTAGAGAGGAGGCTAGAACATGAAGAGACAGAAACACATAAGGAGAAGATGGCTGCGGGTTGGAAAAGGTAGAGCCAGGAGTGATGCGTCTGCAAACCAAGGAATGCCAAGGATTGCTGAGAACTGCCAGAAGCTAGAAAGAGGTGAGGAAGAATTCTCCTCTGAAGCCTCAGAGAGGGCATGGCCCTGCCTACACTTTACTTTCAGATTTCTAGACTCTAGAACTCTGCGAGAATAGATCTATGTCATTTGAAGCCACCCAGTTTTTGGTACTTTTTTCGGCAGCCCTAAAAAATGAGCACACCAAATAAAATCAGCTTGATAATCTTCACCCTGAGCTGGCCAGTGTGTAGAGGTAAACTTGTACAGATCCCAGGCAACTTCAGGAGTACCAGGGAAAGAGCATGTGCTACACAGAAATGCTTTTACTGTTTTTTAGCTGAAGATGCTTCTCCTTCATTGGTCCTTGGGGGAGTTTGTAATTCCTGTTTCCAGTCAAACAAACCAGAAGCATGAAAGGTTGTCACCTTGTCCGATAATAAACTTGCCAACTCCTAGAGCCTTTGCCCTGTGTTTCAGACTTGTGGGACAAGAAAACAATCCTTGGGAGTACGAACTCCATCATCTCTATTTGATCTCAAGAGGATAAGTCCTAGTCATTCCAGAAGAAGGCAACATAGTCTCCTGGTTAGGCATAAGGGTCTGGGAAGCTGATCACGTCGACCTTGGGGCTTAGATGCTCACTGACGATTAAAGTTTGGGGCTGAATGGACATAACCTTAGCTTTTAGCCACAATAGTCAGTGACCTAGGAGACCCCGAGCTGTCTATAAAAAGGCTGGCTTGGCATCACTTTGGGGATTAAATGGAGGGGAAATTTGGCTGGAGAGGGTGCCAGGGTGGACACTGTATGTGTAATCTAGGCATGATAAAGCCACTACTTGAGTTAGGACAGGTTGGTGAAGGTTAAGGGGACAGAGTAGTTTGCAGAGAAAGAAGCAACTTGAATACCTGAACAAGAGAGGTTCTGAAGACCGTGGCAGAATTCTGAATCTGGCAAGGGAATATTTACGGGAATTTACCTCCTTCTATTCAGGAAAAGGAGGGTTTATTCAACTGATTTTAAAACATCTAGGTTTCCAGAAATATTCCAGGCATCTCATAAAATTAAACATTATGTAAAATAGGACAATTAAGGATTAAAGAACAAAACAGAGATTCTATAAAAGAGATAAAGGAGTAGATATGACAAGGCACCCTCATAAAAGGAACTGTTGCAATTAAAAGCTAAGGTGAAAAGAGAAATAATCTACTATATTTTCATTGCATACACATACAAACTCATCTAAAGATAAAATTTTTCCTGGAAGTGAGCTTATCCCATTAAGCTATGAAGATTCTTTTTGAGAAAATGGTGATTATAAATGTCCTCCTTTAGGTGTGTGGGTGTGGGTGTGTATGTATGGCTGTGGGTATAATTTCTTTCAAACTTATTGGGCTGAAAGGAGGTTCAGTTTAAAGTCTGCAAATGGATTCTCTGATTTCTATGATTATTCTGCTATCCTTAAGAAACACAAGGTATGTGACAGCAAGCCAGATAAAACATACCCATGATTTTACACACAAATATATTCTCCCTTACCTACCATCAGGTCTTGGAGCCAGAGACAGAGCAGGGGGTGGTAACTGAAAGACAATCAGTTCCATAGTCTTACAGAGCCCAGAACAAAGGTGATACCTTAATCCTCCAGGGGTGTAATTATCTCATGAAAACCCCAGCTAGTGGAGGAGTCTCCTTGCTATTATTCGATTTCTTTTAGTTTAAGATTTAAGTATATGCTGAAAGTCATTCACTGAAAATTACTCATTTCTCCATTGGTGTGTTTGAAATCTGAGCTCTGTGGTGATTCATTTGGTCCTTAAGCTAGGTGAAGCTTCGTTCTGGCTCTCCCTTAGTGCAAAGCTGGATGCTGAATGAACTGGCATGCGACCGTTGATTCTACTTTTGCGTGTGTTCCCAGAAAACAGCAGGACTGTTCTCTTGGACAGCTAAGGTTTGTCTATGTTCAAGACTTTGTTCCATTGACTGTTTTTCCTTCAACTGTTTCAAAAGTTCTTCGTGGCATTTCTTTTTTAATGTCATAACCGAAGATGTGAATGCTGCCCAATTTGTGGTCAAAAGACAGCCCTCTCATCATGTCACTTGGTCTCATGTGTTCTCCCCTCCTGCTGCCATGCTCTTTGTGGGATATGTGTCCCAGAATCAACTGTTTCAACAATGGGAAAAATGACTGACTTGTAGGTTTAAAAGGATTGACAACATTAAAGATGAGAATTTTATGCAAATCAAAACTACAATGAGGTACCCCCTCACACCAGTCAGAATGGCCATCATTAAAAAGTCTACAGACGGGCTTCCCTGGTGGCGCAGTGGTTGAGAGTCTGCCTGCCGGTGCAAGGGACACGGATTTGTGCCCCGGTCTGGGAAGATCCCACATGCCGTGGAGCGGCTGGGCCTGTGAGCCATGGCCGCTGAGCCTGCGTGTCTGGAGCCTGTGCTCCGCAACGGGAGAGGCCACAACAGTGAGAGGCCCACATACCGCAAAAAAAAAAAAAAAGTCTACAGACAACAAAGGCTGGAGAGGGTGTGGAGAAAAAGAAACCCTCCTACACTGTTGGTGAGGATGTAAGTTGGTGCAGCCACTGTGGAGAACAGTATAGAAGTTCCTCAAAAAATTAAGAACAGAGTTGCCATATGATCCAGCAATTCCACTCCTGGGCACATATCCAGACTAAACTATAATTTAAAAAGATACATGCACCCCTATGTTCATAGCAGCACTATTCACAATAGCCAAGACATGGAAACAACTTCTGTGTCTATCGGCAGATGAATGGATAAGGAAGATGTGGTGCATATATACAATGGAATACTACTCAGCCATAAAAAAAGAATGAAATAATGCCACTTGCAGCAACATGGATGGACCCAGAGATTATCATACTAAGCGAAGTAAGTCATAAAAAGAAAGACAGATAGCATATGATATCACTTATATGTGGCATCTAAATATGACACAAATGAACTTCTCCACGAACCAGAAACAGACTCACAGACATAGAGAACAGACTGTTGGTTTCCAAGGGGGAAGGGGGTGGGAGGAGGAAAGGACCGGGAGTTTGGGGTTAGGAGATGCAAACTATTATATATAGAATGGAAAAACAACAAGCTCCTACTGTATAGTACAGGGGTTTATAGTCGATATCCTGTGATAAATCATAATGGAAAAGAATATGAAAAAGAATGTATATATACATATAACTGAATCACTTTGCTGCACAGCAGAAATTAACACATTGTAAATCAACTATACTTGAATAAAATAAAAAAAGATGAGAATTTTATATGTAAATGAAATAGGTTGATCAGTGTTAATGCTCTCGCTTTCTCTTCACACATGCACTTATTAACTAGAAATATAGTGAACGTCTGCATTAGCCAAGTGACCAACTAAAAATAATATGGGAAAAGACCTATTCTGGTATTTAGCGGATAAGGTTAACATTTGTTGGACACCTGTTTAACAGGCACTGCAGACACTTTATTTTACCTACAGTATCTTAAGTAACTCTGCTAGGTAACTGCTGTTATGTTCATTTTACCAATGTAGGGAGGCTTTGAAAGGTTAAGTGACTTGCCCAAGACTTTACATCAAGTACTAAAGCAAGAATGTGAACTTGCACCTGTACCATTTCTAAGCTATTCTCTTCCTATTCCATCACAGATACTGCTAATGGATAATTACAAAGGAACTGATTATTAGAATACATAGATATTAGCCAGTCAGTTAAAGATACTCACTGTAGCCGTTCAGATTTAACTATAGCATAATCATTTTTGAGACTTCGTTCTCCTTTGCATAAGTCAAACGAGACTTGCTAAACTCTGAACCTAAGTCAGTGCTTTCCAGCAAAGTCTTCAGACTGGTAAGCCTGCTTCATCCTCCTCTTTATTTCCTCCCCAGAGCATGGTGGCTTGGGAGCTCTACCCCAGTACCCACCCCTCTGTTTTCCCCACTGTCTGCAAAAGAGAATGTGGAGAGCTCACTGACTCACAAAATACTCGGCCTTGGAAAACCCTGCCCTTGATCTTACATGTAATTGACTCTGTGCACTTGAGCAATTGGAATATCTGTGACCAGTCCAGTGACCAGGAGGGAAGCCAGCAGCCAAGCTGACCTATGACACCAGAGACCAGCTCTGCTTCTTTCTGGTGGTTTCATGAGACTATTGGGAAAATTTCCCTCCCATCCTGGCACACCTCTCACTCACCTACTTGTGTTATGTCTCCCCACACTGCTCTCCCAGGGACTCTCGTGTGACCATAATCTCTGCCATTTTTCTTTCCTTCTTTCTTCTTTTTCTTCCCTCTCTTCCTTCTTTCCTTCCTCTCTCCTCCTTCTCTCCCTCCCTGCCTTCCTTCCATAGGTACAGAGGAGTGCTGTAATCATAGGTTTATGATACACTTTCATCAGTTTATGATACACTTTCATCATGAATCTACACAAAGACTCTTTCTTATTTTGTACAAATGTCATTCTTCCCCTTTCATCCCGATGCCCATTCCTCCGTCCTCAGGCCCCCACCCTAAGGCGCCTGACTTGTGTTACTTGCACACGTACATGTCTATGGTAGGCACTGGTCCTTGTCCTCCTTGCATCCTAACAGAATTCGTAGCTGGCTGCTAGGCATGACTACACTGCTTCATGTTAGCCAACGGAATATGAGCAAAAGTGATGTGTCAACTTCTAGGTTGCTCTGTAGGCGGAAATGTGTCTTTTCCTTTCCTTTCCCTCTCCCCACCCGGCAGATTCTGATTGTGTGCTAGGAGATCAGGTAGCCACAGAGGACCCTGAGATAAAAGTCATGAGTTGAAGGTGGGAAAGTAAAATGACAGAAACAGCTGGGTCCCTGATGATGTTGCACCCGCTCTGTATCACCTACCTGAATTTTAACAGGAGAAAAATCTATCCAGTTTAATCATTATTTTGAGTCCTTCTGTTACAGCCATTGATCCAATTTCCTAAATAAATACAGCATCTTTGCGAAGTGTGTAGGGCATTTAATATGTCTGCATGTGTTTCCCATTTTAAATGGTATTGTTCTGTTTCTTAGGTTTTTCACTCAGCGCTATTTTAAAAACTCTATCCTTGCTACAATGAGCACATCTAGTTCTTACTTCTAAGTGCTGCAGAGCACCGTACTTTTCCTACATACTCCCCTAGTGATAGACACCCAGATTACTTCCAACTCCCCACTACCACAAACACCACCATAACGATAGCCCTGTGACATCCCTTAGGAATTTTTTTTTTTTTTTTTTTTTTGAGGTATGTGGGCCTCTCACTGTCGTGGCCTCTCCCGTTGCGGAGCACAGGCTCCGGACGCGCAGGTCAGCGGCCATGGCTCACGGGCCCAGCCGCTCCGCGGCATGTGGGATCTTCCCGGACCGGGGCATGAATCCGTGTCCCCTGCATCGGCAGGTGGACTCTCAACCACTGCGCCACCAGGGAAGCCTCCCTTAGGAATTTTTGAAAGAATTTCTCTTGGGTATAAGTAGACAAGGATGACAGCCGGTCACAGAGTATTCTCATGTTTAATTCCATTAAGTACTGCCAAATCACTTTCCAGAATGGCTTTAACAGTCTGCAGCTCCACCAGCAATGCTTGAGGACTCCTATCCTCTGCCTCCTTGCCAATGCTTTGTTATGTAAGTTTCCATATTTTTCCGATCTCCAGTGCCCCATTTTTATTTGCAGTTCTACGATTATTAGTGTTTGTGTAATTGTTCATATACTTTTGAACAATTAGCCATTTGGGTTTTCCATTTGGGTTTTGCCTTCATCATACCCTTTTCTTACTTCTTGTATATTCTTGATATGAATTCATGTTGGTTTTAGTCACTTCTATTCATGATATTTCAAGGAAGATATTCTCAGCACCTTATTCATCGAGACCTCACAGCATTTTATATCAGTTTCTACATTAGGTCTGCCACCCATATCCAAGTCCCACATGAGTGTGCACCCCTGCCCCAGTCATGCCCTTGACATTCCCAGTGTCTCCAAGCTGCCAAGTGTCCTCAGCTTCCAGCAACGGCACCGGTGAAGCAACTCGCCCCTCCCTCCCTTTCCATGTTTTAGTCCCCGCATCTGAATGTGGCCATCTGATGGCGACCCTCTTCCTTTCCTGGTGCCTCTTTTGCTTCCACCGCCGTTAAGGAGAAGAGGGGAACTGGACGGGATTCGGATTGTGCGGCCAGAGGCTACCACTTAAGATTCCAACACTTGGCAATGGAAACTAGGATGGAAATTTAGATGAGCAAATTGGAAGGTCCCACCTGATTCTACAAAGTCTGACTCTTCAGAGGACATGTGGGAAGTCACAGAGCATTTCTTTTCTTTTAAACCAAGGGGTTTCCACTGGCTATACCTCATATTTTCAGCTTAGTTTGTACTGACTTTCCCGTTTAAAAGACACCCTCCCTCTGGATTTGGGAACACTCACCTTCACCTTAGCAAAGCCTGCCTCCATTTACATCAGGAGGCCAGGAAGCTGCACTTTTTCTTTACAGAGTCCTGGGAGAATGTCAGCCCATGTAAGTCAGAGCAAAAAAGTTCATGCAGCTAAATAAAGGAAAATCTTTTAAAAGAGCTTCACCAACTAACAAACCAGGTAGGGGACAAAGCTGGTTCCATTCTTGGAATAGAAAGAGGAAGGATGTACTACCACTGAGGGCCCCTGAGGTTGACCAGGGGTCTTTATAATGTAACAGTCTCCTAGGTGTCCCTTCTGGCCCTAATCATGGTTCACTGCTAAGCTGCTCAGTCTGGTAGTCAGTGTTCTCGGTGACCTGATCTTTTATTCTTCTGCTACTCTTGCTTAGGGAAACTCCAACCCTGGATGAATCCAGCCAGCCTTCTCTGCTCCCCTGGAGAAGCGCTCCTACTGAGTTCTTCTGGCAAAGGGAAGAGCCGTGCTGATTGAGGCTCTTGACAAATTTATGGTCTCCAACCTCAGCTGGGCTTTTAACACTGCCTGGTGATCTTCCAAGTGTCTGAAGACAGCATTCATCCACCACTGGCTTTCCTCTCTCTCTCTTACGGCACTTTCTTCAAGCTCACTTTCTCCTTCACTCTGAACACATCTTAACCTCCTACTTGACAGAGGATAAAGGACAGGATGATTCCCTCAACTCCATGTCCCCCCTCCTTTGGCTTCTGTGAGTCTCATCCATCCTTACTGCCTTCTCTAGGGCAGTGTTTAATAGCTTCTCCTCCTAAACACTTCTATGTTTGCTGGCGATTCTCAGCAGAATCAGATCCTATGCTCTTTCCATAAAAATAAAATATTTTGTAACTCTCCTTCCCTTTAATATCGAGAAATGAATATAACCTACCTAGATAATTATACTTTAATGGCTGTAATAGCATAATTCTAAAATAAAAGGAAAAGGAAAGGAAAGTAATATGCTTTTCAATATGTGAAAGCTCACGTACTATTATACTGAATACAAAATTAGGTAGACAAAGCCTTACATCTAGATGTAGACTCGCTGTGTGGGAATTACGAATGTGGAGACAGATACAGGTATTTAATATTGGCACTCAAATAGTAGGAGAAAAATGTCACTCCAAAATGCCAAGCAATGCTTTATAAGTCCCAGTAAAACGCAGTACAATCTTCCCTTGATTTATACTGTGGTTGAAACTTTGGAAAATTTAATCTATACTAAAACTACATAAAAATTACTTTTTGTCTCTATGAAAAACAGTGCTAGGTTCCAGGCTCAGATAATGCTAAATAGGGCTCTCACTTTCCTGACTGGTAGGTCATTTGAAAGCTGTTGGAATGTGGAGACTTTCTTCACTATATCACCCAGTGCAGGACACAGAACATGCCTGGACTCTGCGCATGTGATGCCTTAACAGCCCCAAAGCACTGTGATACCCCACACATTTCCAAGGTGCTTCCCGCCAGAGACTTCACCCTTGTGTGGTTGGACAACTACTGGTCTGTGTTCTCTCTTCAGGGAGTCTGTTTCATCAGTTAGCCCTTCATTTTTAACCTTCAACCTCGCCTTCTCTACTTGCCATTTTTCCTCAATTCAGTGCCATAATGAAGGCACTCCCACGCCAACCTATCACTAAGTCCTCCTCGGGCTGGTGCACAGCCCCCATCTCCCTCCTCCCAGCTCAAGTGCACAGCAGCCTGCCATGGCTGTTCCTTCCCTCTCACCTCTCACATACCCCCAACCCACTGTAATCTCTCCCTGGCCCCTACTATACCAAGGAAATCCTTCTTGACTAGCTCACATGTGATCTCCTAGTTCCTGGTTTTTCTTCTTTCTGGTTGGCTTTTTTTGCTTGTTAATGTGCTTGTTTGCTGCTTTTTCACCTTCCTCCTCAGTCCCTCTTCCTTTCTGAATACCCATCTCTTAGGTGAGTCCCTCCATCAGTATCACCTGTCTCAGTGGAGGACTGGGTTGTCCAATCAGAAACTAGGGAGTCATCCCAACCCTCACCCTCCAGCACTCAGCCAGCCATCAACTTCTGTTGCTTCTCCTTCCTTAACATCTCTCAACTCTTTTCTCCATCTCTGCTAGGCCTATTTCTCTCACCTGAATTATAAAAACATCCTCTTTCCCTGTCCTCTTCATACTATGCACTGATTCTGCCACTGCTTTAAAAAAATCTTTTGATAGCTATTGGATAACTTCAGGACAAAGTCTAAACCTTCAAGCCTAGTAGAAACAAGCCCTTCAAAATCTGGCATCAATCCCACTTGGCCAGCTTCATTGTTCACACTGTACCCCTGCAAAGTGAACAAGCCACAGGGAATTACTGGTTGTCTCTCCGCGGCACCAGCCTCTTTAATGCTCACTGGCATTTGCACATGCTGTTTCTTCGTTAATTGCTACCCCACCCTTCATCTGCTTCTTCTATTCAAACTTCAAGATCAGATCTCCCCTCCAGAAAGACTTCCTTGAGCTACCTGTCCCCAGACCGCAGTAGAGTTGGGTGACCATCCTTTGGTTCTCTTCCCAGCCTGTTGGAGTGCTTAGCACACTGCACTGTAATTGTCTGTAAGGAATCTCCCCTCAACTAGAGAGTGAGTTTCTCTGCTGTTTTTTCTCTCTGCAATCCCAGTGTCTAGTACAGTGACTGGTACTCTGTAAAAGTTTTTGAAGTAAATAAACAAACAGATGAACAGAGTCCATGGCTACACCAGCAAACAGTGACCTAAGGACCAGTCCAGTAGCTTGCTTGCTTAAAATAAAAAACAACAACAATGATGACAAAAATCCTTCAATTTGTCAGCATGGGCTCTTCCATAAATCTTTCTCAGTCCCCAGAGGATGTAGTGGTTGGCCAGATGTTCAGGAGCACAAGTGTTCACACCTTCCCTCCTTCAGAACAGGATGCCCACCATCTTGCTTGATAAGCCACGAAGAACCTTGCATAAAGACAGGAAAGGGATCAGCTAACCCAGCCTAGAGAGCCCCTAGGAAGTGGGCTTTTTTTTTTTTTTTTTTTTTTTTGCGGTACGCGGGCCTCTCACTGCTGCGGCCTCTCCCGTTGCGGTGCACAGGCTCCGGACGCGCAGGCTCAGCGGCCATGGCTCACGGGTCCAGCCGCTCCGCGGCATGTGGGATCTTCCCGGACCGGGGCACGAACCCATGTGCCCTGCATCGGCAGGCGGACTCTCAACGACTGCGCCACCAGGGAAGCCCGGAAGTGGGCCTTTTATGACTGCAGAACACACTGTGCAGGAGCTAGAAGGTCAGGAAACATCTCAGACAGGACTTACATTCACAGGGGCACATTTTCACAAGAGTAAGGACCTCATTTGTTTGCTTCTGTATTTGCAGCAACTAGCATAATGACTGGTATGTTGTAAGCACTCAGTAAATCTTTGATACATTATTAAATAAATCCTTGATTTGTAATACCACAAAGTATTAAGTAGTTGGCTCTGAGAGTGGTATTCGAGTTTGTTTCTTTCTTTTCTGCTCTTGTACCTTGTATGCTTTTTGTTTCTATCCAAGTTTTCAACAATGAGCACATACATATTCCTTCTATAATTCCTTTCATAGTCAGAAGTGTTTCATAGAAACAAAAGGAAGCGATTGTGGAATGCAGTCATATGTCCGTGTGGGTGGTGGCAGTGGTGATACTAGCATAGAATAAAGCCCCTGCCCACTCATTATTTCTGCACACTGCCTAGTGACGGCATATACCTTATACAGAACAGTTAAGAAGGAAAGGTCATTGCAGAGCCCAGAGAGTCATCTGTGACCACTCTCTCTCTCCCTCCCACCATCTCTCTCTCTCCCTCCATCTCTCTCTCTCCCTCCATCTCTCTCTCTCTCTCTCTCTCTCTCTCTCTCTCTCATAGAGCAAAGAACTGTGGGGTTGCATGTGAAGAGGGTGTCGAGGCAGGAAAATGATAGGGGCTTTTCCATGCATTCTAAAAACTGTGTGGGAATCTGTTCTTTCAACCAAATGAAAAGCTATTTAAAAGGCAGGCTGTATTGCGAATGATGCACTGGGGTGGGTCTCTCGGGTCGTTCCTAGTATGTAAGAATGAAATACTCCCACGAGTGTCAGAGAATCCCCCAGTGCACTGGCACCAAACTGGATTTAAAGGCCACTGAATTCTGACGATAACACTTCCCTCACTCCCCCCGCTTCCCCCAAACAACAATATCACCAAACACTTCATACAATTGCCAATGCCGCAACAATCACCAATGTGGAAATAACCACCAAGGATTACTAATACTAAGCAAAAGCCAATGAAGCTGCAAATTAAGGGGTATGGGTAACAGAGAAAAATAAATGCTTTCAGCTGGCATTTGAGAGGAACTGGAGCTAATGGAGTCAGAGAGGCGGGAGATGGGACTCCAGATACGAGGGGAAACGTTCAGGTAAATAAGCTGTCTGCAAAGCTGGCCACATTTGGGTACAAGCTCAAAGTCATTCCAACCCAGTAGGATCCTTTGGTTTCTGCCTTCCAAAAAGGCAGCAATAATGCCATCATTTTCCAAGGTGAAGTCTCTCAGGAGAATGAAAAGGAGAATCCCTCCATTTACACTTATCTGGTGCTTTCCCCAAATGCAACCTGCTTGCCCAGCTATTCAGGAAATCCAGTTCACTTGTGACCCTCAGGTCACCTTTGTCACTTTCTGCCATTAGCTTTTAAGTATGCTTTTCATGTGTTTGTAAATTTTGTTTGTTTGTTTGTTTGTAGTACGCGGGCCTCTCCCGTTGCGGAGCATAGGCTCCGGACGCGCAGGCTCAGCGGCCATGGCTCACGGGTCCAGCCGCTTGCGGCATGTGGGATCTTCCCGGACCGGGGCACGAACCCGCGTCCCCTGCATCAGCAGGCAGACTCTCAACCACTGCGCCACCAGGGAAGCCTTGTTTGTAAATTTTTGAACAGCTAGATTTGGGGGCCTCTTTCCCACCTGATTGAAAATCATTGAATTTACCCACATCTCTGACCACGACCAAATTCAAATCCCATTTCCCCACTGTTGTTCTTTTTGGTTTCTGCCCAGATTTGTCATGAATAAAATACTACCTTGTTATCTAACAGACATGGGACCCCAGGGTGGGATGACCTCCTTTTTCTTTCCTCCTAATCTCTCTGGCCACTTCTTTAGGATCTTGACACAAAATATGCTCAAGAAATATCCTGGGTTGATTAATTGAAAATTTCCCCTTTGCTGATTCTTTTCTCATTACCTTTTGGCATTTACCCCTTAATTCTTTACTTTCAGTGCAGCAACATGTAGATATTTCAGAATTCTTGTAGTTTTTATCACCAACTCTTATGAATGTGAGTGGCAAATTGATTTGTCTAACTCTTTACCCAGTGCCTCCAAACTCATGCAGCACCTTCTCTGAGTGTCCTTTCAGCAAGGTGAACTAATATTCAAAATCTTTCTATAGCCCTCATTAAGCACAACTCTCCTCTCACACATTGTAGATTTGTTCTCTAAAGTTGGATCTGAAAGACAGTGTAGAGATATTAACAATACCTTTAATTACATGCCTTGTTCGTGTATCTGATGCTGTTACACTGATTTGATATGTAACTATATCATCACTGATACACAGATGTCGGAAATAATGAAGTAGGCTTTCTGAAGGCTGAAGCATAACAGCAGATTATGGACAAATACTGACCTAAAACCAAAGTCTGCTGCATTCCTTTTTAGAGTTTTTTCCCTATCAAGGGCACAGGCATGAATCCATGGGGCTGGGAGAGGCAGAGTCTAGTAAGAGAAAATACTGTCCTATGTTCAGAAGTACTTCTCCCTCTGACTGTGGTTTTACTGAATCATGCCAGGCTCCATCTTTTTCTTAAGATTTTTGTAAGTCTTCATGCAGAGGTTGCTTCCAGGCCATCATATGCTCCTCAGTGTGTTTAAATCCCTGTTAGCCCTCTGCTACACATATATACATAAATATTATTTTTTCAGTGCCTGTTATGTAATAGGTGTTATATATGATAAGTGGTTGTAAATATATATATAGAATTTCTAATTTTTATGATAATTCTGTGAGGAACTTTCACTTAAACAAGTGGGGTTGAATATGCATATTTGTATATTTTTCCACAAAGATGACAGTAAAAGGATTTTCTTTAAAGGCATAAACCCACAAGGATGAAGAGAATGGAAAAGAAGATGTCACAACCACACGGTAGAAGCTGGAAGCAGATGAAGAGGTGAGCTGGGAGCAGAATTAGAAAAAACCCCAGCCCAGAGCAAGGGATGCCCATCAATAAGCAATTTGCTCTGCAGACTCCCGGAAAGGCTCAGAAACTGAAGAATCCAGGGACCTGTGGAAATGAGGGCACAAGTGGGTTCGGCAAACAGGAGGGCTGGTTGGAAATAGGACAAAGAGATCTTTAAAGCATCAAGAAAATGAAGAAAAACAACAACAAAGGAAAACTAGGTGATATACATAAGAATCAGAGAGTCAGTTGATTTCTCAGTGCCAAGGCAGGAAATTAGCACGTCTGCAAAGATCTGAGAGAAAATGTATTTCCAACCCAGAATTCTCTACTTAACTATGATGAAAATAGCAGAGTAAAATAAAGACATTCTCATACTCCAAGTCTTATCAAATTTATCTACTATGCACTCTTTCTCAGGAAGCTACAAAGGCATGAGCTACACCAAAGTAAGTAAAATAAGAAATAAGCCAAGAAAACCAAAAACACTAAGATCCAGGAAACAGAAGATCCAACATAGCAAGAGGGGAAGGGATTCTCCAGGAGGATGCTGAGCAAAGATCCAAGGACAGTAGTCAAGACAAGATCTCAAAGCCACAGGCCTGGAAAACAACCATCCCGGATGGAGCAGGTGTGCCAGTGAAAGCCAGAACTCCCTGATGTGTTCATGACAATGAAAGAAGATTCGCTTCAGTGGAGAGCATGGGATGAACAGTGATAAGGAGGTTGAAAACTAAGGTAATAAAAATGGAAATAATTATTATCTTCAGGAAAGGCACTACAGAAAAATGCAAATGTAATTATAACAAACTATATATACATGGATTGGCTGTATATAATTTTTTACATAACTATAACAATGCAAACTCTTAATTATAATCCAACCAAAACCATGATACACTTCTGGTAGAAGACTTTAAGAAAGCATGTGGGGATGGGAACTGAGGGTATATCCTCATCTCTGATAATAAAATCAGATTAGAGCTAAAATCAGAAAAGCAAAAAATAGCAGTACAAACAAGTCATTTATAAATATGGCAGTAAGTACAGGAAGAAAAAGGAAAAGGAGGGCTAGGCTCTCAGAAAGTGGAAATCAGGGTGTGCAGGGATAGGTACAGGGTTTCCTTTTGTTGGTTGTTATGGGCTGAATTATGCCCCCCTCAAATCTACATGCTGAAACCCTAACCCCGCCTCCCTCCCATACCTCAGAATGTGACTGTATTTGGAGATAGGGTATTTAAAGAGGTGAATAAAGATAAATGAGGTCATATGGGTGGCCCTAATCCAATCTGACTGGTGTCTTCATAAGAGGAGATTTGGACCCACAGAGACACCAGAGATGTGCACACAGAGGGAAGACCATGTGAGGACACAGGGAGAAGGCAGCCGTCTGCAAGCTAAGAAAGGAGGCCTCAGGAGACATCAAACCTGCTGACACATTGATCTTGAGATTTCAGCCTCCAGAACTGTGAGAAAATAACTTTTTGTTGTTTAAGCCACTCTGTCCATGGTACTGTGTTATGGCAGCCTGAGTAAACTAATACACGGTAATGAGTCATGTAAAAATTGGACTTTTAAAATAATGTACTTGTATTACTTTTATAAAAATTTTTAAAATTGTTAATAAATATAAGAACCATGTGAAATAGATCCTATAGGAAAGAAAACTGGAGCTCAGATTAGTTGAAGAATACGCTCAGGGTGACAAGCTGAAGCCAGGTGTATCTCACTCCCTGGGCCCAGAGATCTCCCAGTTTCTCTCAGGGTCCAAGGGGCCCCACAAAGACCTCATCCCCTTCGTGTTGGCAGCACTGGACCCTGACTGCTCAGAACAATAGCTTGGACTGCCCTGGAGGAAAACGCCCTCTGCATCCTTCTCCCTTAGGCTACTATCACCGCTCAGCTACCATCTTGGTTACAAAGCTCTGCAGGTTGGGGTAAGACAGTTAAGTATGTCAACTCTTCATTTCTTCAGATCTCATCATCATACTTTTTTTTTTCTCTCTCTTTTTTTTTTTTTTGTGTGCGGTACGTGGGCCTCTCACTGCTGGGGCCTCTCCTGTTGCGGAGCACAGGCTCTGGACACGCAGGCTCAGCAGCCATGGCTCATGGGCCCAGCTGCTCCGTGGCACGAACCCGTGTCCCCTGCATCGGCAGGCGGACTCTCAACCACTGCGCCACCAGGGAAGCCCACATCAGCATACTTTTGACCGCTCCCCAGCTCAAGGGTTGCCCTGGGAGTGATTCTGGCAGAAAGACATGGCCCTTGTACTGAGAGACCTGAACTCAGAGGTTCTCTTGAGGCCTGCATTGATGGAAGAAACATTTTTATTTCTCGTATTAAAGAGAAAGAGTTCACATAAGTCACAGCGCTATGAACCTGAGTAAAACCAGAGAAGGGATGAAATTACAAAAGGCTCTTGGGGAACTTCCCCTTTCTCCCTAAGGCTATCCAGGGAGAGAGAAGAGAAGGTCCCAACAGTGGGGTCAAGTCTCGGAGGGCCTTCCTGGCAAGGTGAGTCCATGTTTTGAGCCCAGCTGCTTGTTAGCATGTGTATAAATTAGAGAAAAATGGAGGATGTTGGCAGGAACCAAAACTTGTGGCCCTCTTCCTCTTTCTGAGTTCCAAGGTTGGCAAACATGGTGGTATATTTCACTACGCTGCAATTCAACTCTTGGTAAAAAATACTCATCATGTTGAGAATCATTGCATGAGCACTGAACACACTGATCTTCATCAGATTTAAGAAAATGCATGAGACTGGCTGCTACAAAGAGGCGTCTGCAGAGCATTTGAGAAGGGCCCAGAATACAGAGAATGAATTATTAGGATTTTCTATGTTCACTCTTATTTGATTGGCCTCAAACATGGGAATGAAACTGTTTTAAATACACACATGTACATATATGTGTACATGTTAGAGGTTTAGTGAAAAGTCAGCCAGCATAAGTTAGAAATCCTGCTCTGCCATATACTGAGGACACAAGGTTGTCTGTTTGTTTTTAAGTTTTTTGTATTTCACTTGTATTTCTAATTTCTAAAATGAGAAGAGGAAGAGGGAGGGGGAGGGGGAGGTGGTAATCACCAACTTTTGCAATAAGATCTGGTAATAATGTATGTTAAGTATTTGCTCAATGTAGAGCAAAATAACCACATTCCCAACATGTTAATTACTTTAATAATATTGATAGTAGTTATTAAAGAAGATGGAAATTTGAGATAAGAAAAAGAAATCCCAAAAATAATAACTTGAATACTCACAGCTGACAAGGTAAAGAACTTAAGCAAAAGAAATAAGGAACTTAAGCAACAATCAGGTTAAAGATTTTCCTTTCCAGGGGATAGAGGTGACTTGAGAGACAAACAGGCTTATGTTCAAATATCAGCTCTGATATTTTGAATGAGCAACCTTATCTTTCTCAGCCTCCTTTGACTTCTCTGTAAAACAGAGGGAACATTGTGTTCCTGTCAACTTGAAATGAAAAAGCACAGGTGTGATGTGGCCTCAGTACTCGCTATACTCCTCCCTGATTCCTACCTTTTCCACCATCCTTTTCCAACCAAACTGAAAGCTCCTCAAAAGCAAGAGTCAAGCACCAGTCCTTTAAGGCACCTAACACAGTGGTCCATAGATAGGCAGTTATCACTCAGTTGATTTTGAATTTGCCATTCTCTCTTCATGGTTGAAGGCCCTATCCCTTGCCCAGATAAGTGTGAATGATCTAAAAAATAATTTTGTCTAATCTTCTCTACTTACTCATTAAAAGAAGAAAAACAATCCACAGCAGAACCTGCATTTTGAAAGGATTTGATTTTATTCTTTCCTTTGCGCTGGAATAATTTTTGCTTTTCTTGCCTGTGCACACACTTGAGCCCCATGGTGATTAAAGGTCATGGTGAGCAAGCCCCACCTCCACTCAGGTGTCTCCTGTTTGTGTCTAGGCAGTAAGAAGAATTGCAAAATTCATTGTCTCTTTTCTTTAGCCCATATCCCTCTAGGATGTATGTTGATGATAAGGGCGCATAAAATTAAGCAGTACCCTATGTTCACAAAACAGAGCAAAGCTACCTGTCCCCCAAAGCAGCCAACTTTCCCATGAGGTGCGGGGTATCCTATTGGTTCTGGGTGCATTCCATTGTTCTCTGTCTCTTCCCAGGAGACACTGCACATCACCACAATTCACCTGAAGACCACCCCAACATTCAGCAGGGGATCAAAACAAGGGAAAGGAAATGTGTATTAGTTTGAAAATTTTGCGATGGATGACGGCTCAAATATGAATGGCTTACATCTATCCAGCACTAGACCAGGTGCAATTTGAGACCCAGGCAAGTCTAAGCTACATACCTAACCCTCAAGGGATGTACTAGTCCAGTAGCTGATTTTCAGCTGAGACTTCCAACTAGTATTCCCGAGTGTGGTATTGTCTTTGTCCTCTCACACAGATGAGCTGGCATGCTATGTCTTCAGTCTTCTAGAACAAGGCTCTGGAAACCACAGATTCTCAAAATCCAAATGTGGTGGGTAATTTTATGTATCAACTTGACTAAGCTAAGGGATGCCCAGATTTCTGGATGTGTGTCAAGGTGCCTCTGAAAGAGATTAGTATTTTAATCAGTAGACTGAATGAAGAAGATCACCCTCACTGATGCGGTTGGGCATCATCCAGTCCTTTGAGGGCCTGCATAGAACAAAAAGGCAGAGGAAGGGCAAATTTTCTCTCTTTGCTCCAGCTGGGATATCCATTTTTACCTCCCCTCAAACATTGGAGCTTCTGCTTCTCAGGCCTTCAAACTTGGACCAGGACTCACAGTTGGCTCCCTGATTCTTGGGCCCTTGGACTTGGACTGAACTATAATGCCAGCTTTCCTGGTCTAACAGTCTGCAAATAGCAGATCATGGGGCTTTTGGCTTTGATAATTGTGTGAACAAATTTCTATAATAAGTTTCTGCTTGTATTTATCTATCTACCTATCTATCTCTCTATCTATTTATCCATCCTATTGGTTCTGTTTCTCTGGAGGACCCTGACTAATACACCTGGAAATCACTTTGTCTATTTTCCTCTCCACACAATCTGAAATATCACTGTTGGGATCTTTTCCCAAACACTGCACCATTATACTGCCCTAAAACCAGCAGTGGCTACCTATTATGTTTCACATTAGGACTCCATTTTTGGTCAATTTTTATTTATCTTTAGAAATCATTCTGGAATTCTGGAAGGAAAGTAAATTGGCAGGTGTGGGGGTTGATGAGAGAGACCCAGGTTCCTCTAGTCATCTCAGGTGTTGAGTTTGTTCTAAATCCATGCTTCATAAACTTTTTTGTGCATGACCTAAAGCAAGAAAAATATTTAACCTGACAGCTATGCACACATACACATGCATGTATGTACAACTACACACGTGAATGAAACAATAATTGCAGAAGACTAAACTTACCATGCGTGGCAACAGCAATATTTTCTGTTCCACTTTAGTTCTTTTAATTTTTAGTACTCGATGCAACCATCTTTTAAATTACAGTGAGAGAAGATGGTGGAATAGAAGGACGTGCACTCACTCACTCACTCTTGAGAGGGCACTGGAATCACAACTAACTGCTGAACAATCATCGACAAGAAGACACTGGAACTCACCAATAAAGATACCCCACATCTAAAGGCAAAGGAGAAGCCCCAGTGAGATGGTAGGAGAGGCACAATCACAATAAAATCAAATCCCATAACTGCTGGGTGGGTGATTCACAAACTGGAGAACAGTTGTACCACAGAAGTCCACCCACTGGAGTGAAGGTTCTGAGCCTCACGTCAGGCTTCCCAAACTGGAGGTCTAGCAATGGGAGGAGGAATTCCCACAGAATCAGACTTTTAGTGGGATTTAGTCTGCAGGACTTTGACAGGACTGGGGGAAACAGAGACTCCACTCTTAGAGGGCACACACAAAGTAGTGTGTGCATCAGAACCCAGGGAGAAGGAGAAGTGACCCCATAGGAGACTGAACCAGACCTACCTGCTAGTGTTGGACAGTCTCCTGCAGAGGCAGGGGGTGGCTGTGGCTCACTGCAGGGACAAGGACACTGACAGCAGAAGTTCTGGGAAGTACTCCTTGGCGTGAGCCCTCCCGGAGTTTGCCATTAGCCCCACTAAAGAACCTGTAGCCTCCAGTGCTGGGTTGCCTCAGGCCAAACAACCAACAGGGAGAGAACTCAGCCCCACTCATCAGCAGACAAGTGGATTAAAGTTTTACTGAGCTCTTCCCACCAGAGCAACACCCAGCTCTACCCACCACGAGTCCCTCCCATCAGGAAGCTTGCACAAGCCTCTTAGATAGCCTCATCCATGAGAGGGCAGACAGCAGAAGCAAGAAGAACTACAATCCTGAAGCCTGTAGAACAAAAACCACATTCACAGAAAGACAAAAGATAGACAAAATGAAAAGGCAGAGCACTATGTACCAGATGAAGGAACAAGATAAAACCCCAGAAAAACAACTAAATGAAGTGGAGCTAGGCAAACTTCCAGAAAAAGATTTCCAAATAATGATAGTGAAGATGATCCAGGACCTCAGAAAAAGAAGGGAGGCGAAGATCGAGAAGATGCAAGAAATGTTTAACAAAGACCTAGAAGAATTAAAGAACAAACACCTAGAGGAATTAAAGAAAAAACAGAGATAAACAATACAATAACTGAAATGAAAAATACACTAGAAGGAATCAATAGCAGAGTAACTGAGGCAGAAGAATGGATAAGTGACCTGGAAGACAGAATGGTGGAATTCACTGTCACAGAACAGAATAAAGAAAAAAGAATGAAAGAAATGAAGACAGCCTAAGAGACCTCTGAGACAACATTAAACACACCAACATTCACATTATAGGGGTCCCAGAAGGAGAAGAGAGAGAGAAAGGACCTGAGAAAATACTTGAAGAGATTATAGTCAAAAACTTTCCTAACATGGGAAAGGAAATAGCCACCCAAGTCCAGGAAGCACAGAGAATCCCAGGAAAGATAAACCCAAGGAGAAAAATGCTGAGACATATAGTAATCAGACTGACAAAAATTAAAGACAAAGAAAAATTATTAAAAGCAACAAGGGAAAAATGATAAATAACATACAAGTGAACTCCCATAAGGTTAACAGCTGCTTTCTCAGCAGAAACTCTACAAGCCAGAAGGGACTGGCATGATATATTTAAAGTGATGGAAGGGAAGAACCTACAGCCAAGATTACTCTACCTGGCAAGATATCTCATTCAGATTCGATGGAGAAATCAAAAGCTTTACAAACAAGCAAAAGCTAAGAGTGTTCAGCACCACCAAAGCAGCTCTACAACAAATACTAAAGGAACTTCTCTAAGTGGGAAACACAAGAGAAGGAAGGACCTACAAAAACAAACCCAAAACAATTAAGAAAATGGTAATAGGAATACATATCAATAATTACCTTAAATGTGAATGGATTAAATGCTCCAACCAAAAGACACAGGCTCACTGAATGGATACATAAACAAGACCCATATGTATGCTGTCTACAAGAGACCCACTTCAGACCTAGGGACACATACAAACTGAAAGTGAGGGGATGGAAAAAGATATTCCATGCAAATGGAAATCAAAAGAAAGGTGGAGTAGCAATACTCATATCAGATAAAATAGACCTTAAAATAAAGAATGTTACAAGAGACAAGGAAGGACACTACATAATGATCAAGGGATCAATCCAAGAAGAGGATATAACAATTATAAATATATATGCACCCAACATAGGAGCACCTCAATACATAAGGCAACTGCTAACAGCTATAAAAGAGGAAATCGACAGTAACACAGTAATTGTAGGGGACTTTAACACCTCACTTACACCAGTGGACAGATCAACCAGACAGAAAATTAATAAAGAAACACAAGCTTTAAGTGACACAATAGACCAGACAGATTTAACTGATATTTATAGGACATTTCATCTGAAAACAGCAGACTACACTTTCTTCTCAAGTGCACACAGAACATTCTCCAGGATAGATCACATCTTGGGTCACAAATCAAGCCTCAGTAAATTTAAGAAAATTGAAATCATATCAAGCATATTTTCCAACCACAGTGCTATGAGATTAGAAATAAATTACAGGGGAAAAAAGTAAGAAAACACAAACACATAGAGGCTAAATAATACATTACTAAATAACCAAGAGATCACTGAAGACATCAAAGAGGAAGTCAAAAAATACCTAGAGACAAATGACAACAAAAACACAATGATCCAAAACCTATGGGATGCAACAAAGGCAGTTCTAAGAGGAAAGTTTACAGTAATACAATCCTACCTCAAGAAACAAGAAAAATCTGAAATATACAATCTAACCTTAAACCTAAATGGACTAGAGAAAGAAAAACAAACAAAATCCAAAGTTACTAAAAGGAAAGAAATCATAAAGATCAGAGCAGAAATAAATGAAATAGAAACAAAGAAAACAATAGCAAAGATCAATAAAACTAAAAGCTGGTTCTTTGAGAAGATAAACAGAATTAATAAACCTTTAGCCAGACTCATCAAGAAAACGAGGTAGAGGGCTCAAATCAATAAAATTAGAAATGAAAAAGGAGAAGTTACAACGGACACCGCAGAAATACAAAGCATCATAAGACACTACTACAAGCAACATTATGACAATAAAATGGACAACCTAGAAGAAATGGACAAATTTTTAGAAAGGTATAACCTTCCAAGACTGAACCAGGAAGAAACAGAAAATATGAACAGACCAATCACAAGTAATGAAATTGAAAATCTTCCAAAAAAGAAAAGTCCAGGACCAGATGGCTTCACAGGTGAATTCTATCAAACATTTAGAGAAGAGCTAACACCCATCCTTCTCAAACTCTTCCGAAAAATTGCAGAGGAAGGAACACTCCCAAACTCAATCTATGAAGCCACCATTACCCTGATACCAAAACCAAAGATACTACAAAAAAACAAAATTAGAGACGAATATCACTGATGAATATGGATGCAAAAATCCTCAACAAAGTACTAGCAAACAGAACCCAACAACATATTAAAAGGATCATACACCATGATCAAATGGGAGTTATCCCAGGGATGCAAGGATTCTTCAATATATGCAAATCAATCAATGTGCTACACCATATTAACAAACTGAAGAATAAATACCATGATCTCAATGATCATCTCAATAGATGCAGAAAAAGATTTTGCCAAAATTCAACACCCATTTATGAAAAAAACTCTCCAAAAGGAGGCATAGAGGGAAACTACCTCAACATAATAAAGTCCACATATAACAAACCCACAGCAAACATCATTCTCAATGGTGAAAAACTGAAAGCATTTCCTCTAAGATCAGGAACAAGTCAAGGATGTCCACTCTCACCACTATTATTCAACCATAGTTTTGGAAGTCCTAGCCATGGCAATCAGAGGAAAAAAAGAAATAAAAGGAATTCAAATTGGAAAAGAAGAAGTAAAACTGTCACTGTTTCCAGATGATGCGATACTATACATAGAGAATCCTAAAGATGCCACCAGAAAACTACTAGAGCTTATCATTGAATTTGGTAAAGTTGCAGGATACAAAATTAATGCACAGAAATCTCTTGCATTCCTATACACAAACAACGAAAGATCAGAAAGAGAAATTAAGGAACCAATCCCATTCACCATCACAACAAAAAGAATAAAATGCCTAGGAATAAACCTACCTAAAGAGGTAAAAGACCTGTACTCAGAAAACTGTAAGACACTGATGAAAGAAATCAAAGATGACACAAACAGATGGAGAGATATACCATGTTCTTGGAATGGAAGAATCAATATTGTGAAAATGACTATACTACCCAAATCAATCTACAGATTCAATGCAATCTCTGTCAAATTACCAATGGCATTTTTTTTACAGAACTAGAACAAAAAATCTTAAAATTTGTATGAAGACACAGGAGACCCCGAATAGCCAAAGCAATCTTGAGGGGAAAAAAATGGAGCTAGAGGAATCAGAGTCCCTGCCTTCAGACTATACTACAAAGCTACAGTAATCAAGTCAATATGGTACTGGCATAAAAACAGAAATATAGATCAATGGAACAGGATAGAAAGCCCAGAGATAAACCCACACACCTATGGTCAACTAATCTATGACAAAGGAAGCAAGGATATACAATGGAGTAAAGACAGCCTCTTCAATCAGTGGTGCTGGGAAAACTGGACAGCTACATATAAAAGAATGAAATTAGAACACTCCTTAACACCATACACAAAAATAAACTCAAATGGATTAGAGATCTAAATGTAAGACTGGACACTATAAAACTCTTAGAGGAAAATATAGGAAGAACACTCTTTGGCATAAATCACAGCAAGATCTTTCTTGATCCACCTCCTAGAGTAATGGAAATAAAAACAAAAATAAAAAAATGGGACCTAATGAAACTTAAAAGCTTTTGCACAGCAAAGGAAACTATAAACAAAATGAAAAGACAGCCTTCAGAATGGGAGAAAATATTTGCAAATGAATCTATGGACAAAGGATTAATCTCCAAAATATATAAACAGCACATGCAGCTCAATATTAAAAAAACAAACAACCCAATCCAAAAATGGGCAGAAGACCTCAATAGGCATTTTCAAAGAAGACATACAGATGGCCAAGAGGCACATGAAAAGCTGCTCAACATCACTAATTATTAGAGAAATGCAAATCAAAACTACAATGAGGTATCATCTCACACCGGGCATCATCAGAAAATCTACAAACAACAAATGCTGGAGAGGGTGTGGAGAAAAGGGAACCGTCTTGCACTGTTGGTGGGAATGTAAATTGACACAGCCACTATGGAGAACAGTATGGAGGTGCCTTAAAAAACTAAAACTAGAATTACCATATGACCCAGCAATCCCACTACTGGGCATATACCCAGAGAAAACCATAATTCAAAAAGACTCATGCACCCCAATATTCATTGCAGCACTATTTACAATAGCCAGGTCATGGAAGCAACCTAAATGCCCATCAACAGATGAATGGATAAAGAAGTTATGGTACATATATACAATGGAACATTACTCAGCCATAAAAAGGAATGAAATTGGGTCATTTGTAGAGACGTGGATGGACCTAGGGACTGTCATACAGAGTGAAGTAAGTCAGAAAGAGAAAAACAGATATCATATATTAATGCATATATGTGGAATCTAGAAAAATAGTACAGATGAACTGGTTTATAAGGCAGAAATAGAGACACAGATGTAGAGGACAAATGTATGGACACCAAGTGGGGAGATCGGGGGTGGGGGGGCAGGTGGTGGGGGGATGAATTGGGAGATTTGGATTGACATGTATACACTAATAGGTATAAAAGAGGTAACTAATAGGAACCTGCTGTATAGAAAAATTAAATTAAATTAAAACAATAAAGTTTACAGTTAGATTAGCATTAATTCATTTGCTTTCATAACACTGCAAAGAATTAGAGTATATTCTAATATCATAATTACCATATTTAAAATGAGAAAAAGTAGGGTACAGATATCAATTAACACACCTACAGTCACTCAGCTAATTGGAGCCAAAGCCCCAACCTTTCCATTGTGCCAGGTGTGCCTTCCAACATGCCAGACTCCCTGGCATGTTGTTGGAATAGATAGTGGAGGTGTTTGTCACAATTCTTTCAGGGGCAAGTAACAGAAGGTCCAACTGTTATGGCTTACATTATAATGAAAAATCGGTCATTATCTTACTTAATTAGCTTAGAAGTCAAGTTGATTATTTCAGCAGCTCAAAAACATCTTCAAAGACTCCAGTTCTGTCATCAACTCTGTCATCCTTGGTATGTTCTTTGTATCTTCAGATAATTCCTCTCATGGTCTCAAGATAACAGTCCAACCATGGCAGCCTCAGAAACCATTTCCAAAGCCCAGTCCCTTCCTTTTCTCCCTTTGTAAGAGTGCGGGATACTTTCCCGGGAGTCACCTGTATCTCATTGTCTAGAATTGCGGCCCTGCAAGCCACAATTCCAACCTAATCACTGGCAAAGGCAGAGGAATTCCATAAAAGGTTCAGAATCAGCCTGTGGGACTAAGGAGGGGCCGAATTTCCCCAGAATTCCGTGGCTTCACAAGACCCAAACTAATTTCAACTTCCATTCCCCAGGAAGAAGTGGGAGTGGGGGGGTGGTAATAATAGAGTAGGTAAACAAGAGTGTCCCTTTACAGTGGGTACGAATAAGAATTCCCAGAAGGTGAAGGGCGTCACAGTATCTCTCTTCCCATGTCCTTTGTTTCTAATTAGAAGGACTAATCCCTTCAACTTCTACTTGGGTTGCTTCCATATTCTTCTCTAGCTGCCTTTGGCCCCTTAACTGTGTCAGTTCCTGTTTATCCATTCTAGGCCAGTTCACACCCTCTCCATCCATTCTTCATCATCAACCTCATTCTTTCAGGCAGTTACTCACCCACTTGTCATTCTTTTCCTGTTTAATGAACACCTGCTATATGACAGATGCTGAACTGAGTTATAGGAAAACAAAGATGAAGAAGGCACAGTCTCTGCTTATAATATCCAAAGGTCTTATTTTAAACGCAATGCACACGCACATATACTCAAATTTGGCGTCTGCTGATTTTTTTTTTAACATCTTTATTGGAGTATAATTGCTTTACATGGTGTGTTAGTTTCTGCTTTATAAAAAAGTGAATCAGTTATACATATACATATGTTCCCATATCTCTTCCCTCTTGCGTCTCCCTCCCTCCCACTCTCCCTATCCCACCCCTCTAGGTGGTCACAAAGCACCGAGCTGATCTCCCTGTGCTATGCAGCTGCTTCCCACTAGCTATCTGTTTTACGTTTGGTAGTATATGTATATGTGTCTGCTGTTCTGAATGTAAAGCATGGCATGGAGCCCCTGGTCTCTAGGAAACAGAGCGGGAGGCACAGATTAAAGTGATGGGAGTTTACTTGGGAGGTGCAAACCCTTGGGCAGTGGGGTGAGAAAAAAAGGATTAAGGCTGAAAGAAGCAAGGAAGGAAGAAAAAGGGAAGCAGGAAAGATGGGAAGCAGTGTGTTGTGATGTTTCCACGCTGGCTACTGCCTCGCAAGGTGCAGCTGAGACACTGCAGGCAGCTTCGGAGAGGCTTCCACTGGATAGGAATATAGGGATTGTCCCCGTGGCGTCAAGAGGAAACCTTGCCTCAGAGTAGCCACAGAGAGAGAAGGAAAAGAAATTAACTGACTTGGCTTCCTCCCATCTCTGGATTCCCAATGGTCAAAGTTAACCCTCTGGGGCTTCCCTGGTGGCACAGTGGTTGAGAGTCCGCCTGCCGATGCAGGGGACACGGGTTCGTGCCCCGGTCCGGGAAGATCCCACAGGCCGTGGAGCGGCTGGGCCCGTGAGCCATGGCCGCTGAGCCTGGGCGTCCGGAGCCTGTGCTCCGCAACGGGAGAGGCCACAACAGTGAGAGGCCCGCGTACCGCAAAAAAAAAAAAGTTAACCCTCTGAACTTCTGGGTGTGTCATGTGGCCCCTTTGGCGGCCCCTTGTGATGCCAGATTCCAAGCCCTGTGCTGTGGGGTTTCACCCAATTACAAAAGCAGAGGGGCACGCACTGTGTGACTGACAGCCAGAAGGGGCAGCTGAAGCCTGGGTGAAGGTGCTCAGCCCCCATCTATTACACCAACGGCCCTGCAGGGAGGACGTGGGCGGGATCTTCTCTCCTTTGTCTTGTCTCTTCTTTGAATGATATTTTAATCTTACACCCTTTAGCCCATGCCAACTGTGATATGTAATACTGTAACTTACAATAAAAACATATATTTGGTCTTCTTCCCAGTTTCTGGCATAAAGCTCGGAGCACCCTCAGAATTTCCCGAGTGTTGAGAGTGATAAAGTTGTCCTTTATTATGTTAATAGTGGCTTAGAAAACACCTAAGGATGGGGGCTGATTGTCAGGAGGACCAACCATGTGATAAGAGGCTTGGAACTTTCAGTCTCACTCCCTGACCCCCAGGGAGAGGGGCTGGAGGTTGACTCCATCTCCTATGGCCAGTGATTTACTCAATCATACCTATGTAATGAAACTTCCATTAAAAAAGCCAAAAGATTGGGGTTCGAAGAGATTCCAGGCTGGTGAAAACTGTAGATTTGGGGAGGGTGATGTCCTTGGAGAGGGCATGGAAACTTCTGTCCTTTCCCCGTACCTTGCTCTCTATATATCTTCCATCTAGCTATTGCTGAGTGATATGTCTTTATAATAATGCAGTGATCTAGTAAGTAAAATATTTCTCTGAGCCACTCTAGCAAATTAATGGAACCCAAGACGGGGGTGTCGCTGGAACCCCCGATCTATAGCTAGTAGGTCAGAAGTGCAGGTAACGACCTGAGTTTGCCACTGGCCTCTGAAGTGGAGGAGGTGGGGATGGAGGGGTGAGGGTGAGTGTCTTCTAGTACTGAGTCCTGTAGCCCTTGTGGAATCCAATACTATCTCCAGGGGGATAGTGCCAGGATTAAGTTGAATTGTAGGACCCCCAGCTGGTGTAAGCGAATTCCTTGTTGGTATGAAGAACCCACTCCAACCCTCCACATTGAAATTGGGTCCAGAACCCGTAATTATGTCAATAACTGTCGTGATGGTAACAGCTAACCTGAGGTTTCCTCTGCTACTGAAGAGAGCCAATAGCTGGCTTCACTATTCCTGCTTGATGGAAACTGGCTGGTTAAACATGTGTTTCTACCGTTCCTCCAATTGCCATTAGCTGTCACCGCAACACCTGTTGAAACTCCTGCTGTAACATTTATCCCTTTGAGTAAATGCAGTGAATTAGAAAGGGGGTTGAGGTTATTCTGCTTTTCTGCAAAACAGAAAGAGGAAAAAACAACTCCAAGAGGTCTGGAACAGAGTTCTCAAACTTTATGGCCCATAGGAATAACAGGACGACTGGTTAAAAGACAGATTCTGGGACCCATCCCTAGGGATTCTTATTCCCAAGATCTGAGTTGGGGCTTGATCATTTGCATTTCTAACAAGAATCTAGTTGATTCTGATGTCAGTGCAAGGACCACTGGTATTAGAGGAGAAGGAACAGGAAAATATTGATGTCTTGACTTAAATCTTTACTAGCCAGACCAAAAGCAGCACACATTCTGCAAAATCTCACAAGCTAGTGAGGGGTATGTACACATCTAATCTAGGGATATGTACAAAATACTGTTGAAATAAATTTCTAGGCCCAAGATGGAGCGGCTCCTGCCTGAGATGCCACATCAACAAACCAAAACTTACATAGCTTTTGTGTTCCTGTAAATGCGCCTCTTGATCAGAAACACAGTGTATCCAGTCAGCCAATCCCCAAACACCAGGCCGCCTCCGGCTTCTTGCCCCAAACAAGGTTGAGTATTTGTCCCCAGCCAAGCAGATATTTTCTATTTGTCTCTTCCTTGTTCTTTATTCTTTAACCTAGAAAAGCTCCTTGCTTTCTTCCCCCTTTGGCAGTTCTCCATTCCACCCAAATTATCTTCTTTCATCGTTTTTAAACAGGTTTTGGCAAGTTTTTTGAAACACCACAAAAGCCCTAGCCCAACAGCACATCCCCCTTAGGTATTCATTTGTCTCCTAGAGACCCAAGGCTTAGCTAAAGTAACAGGATCCTCAAGTTTCAAAGACCTGAGTATGCCACCTCCCGGCACATCTGCTTATTTTAAGTCTAAGAACTGTGGTCCAGGAAGCCATAGATATCTACAAAAATGGCAAAATCTTACTAAGACAACCTAAAATTACAATGGCCGTCATGGGGAACTTTCCAATTAGGCAAGATCGTTCATTTAAGAAGAGCACCTGAAAGCAAGGGTTCCCAAACCAATGAACAGAATGGGATATCTATATTAATTGGCATGCAGAAGCCTCCAAAAGCTTCAAGATTCCAAAAAAGCATCATTGAAGTTCATTGTAAAAGGCTAATGAAAAATTAAAGACCAAAGAGGTGATTCCTACCGACGCCTGTACCCTCCGATGCCTGAGTACTCACTAAGCCTGCGCTGAATTGCTTTTCCACTCTGAAGAGACCCCAAGGCCGTAACTAAAAGCCCATCAAGTCAGTTACCTTATAGCGGCAACAGCCTTAAAGCCAGAAACCTGGAACACCTGAGCCTCCCCCACTGCACCCTCCTGGGGTCCATCGGCAAAACAAATCGTCTCATTGGCATTCACTTAGGACACTGGAAAAAAGGTTTTGTCAAATCCTTCCACTCCAACTCGAATGCCCCCATATCTACCCTCGAAAGAGGGCCCCTCCCAGGGTTGACCAGACTCGCAGATATTCTCCAGTCAACTGTTATCAGTTATTCCCTTCAACAGCTCAGGAGAAGCTAACATTCAAATTAATGAAAAGCCTTGTCAAGTTCTCACAGACACAGGGCTACACTCTCTACTTGAAACCCTACTCACTCTGGAGCCTGCAGATGGGGTCCTAGGAAAACCAGCAGAAAAGCCAAGGAAGGGTGAGAATTCTTACCAGCGTCAGCTCGCTTGGATCTCTGTAGTGCCCCGGTGAGAAAGGTAAAATTTCAAGTTTTCCCTTCCTTGCCGAAGCCTGAGCCCTTGGTTGTGGATCCTTTCTCTCCCAGGAACAGCCGTTGTCTCCTTGTTTGTCTCATTTTGTGTCCTGCCAACTTGGCGTGACTTCCTGCCTGCCTGGGGCACACAGGTTGTCAGTTCCTTCTTGTGCAGGCAGCTCAACCCTCCAGTTGGGGACCCCAAAATACGGCCCGACAGAAATGTGGATTGCACTCCGTTTGCAGCTCATATAAGGCCGGACAGGAAATGGAACGTACTTCATTTGCGGCTTGGGTCCTACTGACCGTGGCCAGCTCTCAGAGGAATTGTCTAGGTCCGTTTTTTTTTTGGACTATCTTGGGGAGTGGCTCTGGATTTTGGGAGGGTGGTATCCTTTGCATCTGTGGTGGGCGTAAGGGGTTCCCAGCCTCAGCGGGCACCACGTGCGTGAGAGGGAAGCAAAGAGCCCAGAAACTGTAAGGAACCGCTGCAGTCTTGACAACACCCAGAAGCGGTGTTTCTGCTGGGATGCAGGTGAGAGCACTTTTATGTTGGGAGGGTGAGGGGATGTGCTAATAAGGACAGAGATGGAAAGTCCCAAGACTGGCTGCAGGTGAGAGCACTTTTATGTTGGGAGGGTGAGGGGATGTGCTAGTAAAGACAGAGATGGAAAGTCCCAAGACTGTAGTAGGATGGGGACGTAAAGCCCATGTTAATTGATGGAAATAAAGCAAGCGGGGTATCCTGCACACTTGAGTGCATGGGCTGAGATTTATACCCATTAATTACACTGAGTCTGACATTGCATATTTGGAGATATGAGAATAGCTACGAAAGAAACAGCCCCCAAGTCAGAAAGCTGGGAATGCAGAGGTGGAATTCCACTAAAACAAGGCTCTGTAAGCAAGAGCATCCCTGCTGGGGGTGGTGCTCTCTGGCGACAGGGAAGAGGGTTTTCTTTTCTTCGGGGAATGTTTTACTGTTGTGGGTTCAAAGCTGTGTACCTGAGGAGATGTTTCCAGTCAAAGACCTAAACTCAGGTGGGCTCAGCACACCCAAACTGGCCTAAATCAGCATGGGGGGACGAGCGGGGAAAAGAAGGCTGCTCGTTCCTTTGTCCCAGAGTCTCACTTTGGGGACGTAAACTGAGGAAGGGAACTTGGGCTTGCTCAGGCCTTCCTGGATGGCACGATTTGGTCATCTTTAGGCTCTAGTCTCTGTCGTTCTCTGCGGTGTTGGGAGGAAATGGTGAAGAGGCTGAGCACAGTCTTTCTATTGAATTAACTGTATTCTAGTTACGATTTAGGGATTCAACTTTTGCTGATTTCTTTACTCTCCTCATCATGAAAACTGATTTTCTGCCATTCAGGGAAAAAAAAGGAGAAATTGTGAGGAAGAGGCAGAGTCTTTACTTAGCAACAGGGTAGAAAACGGTAACCTCTCTTTATCCAGGATCTTGACAAGCTCAAAAATTAAAAAACAGCCAGAATATTTTTATGGTATCAACCCTAATGTCTGGATCACCAGACTGAATTATATCCAATATCAGTTTGGTGGCTATATTCAACAAATATTATTTATTTATTTATTTGGTTGCGTTGGGTCTTTGTTGCTGTGCGTAGACTTTCCCTAGTTGTGGTGAGCGGGGGCTACTCTTCATTGCAGTGCACGGCCTTCTCATTGTGGTGGCTTCTCTTGTTGTGGAGCACGGGCTCTAGGCACGCAGGCTTCAGTAGTTGTGGCACGTGGGCTCAGTAGTTGTGGCTCGCGGGCTGTAGAGTGAAGGCTCAGCGCACAGGCTTAGTTGCTCCGCGGCATGTGGGATCTTCCTGGACCAGGGCTTGAACCCATGTCCCCTGCATTGGCAGGCAGATTCTTAACCACTGCTCCACCAAGGAAGTCCCTATTCAATGAATGTTAAACACCTACTGTGTACCAGGCATTGTTTTAGGTGTGAGGGATACACCGGTGAGCAAAGACTCTACTCTCAATGAAGCTATGTTCTGGTGGGAGAGACGGACAATAAACAAACAGATGCATATGTCAATTTGCAATAAGTGTTATAGAGGAAAGAAAGCAGGGTGAGGGAGTAAAGAGTGATGGAACAGGAGTGTTTTCCTTCCATTTCTCCAGAGGTCTGGAGCTCATCTGCACCTCAGGACTTTTGCAAATGTTTTCTCTGTCTGGATCCTCCTCTTCTTTGTGTCACCTCTTGCTTTTTGCCAAGTTATCTCTCACGATCCTTCAGAGCTCAGCCCCAAATCCCTTCCCGAAGAAAGCCTTCTCTGGCCCTCCAGAAGAGACCAAGGTCAGGCTCCTGCTCAATTGCAGCACCTGAGCTTCTTTGCTGTACTGAGGACACTTACAATGCTGTGTATGGGATGGTTTAATACCTTTGTCTCTTCTAGACCGTAAGCTCACAAAAGCAGAAATTGTGTCTCGTTCCCTGCTGAATCCTCACAACCTTGTAGTCTGCAGAGTAGGGACCCAACAAATAACTGAGGAGTATCTGAATAACTTTCAGGATGCCAGAATACTCAGTTAGAGAAGTCCCCTTCCCAAGGCTGTTTACAAAACACTGTGCTTAATGTTGTGGGCCATTTACATAATTCTGGCATTTTTTTTCTGTAGCAAGATTAATCTACATAATTTGGTTTCATTGGACTGTGACTATCAACAGTAATGTATGACGTCACTATCCTCCTCTATTCCACCTTAACAATCTCCATGGCCCTCGGAAACCTGTGCTGACTGAACTACAAGTTAAAATGAATAACCTTTTATTTGTAAAAGATCGAGTCATAAATAGGCAGAATCAACCCATGCTTTTATTTCCATTGCATATAAAAATTTCATATGAAGGTATTGATGTACAGTACTATTCCCCATGGGCTGTAAGAGAGGCTATGAAACCACTAAAAGAATCATCATTTGTAATGCTCACACACAATTTACCACTCTGAAAACATATCCAAAGAAATCAAATTAAAAACAACTAAAATCAGTAAGGATGTTTTTTTGTAATTATAGTGTCCCCGTTGTACTGTTTAAAACAAAAGTAATCAAATTCCTTTGGGCCAGGGCTGCTAAAATCTACAGTTTGTGTCAAAAAAAAAAAAAAAAAAAAGAAAGAAAGAAAGAAAGAGAGAAAGAAAGAAAATAAAAGGAGGCTCATTTTTTCTAGAAAAAGAATCTCTCCTTCCACTAAGTCACACATCCTGAGGGCTGGGCCACTGGGAATTTTTCATAGCTTTTAGGAGCTGTGCAAGGTTGAATTTAAAAATTCTAAAGCAATGCAAGTTTTGCTGAAACAGATTCTAGAGAATGGTGAATCCATTATGCCGTGTGAATTGGCGTCATATAAAACTTTGTGTTTAAATACATGGATTTACATACGTAAGGAAATTTGGTTCATCTTAGTTGAAGGGTTAAAAACATGACCTTTTTCATATTATATATTTCCTTAACATGACAGGAAGCCAAGGAATAACTAACACACGTGACCTACGGCTCTAATTTCAAATCAAATTCGTTTGCCCATGTGCTCTAGAAGCCAAAAAAGACTTTTTATAATCACTGGACAAGAATATATCTTCCCAGTAGTGTTTGAAAATAAAAAATCAAATGTAACTAACTAACGTAGCTCAGTTAGTATCTGATAGGGAAAAATCACCATCGTATATGCCATGCTGCTTCATGGCAAAAAGTACCTAAGGGCTTGTCTCTCAAAAGGGTCTCAGAATGCTCCAGAGGTTGTCTGTGTTTCTGTAAAATCCAGCTGTTGCCAGAAATCCAACAGATCAAAGCTCAGATGTGAAATGCCCAGCCCCAGCCCCACCACTATCTAACTTTCAAATGCAGCAAAACAGAAGAAAATATTGATTAAAGTTAAGGCACAGCCCTGGGACCAAAGACCTGCAGCTATGTTTTCTTAATTTTATATACCTTTATGTATTTTATAGTTTTCTTGAATCTTCCATAAACAAGCTCTAAGGTGACAAGACTATTTTATAGAAGAAAAGAAAATGTACAAGGAGTATGTATACACACCATTCATTCTCTCACCAAGAGTTTCCAAATATATCAACACCATCCCATTGCGGGATGATGTTTTAATAAGAACTGATAATTTACAATTAACATTACAGTATGTACATTACAATAAATACATGGTTGTAAACAGACAAACAAGACTGTATTACCGGTAAGGTCATTTGGTGAGAAAAAAATGCATGGCACAAAAAATAAATAATGCATTCAAAGAGTATCATAAAGCTTTCTGTAAAATCCACTTCATTCAAGTTTTTTTTTCCTTGTCTGCAATTTGTTCTATCTACATTATTTTCTTGTGAATTTTAAGTGACATTAAAGAAAATTAAAACAGCATTATTGTGTTTAGTAACTTGCAAGCTGAAATGTACTGGTTTTATGCAAACTTGGACATTTTCTCCCCCGTACAGTACCCAGATATTGCATTTTCTTATGGCATTTTAGGAAACGTAAAGTCACTTGTAAAAGGATATTCTTTTTAAAGCGGTGTGTAATTCTGAAGCACACTTTGGCGAAAGGGAAGGGAGAGGAGAAGTATATTGTATAGTGCACTAGTCCCTATCTTTTGGATATTATGTCGCTTCTACAATTTGATTGTCCATCAGTGGATATCTTTACAACATGTGACCATTAAAACCCAACAAATTGAAAAAAAAAAAAGCCTCTCTTTTTTAGTGCAGTTATAAATCTTTTCAGGTCTGGATTTGTTTGTGACATATTGCTGGTTTTTTTTTTTTTTTTTTCATTATTAAGATTCTAGGCACTCTGTGGGGGAAATACCAAGCATTAGGGAGGGGAGGGAATGAGAATATTTTGGAGAAAGGAATAAACACTAGATTCTTTGCCTTTTCCTCTAAACCTCCATCAGGGACAAATAAAATTAAAATGGAAACAAGTTTCCAAATATTCTTGTGAAACCACTTGCCAAACATAAGACTTTCTTTGAAAGTCTGGTTTTTACAGGGGAAGGAGGGTGGAAATCTGATAATTAATTGGTCAATTCCTATCCTGTGCTCTGTGTGAAAGATCAGAGCTACATAATTTTTCTATCCAAATTTCTAAGCGTCAGTGGATCTCAGGGGATTAAACTAGTATCTTCAGCTTGGGTCATTTCCCTGGCTGCTGACTTAGTGATTAGTCCCCAGATGGCTTCTTTTGACATCCCCAATATAAATGTTTTTCAGGGTTACAATTTTATTTAGTGTTTTATTTATTTTCCGTTTGGTCTGATACTCCTTTAGCCTCTACTTGGGTTCTTGGATGTCGCTCTAAAAAAATGATTATTCGGGCTCCAAACTCTTCACAGAGACGGTAAACACTTTATTAAGAGCTGAAGTGGGAAGGAAGTCCAAACTAAAAAAATGCCCCAAGATGCCAACTGAACGTAAATACTGGGAATCAATCTCTAAAATTGTAATACATTTCTTGATGCTAAATTTAGCCAACAGCGATCTCTAATGTCTGACTTATGCGGAATCTTCTTACCCAGCCCAGTATTTTAAAACGGCATTATATTGCCAAATCTCTGGTGCCAGGGGCATCATCAACTTCTTTCTGTCAGTGTATTTAAAGAAGTTCTTCTCCACAAGACATACTTATGGATCAATGATAACTGATAAATCAAGTGCTACATGTTACATGGCTGTCCTTTAAGGAAGAGTCATTGCTACACTTAAAATCACTTCTCAGGAATATTCCTCATACAGTTCTTAATCCCATGGTGAAATCAGAGAAACAAAAGAGCATTCATTGTACTGGTCTTCATTAATATATTCTGCTAATATTGTTAAAAAATTACCTAGCTAGCTGTTAACGTTTCTTTGTAAATCAAAAGTAAAAGCTAGTCATTATAGATGACCTCATGGCAGAAAAGAATGCTAACTCTAACTTGACTACCTGTTCTTTGCATCAGTCGGCATGGTGGTGATATATCTGATAAGACCCCACGCAGTGAACGTGGACAGAGGTTCAAACACACACTGGTAATGAAGCAGCACAAGGGGGAAAAGTTCTTACTATGACTGTGAAAACAAAAACGAGCATGAAATGTGTGGGTTATTACAGAGACATGTACTTGTGAAATGAGGGTCTATCGCCACAGCAAAATGTTCTCAGAAGACGCTAAGTAGGAAAATATCTAAAAAAGACTGACCATTTTAGCTACTGGGTATTTCTATATCTCTCACTTGCTTCAGACAACACCAACTGATGACTGAGTGTCCATGAGGCTTGAGACACATTAGACAGGATGCACATCAAAGTATTATGGAACGAGTATTCACTTTGCACACGGTGAAGAGAAATGTAAGTGGGGAGCAACTCTGCATGTCTGAAAGGAGTGAAACGAAAAGCCAGTAAACGAAGACCTACAAAAAGGGTTTCCTGCAACATAAAGTCAATTTTTGTTTTTAAAATATGGAAGTCATTGGTATATAAAACAATGGGTCACTACAAATCAGTTAATTGCTATGAAGTCTAAGGTGCAAGTAAAATTTGTAAATTAGGTTTATCCAGTGTAGCACAGATTTGTACTGAAAACTTGCAAGTTACTCCTTAGAAAAAAAATAACCAGTGGCGGATGAAGTTCTGAATGTAGTTTTTTAAATATAATACCTCAATACATTTAATAATAAAAGTAAGCTCTACAAAAAATCTGTTTTACATATCATACAAAATGTAGAGGTCAGTGCAGCTCACTGAACCACACTATTCAGTCAGGTATCAGGAAGACTTGAAATTAGAAAATTATGCAATTTCTGTGGCTCATCTTCTTCCTGGTAACAGCTTCACAATGTGTCCTGTTCCTGACCCATCTGTTGCTTCACTCCGTCCATGCAATGCCTTCTTTCTGCTGAAAATATTGCAAACAAATAAAAAGGAAAAGAACCCCCAAATCATCTCAACTTTTGGGCTGCCTGATGAGCCACACTCCCTAGAAAACACTTTGGAGTTGATTTTCTCTGCTTCTTCAGCTCGACCGAGCTGCAGTCTTCGGACACTGCCGTTCGTGGAGATGTCCCCCTCGTTCTGATGACATGGAGGTGAAAAAACTGGTGACGATATTCCTGAGCGCTAGACTGAGTCGTCAAGGTCAGTTTTGTTCCGCAAACGTCCTGGCAGATGACAGTGAGGTGTGACCGTAGTTGTGGCATGTGACATGCACTTTGGAAACAATGTTTCTACTTAAAAAAACAAAAAACACAAACAAAAGGCATGGAAGTCTCTGCCCTGTTATGTGTCGGGCGAGTGATCGCCGATGGCACAGGCCTCGGGCTGGCTCTCCTCCTCTCCCACGGCTTCCTCTTCCGCCTGCTCGTCCAGGGGGATTTCGGTGGACTCCGAGTCTTGAGTGCAGAGCGTCTTGGAGTCACTGCAGCTAGTGTCTTCTTCCACTTGACTCCCACTGTCCTTTTCGGTGTCTGACTCGCCGTCCTCCTCTAAAGTCAGTTCAAACTGGAACTTCTCGGTTTGACCCTGCCGGCCCTCCTCCTGGTCATCCGGTGCCGGGGAGGGGCTCTGAGGAATCGTGCTCTGGTACCACTCACGATTGTCCTCCAAAGTGTCCAAAATGTCCTGGGCGTCAGGATGGACCAGGTCTGCCCACGTCTCCCAGAGAGGATGAACAATGTAGTCTATGAAGCCCACCTGATTAAAAAAAACACAAAGCCGATTGGGACTAAGAAACAATGGAAAAGGTTAACGAGCCCCCTCAAATGTAACTAATTCATATGTTGAATTAAATTTTTATATATGATATATAGAATTTACAGAAAAATAAATAAAATATAATATGCTCTGCAAGGATAACACTGAGCTGAAGACTGCTAACCTTAGTTTGGTAAAACAGTCATTATTTTAGGTAGCAGACCAATAAAAAAATGTCATTACTAGCTGGTAAAAACCAGCTTCTCGAACTCTGAATCCAAGAGTGTGTGATGTAAAAAAACCTCCAGTTGTTTACATGGCAGGACCTGGCTTGAGGCTGAGACTTTATTTTAGAATAGCCCGTTCGTAGGTAAATCCACAGAGCTGAAATAATGCCATGTACTCTATATGGATTCATATAACTTTATTCACTTACGAACTGAGATAGCTGAAATAATTCTACACATATGAATATACTATATACATACAGTCACGCTGAATGAATATACTGTCCTATGAACGTATATATGACTATATGAATATAAATTCTAAGAATCGAAGAATTTTTTGGCTTGCAAACACTAAGGTGGACATTGAGCTTGACAAAAGAAAGTAATTAAGAAAACCCAATAAAATACTGTGTGACATGCATACGGCGTAACCAAACGTTCCGTGTAGTTGTGTTCTCTCTGAAAGCTTTGTGCTTAAGGCATCACCTGTGATTTTTCCACAGAGGCATTGTGCTTGTCACACATGGGGCTTATCTCCATGCCCCGCTCCCTCTCTCGGTCCCCTTGGCGGAAGAACTCCTCCATGATGCGGTCCGTCCACTGGCGGTATAGCTGCAGAGGCTTGGTTGGGTTGCTCAGGTCGGCACAATGCACCATGTTCTGAAGGACCTAAAACAGATCAATGCCTTCTCTATTTAGCACCTGCTCCATTTTTACTAGAAATTCACATCAGATGACGGTGACACTTAAAAATACATGTAGTGTAAGAGTCGTGCCAGACAGCTCGACCATGGTGTGTCTGTGTGAAGTTCACACCTGTATTAATAGTCCCAAATTATGCCACTTCTACTGCATCTAAGTATCATAAGAGAAGCTGTTCATGTGCATGGTTGATTAAATTCAGAGCTGCTTAAGTGGCTGGTTTTGTAGGATGTTACTTTTTTTTTTTTTTTAACACATTTCCACTTGAAAAGGCCAACAGGATTTTATCTGGTTAATTCTCAAGATTAAGAATTTGGATAAAATTCCTGCTTACAGCTACTAAAATTATAAGTTGGAGAAAAGGAGACATAAATCTTATCTAAGCTAGACACACAGACACGTGTACACACACACACACACACACACACACACACACTCAGACACAGCAAATTCGAATGCTTTACCTGAATCCTATCAGAATAATTATCAAGAAGAAGAACTCCAGAACTTGTCACTTTCTTAGTTTCAACCATAGTTTTCAAATCAGCCAGCAGATTCATGTGCTTTGACATGTCTGTTGCAAGTACCTTAAAAGACAGAGTATTTTTAAAGAATTTTTATTGCAGTATAGTTGATTTACAATGTTGTGTTAGTTTCACACGTACAGCAAAGTAAATCAGTTATACAATACATATATCCACTCTTTATTTTTTAGATTTTTTTCCCATACAGGTCATTACGGAGCATTGAGAGTAGAGTTCTCTGTGCTATACAGTAGAGATATTTCTTTTCTTTTCTTTTTTTAGCCACACCTCTTGGCATGTGGGATCTTAGTTCCCTGACCAGGGATCGAACCCGTGTGTCCTGTAGTGGAAGCATGAAGTCTTAACCACTGGACCGCCAGGGAAGTCCCAACAAAGAGTATTTTAATAAGTAAAAAACGTCCAGGGGAAAAAGGCAGAATTTGCACATAAAAATATCATGGAGAACGTGAGAAGAAATGGAGAACCACTCTGTTGTCTAATAGCTGTGTGTGGGAATCCTTTACTGCTTCTTGGGGCAGAGTCTTCTCCCCTTTGCTATCACTTTCCCTGGAAGCCCAGATACATGTGTGCAATATACAGAAACAGTAGGCACTGGCAGGCACTTTCATAGTGATAGAAAGGGATATTTCCATAGATAAGACATCACCGTACGTTTTGTTTGTTTGTTTGTTTGCTTTTGCGGTACGCGGGCCTCTCACTGTGTGGCCTCTCCCGTTGAGGAGCACAGGCTCCGGACACGCAGGCTCAGCGGCCATGGCTCACAGGCCCAGCCACTCCGCGGCATGTGGGATCTTCCCTGGACCGGGGCACGAACCCGTGTCCCCTGCATCGGCAGGGGGACTCTCAACCACTGCGCCACCAGGGAAGCCCCATTGCACGTTTTGAAGTTTTTCTACCCCTTGTGCTAGAAAGTGGTTACTGGACTACGATGGAGTGAGTCAAGGTTGCTTACAGAGTACTTCAGAAACAATATTCTGGTCAATTTTCTGCTTATCCAAACCAGATAATACCTGCCTTTCTTTGTATGTACAAAGCTTAACAGATTAAGTTTTTGACAACCAGAGATATTCGTGTGTCTCATAATCACTGTGAAAAACATGCATCGAGAAAAGACTAATGTCATGCATGTTTCTACATGGCACTTGCGCGGACAGAGATTTTTTTTCCAGTTTTTGAATGGAAAAAATCCATTTTTTTAGTCAGCTCCCTGTGCTTTTGTTAGCCATCTCTGTCTGCCACCAGACAGGAGGAGTTCAGAAAATAAACCTAGAATGAGGGTAAGCTGTCATTATTCTTAGCCCCAGACTGTTAGCAGTAGAGCATCATTGCCAGCAGCAGGGCCAGCCTCTGGGACAAAAAAGGCAGCATTATCTTGAAATATACATGATACTTTCCCTGACAGTCATCTCATTCTTTTTTCTTTTTAAAAACACCATGCATCACAGTTCTCTTTTTGCTTTTATCAGTTACTTACAATATCAATGACCATCTTCCTTAATGACTGTCTTTGCTTTTTGGTCAAATTCTGGAAAATGTCGCAGTTTTCTTCCTGAAGCAACTTAAAGCCCACGGCCAAATGATGGTTCTCCAGGACAGAAGAATCATTGTACATCAAGGCAAGTTCAGAGTCTTGAAAGAAAGAGACAGAAGGTTAGCAAAGCCATTTATGCTAAGTTTATCTTATTCTTCATATTCTGAGATATTTTGGGTTTAGGAAGCAATTTCCCCTAAACGTCTCTGCTCGCATTCCCATTACATGACAACACCTAGGAGAAAGTCTGCTAGTTAATGTAGCCACAGAAAGATCCCTGGAATCTTGGGAGTGTATTCTAATGCTCTCGGCACACGGCAAGTCAGTTCACCCTGTGGCTTCAGCTTCCTCCGCTATAAAGGGAAAGAAGAGTTAGGCCAGATTACCTTGAACCTCCTCTCCGGACCTGCCAGAGGCAGCTCCGTAAGCTCAGCAGAAGAAGACATTATCCCTAACATTTACAACATGTCCAGAGCACAGAATGTCGTATTCCTGACAACTGCGGACCACCTACCCAACACTGTATGTAATGTAAAGATCATGTGACTCAGGATTATTCGTGCTCTGAGAAGGAACAAGAACAGCTTGGAACACATGAACGATATCAGATTTGTTCATGCTTGTGCTTATTTGGTTCATAGTATAGCTTTGAAAGGCAAAGCTTTATTCATTTTTCCATTTCCTTTTCCAAGTATCTTGGCAGTCACTATACACATGGATATTGCCCGTCCCAGCTGCATGTTCAGGGCTTCACACAGAGACGGGTGTTTAGCTGCCTACATTTCTCCAGAGTGAAGATTCTGCCATTCCCCCACGATTGTCCTGGACCTATTTTAGGTAGTGACAAATCCTGCCTCTTTCCTAGTTCCTATAAATAGCAGACTCAGACCTATAAGGTAGTCATTAAAAGAAACTGACTGGTGTTTCATCCTGTTGCCACTTAAGTCACTGTAAAGACGAAAAGCATATGTATTTGATCTTCCTTCTGACTCATGCGTGGAAAATATATATTCTTTTCTAATAAAGAAATACCCAATACTATTCAATGACTATTTTAAAGAAGCTAGGGAGGACGAGAGGGGTTCAAGAATATTTTGACTGAAATCCTATGATTTTAGGTTTATACAGAAAAATAACATTCTATTTATAAGCTACAAATCTAGCTGTGGAAAGCTTATTTTAAAATGAGATCAGTGAAATAAAGTGTGTGTACTGTCGCTAGGTCCAGCTCCACCTTCATACAGTGAAATGCCTGGGCTCTTGAATCTCAAAAGTCATATGCTTTGAACACGACTACTGTGTTCAAATGTGTGAGGAGATCTTTTCCCCCCCAAACCCAGGCATCTTTGCTATAAACAGAAAGTATTCATTTTCCAAGTAAAATTTACTGCTATATATGTTCTGATGCTGCTTCACTGTTTCAGAAAATAATGCTGTTATGTGAAATGCTTTTTTTAAGATAAATCTCCCCTAACGTGTTCTATTCAATATTTCATGATGCTATTTACATTTTATGGATTTATTTACGTAGTATTGTCCTTGAAAAAGACTTATGCAGCTTCTCACCTGGAATTTCCACTTCTTTACATCCTATTCAGAGTCCCCCATTCCCCTACATCATATATAAAAGCTTAACTGACTCAAAACCTGCAGCATGTTTACAAGGAGTGTACGTGTCATTAACAGCAAATCATCTGGTGCCTAAAACTAATACAAGCAGAATGATTAATGAAAACTGTCACCACAACTAAGAAGCAGAGGTGTCTCTGGCCTAGGAATCAGCCAGGTGAGCCGCAGTGCCCCTCCACCACGGCGAGCCATGCAGCCTCCCTTAAAATAGGACAGGTGACCTCCCATCTACAGGAAGTCTGATCTGATGATTCCAAGTCTTTATTACAAGAAACACAGATTCAGCCTTTGGCTTTGGACAGGTTGGCAGCGCCAGCTCCAGGCTAAGAGCCGAGAGTGTGCTAGCCTGAGACACTGATGCTCAAACAATCCCCAAAAGAAAGAGAAAGCACAAATTTAACGTCTATAAAAAAGGGTTTACTGTAGGCTAAAAATAATCACATAATTCTGACAGGGTATTTCATAAGGCTATTTCTTACAAGTTTGCAAGTTATTAGAGGGACTCCCTTAGAGTACGCTGTGAAGCTAAAACTTACTTGTGTTACTGGCTACTAAGCCTCTTCTGAGTCCTGAAATAAAATGATGGCTGGCTTGATCCCTCGTTAACAGCTAACTAAGGCAGTAATTCTCATAATGCCCTGGGGTTCTGATCAACCCTGGGATAACTTTCATCTACCAGGTGATGATGCTCATTCACTCTTTCAGATGTAACACAGCCTCATCACACCCCACCGTCAAGGAAACATCAGCAATCCAAAGCTGTTGACTACCCTGTGCTGCTGAGGCCCCACGGAAAGGAGGTCTGCACAACATCACTGAATAACAAAATGCTTCCAGAAACATGGTCAGTTACCCTTCCACCTCAGGCAGATCATCAGCAAAATGACCTTAATAAACAGACACCCTTGGCCACTGTCCTGTATGCATAATTACCCCCTACATGTCTCCATCATCTATTCTCAGTGGCTCTCAAACTTTAAAGGGCATCAGATTCATCTGTGGAATGAGGCCTTGCTAGCTTCAACTGCAGACTCCACGGGTACTCTGATGCCAGCCTAAGCCCATTTGCCCTTAGAGGGTCCACAAGAAAGAATAATAGAGTTGGTCCTCATTTTTCTTGAAAAATTTATCAGAGTACTTGCAAGACAGTGACTTTATTATCAGTTGTTTTAATTTGTTGTCTATTCTTAATTCTAATGTTATAATATGGGAACATACAATATTATATATAATAGGATGCAAAGAAAACACATAGGTCTGATTTTGGTATTATTAATTTAAAGAAAAAATGCACACCTTTCTTAATAGCAAAAATTAAAACAAAATTTATATGTATTTGTTAAAAATCTATAAAATTAAGAACATATCAAGACATACATAAGAATCAAAAAAATGAATCAAGCCAGGATAATAAAAAATTGGCAGTGTACCTTTTACTATATGAACTTCCTGTTCTTTACAGAAAGGACACAGTCGACCCTAACCAATGATACAATGTAAACTCATGTAGCTGCCTCTAATGTATATTAATATTTATATGTCAATATATAGTAATGTTTTGGTGACTCCTGAAAGCACCCCATTATAGGTTCTCATAAGGTGGCTGAAACATAAAATGTTATCCTGTCTAATCCTAGATAAATAAGTTCATAAACCAGACTTCTAAAATGTACTGACTATCCACACATTTTTGGAAATCCATGACTTTCAATCCTCCTATACCTGAGTGAGTTACTAAAGTGCATTTTGTTACAGGGCAGTCCAGAGGCTATTAAAAATATACAAATAGGTAAATAATCCAAAAGATCTGAGTTAAATCTCTCAAAACAAGGCTATACTTAAATTCTCTCTTTAAATCTGGCTGTGTTGTGAATGAATGGTGAAGGCACAGATGCTACTGGAGCTAGATTGCTATGGGGCACGAGGAGACTATTATCCACAACTCACCGCAAAGAGGAAAGGCAAACCCTTAACAGATATGAAAAACATTAACAACTTTGAACTTTATTTTTTCACATATAAAACTGACTTTATAATGTTAATCTACCATGGTGTGAGGGAATTTAATAATGAATGGTACACGTAAATTATTTACCAGTTAACTTCAAGTACAGAAAGAACAGAATTTCTGTAAAGCTTAACCTCTTTGCAAAAGCCTAGCTCAAGCACCACTAACATTCCCTACAGAGGTTTTCTATGCAGCTGTGTCAGAGGTGTCGCACACTGAAGAGTCTACTATTCTTTATATTTCCAAATTCAGTGATGACTTATTTTATGAAATGTCACCAGTGAGAAAAAATTAATGGTTAAAAAAATATTAAATAAAAAGAGATAGTTAGTCAAAAGAGAAATTCCTACCGCCCTCAGCAGGAGATTCAAAAAGGAAAGAACAAGGACTTCCCTGGTGGTCCAGTGGTTAAGACGCCACGCTTCCACTAGTAGGGGGCAGGGGTTCAATCCCTGGTCAGGGAACTAAGATCCTGCATGCTGCGCCGAGAAATTTAAAAAGTAATAATAATTAAAAAAAAAAAATAAAATAAAGAAGATATTTCTAATAAAAAAATAAAATAAAAAGGAAAGAACAGGGCAGGGCATGGTGGTGGAGAGGGAAAGAGGAGTTACAGCCTCTGGAGAGGATTAAATGACAACCTACAGAAAATGACGAATCTAACATTTATTCTGATAACTTCTTTTATTTGAAACTTTAGGGGCAATCTAACTATCTATATCTTTCGGCAAACTTTCACTTTTGATTGCCCTTGTCTACTAATATGGTAATATATTATTTCTAGAGAAGTACTGGAATGCATGTTTTTCAAACATCATATGCCTCATGGGATATGAATATAATTTTTAGAGCTAGACTACATTAACATATGCTATCACTGAAACGCCTATCTGCACATCTCAAGAGAACATTATGGCTCTGGAAACATAAAGACTCTCGGTCATTCTATAAAGACTCTCAGTCATTCTAAAATGTACAAAGGAAAATTTTTTCTGCAAAAATAAGTATGCTTTACTTACTTGTATTGATCAGAAACTGATTGGACACACCAGGATGATCTACATCATGTATTGCACTGGCAAAAATTGCTGCAAGAATCTCTAAATCTGTAAACACAGCCTGAAAAAATCCAGACAATATCTGATTTTATTATAACTCATGATCAAACCTTTTCCAATGGTTATATTTTTTTAAATATTAAAAAATGAGCATCTACAAATTTTTTATAGAAAATAATAGCTTATTTTAAAAGTATTTAAGATGATGTTTAAGGATATTCTGAAAATGTGCATAAAATTAATGACATGAGCAATTATTTTCTTTTCTTCCATTCTAAACAGGGACTCTCAATCTCAGCAAAACTGACATTCGGGGCCGGATAATTGTTCGTTATGGGAGGCCATCCTGTGAATTACAGGATTTTTAGTAGGATCCCTGGCCTCTACCCATGAGATGCCAGTAGCATGTACCCCCGAGTTGTGACAGCTAAAAATGTCTCCACATATTGCCAAATGTCCCTGGGGGAAGGGAGGAGTACGAGTAAAAGGGAAAATCACCCCCAGCTGAGAACTCCTCACTCAAACGATGACGTATTAACAGTTTTATAATGAAACAATCCGAACTATAAAATATATTAGCAAAGAGAATCACTCTCCCAAACAATGAAGGAAATCAAATTGCTTTACTAAACATTTAATGGAACGACTTCATAGGATCTGGTAACATTAAAGATGTGTTTCCTTCTAATAAGTTCTATGAAAAATACCAATGCATTGCTAGTATTGATATTTTATAAAATAATCATCTTTGAACTATAAATGAAAAAATCCTCAGGCTAAATTCCCAAAAAACCCCACACTAACTGAAAACTGAGGAAGCCAGATTTGCTTTGTGGAATGTCCACTAGATCATTTCAAAGAAGCAGTATCATAAAACACAGGAATCCCTAAATCTTTTTTTTTTTTTTTTGCGGTATGTGGGCCTCTCACTGCTGTGGCCTCTCCCGTTGCGGAGCACACGCTCCGGACGCGCAGGCTCAGTGGCCATGGCTCACGGGCCCAGCCGCTCCGCGGCATGTGGGATCTTCCTGGACGGGGGCACGAACCCGTGTCCCCTGCATCGGCAGGCGGACTCTCAACCACTGCGCCACCAGGGAAGCCCCCTAAATCCTTGATTAATTATCACAGACAAAATTCATCAAAGGCTCAACTGTTTATTTACCACAATGACATTTTGCTCCCATAACTCAATAATATTTCTAGTGAAGTCGATTATTGTTTGCCCTGTGCACCCTTCAGTATAAAAGTTGAAGAAACCATTATGAGTGGCAAGTTAGTGTTTTCAAAGGTTTAGAAACCAGGTTTACCTCCAAAGCAGGTGTAGATAACAGCACGTGTGTTGACTGGACGACGTCTGCAGCGTGAATATTATTGTGGTAGGCCACATCAGCATGGTAATGATCTTCCAGGGTCATTAGGTATGTAATTAAAGTGTCCACTGGAATTTTAAATGTTTTTAATAAATCTCGTTCCTGCGGGAGAAGAAATTCTCTTAACGTTTTGTCCTTATAGAAAAGATTTTCCATACAGTATGTTAACAACAACAAAATATCACCCCCAGTGTCGCCTATGGATAACCCAGAAATGGGAGTAGCACTCTCTCAATGTCTAGTGAAGACAATGAAAACCCTTGGGAATGATCCAGGGACTTCAGGGACAAAACCAGAGTCGACTTGTCCTTCTGGAGCCCAGCAATGCTTTTCTCAAGTTATATGGTGTCAGGAATGAGCTGCCAACTATCAAAGTATCTGTGTCCCGGGATCCTGAAGGCAGCTTCAGTACAGCACCAATGACAAGGATACTGGATCAAAACAAGTGAGACACAATATCCTCTCGAGGGCTGGAGCTGCCCTTCCAAGTCCCAGGGTGTCTATAGCTGCAACTTCTCATATAAATCCTAACACTGAACTGGGGCAAAAACTTGACAAGAATGAGAAACCGATGTGCAGAAGAGAGCAGTCCACAAGACAGTGACTGAAGAAATTACGTACTAAGATTAGTCAGCAAAGGGCTTATTCAATTTGTAAAGTTAGCACTCCATTCTCTATGCAAGTCAGGATCACGAGGATGATTTTTAAACTATCATTTTAATGAATTGCTTTAATTTGCCCACATCACATCTTTTTCTTCAATGGAAAAAATAACACAATTGATTTGTGTTTTACCCATATGCTAACCTTTCTGTATCCTTATTTTGAAAAAAGTTATCAAAATAAGTCCAAGAGGGTAAGTCGTGAAGAAGATAAAATGCATGCACAATTCACAGACTGGACGTTATGACACCAAATAAACGAGAGGTGATAGAACTTAACTGCATTACCTGAAAAATGGTGTGCATGATAACAGTCAAAGGCCGGTTCCCAGACAACTCTGCTATTCTGAAAACGTGAAGACCCCATTTGTTCACATCTTCTAGTTCCTGGGGTTAACGAAAGATAGAACAAATCTGATTGCAGAAGTAGAACAGGAAACAATGAACACAATCATTTAAAAATGACTGACTTCAATGAAAAGATCATTAAATTAAAAAACAATTCATTTTAAATGTAATGATGCACCATGTAAGTACAGGCAAACTTTAGGCAAATCCGCTTAAGCACACTAGAAACTGAATGGTGTTGCTTAACCCTATATCTCTGACAGTAAAACATATTTACATACGTGAAATATTGATCTCAAAGTATTTCTCCAATAGTTAAAACCTACTCTCAAAAACTTTACTTATTCTCCTAAAAGACTTTTTAATTGTTTAAGGTCAAAGAATCAAATATAGATGCAAAAATAAAGAACACCAAACTGCCTGTCTAAACCCACATATTAATAAAACCCAAGTGATTTAGAAAGAGCTTTATAAAGGGCTTTCCCATCTTCCAAAAAAAACCTCCCACAAATTAATAAATGTTTCCATTGATTTAAAAGAGAAGGTATCAAAGTTCACTGCATATTTCCGATCAGGATACTTGAAATCGTCTTACCTTGGCAAGGATGTCTTCTTGTTCAGTTTTGACCCCAAACCTTGGGATGCTTGAATTAGTCAAACTGGAGCTGTGCATCAATTTCTTGACCCCACTGATCTGAGACATTGGCCTTTTCTTTTTCTCCTTTTCCTTCTGAGTTGGAGAAGGAATTTCCACTTCATGTTGCTTATCTTAAAAATTAAAAAAAAAAAATTCTTCATTTACTATTAATTCTACCTGGGTTTTTTAAATTATAACATGCATAATGGCGGATTTTAATTGATCAGTATATATTCTAGGAAATATTTCCAAGTAAAACTCCTTTTAAAGAAGTTGAGTATTTATAATTCGATGTGGACTTAATTTGATACTCTCAAACACAAAATTAAGCAAATAAATTCCACTGCAAAATAATTAACATGAAATGTATTCAGTGATTACGTCTTTTGAAAAACTTACGATAGCAGACTTGGAAAAGGCAAAAGACACTGGTTATTTCCACTGCTCATCGATTTCATTCATATTTAAAATTCACTTAGTGGTGAGAACACTGCTCTTGCCAATTAAGAACTCCAGTTTCAATACCTACTTTGAAATGGAAGAAACTACGCGCACGAATATAAAAACAGCACTGTGTGAACCTAATAGCTTACTGAAATGGGTCATTCTGTGGGAGCATACACAGCGTATGTGAAGGACTTAGATTGCTACTGCTAGTTTACATTTTCTATACGATAGTGAGATGGGGGAATCATGCAATAAGGTTTTATGGGGAGCACAGAGTACCTCCAATATTATCTGATAACTAAATATCAGATTCACAAAAGCTAATTGTTCTTTTCAAATAAGACATCAGATGTCTCAGTACACTCATTCACTATTTCAAGACAGTGAGCTCCTTTAACTTGTCCTTGCACAGAGTGTGTGTTCAATAAATGCCTGTTTAGTGAATGTGCTAATTAGCTATTACGACAGTTTTGTTTTGAAAGTAAATTCAGATCAAGGATGTGTTCAAGTTATTGGTTTTCCTTTACTGCATTTTCTTTCTGTGGATGGAGGGTGGGGTAGTGGTGTCCCAGTACACCATACTGTCAGCTATTATCAGCAAGCATTTTTTTAGCTCTTGTGTTATATTTATCTGTCTCTCCAGTCTACCAGGCATGGTGCCCATTAGACTATCAACTCATTGAGTTTAGGGACCATTTCTAATTGATCATTAAATACCTAGTGCCCAGCAATGACTGGCATTTAACAAGAATTTGTTGAATGCATGAATAGATCTCTCTATAAGATACATTTTACCGTTGAGTACTTTGGAAAAACGGACAATATACAACTTTAATTCAGAGAATCCCTGAAGTCCTGAATAAAACAAAAAGATAAAACACATCCTTTGTCACCTTAGGTTCTAAAGCTTAGAGGCTCAAATTATTAATATGATGAATGAAAACAAATGGAATTCCTAACTCTTATTTCCAAAATGAGTTTGCACCCCAGTCTGCTTCCAAAAACAAACAATGCAAAAAACTTTAAAAAATTGCATTTACGTTGTTATTCTCACCTAAGAATGTGTTTGATATATACTCTGACACTTGATTTCCAGACCGACTCATTTCAGAGAGATGGGTGAGCTCTCGATTAAGCATCCTTTTAAACTGAAAAACAGAAAGATAAAATGAAATAACAGAAGAGGACAGGTGAAGTGAAATAACATAAGCATATGTTAAGATACAGAAAATATGCCAAAGAATTTTTAACCTGTCCTGACTCTTTAGATCAGTCCCATCCAATAGAACTTCCTACAATGCTGAAAAAATTCTATAATCTCTGCTATCCATTACAGGAGCCACTAGACATATGTGGTTATCAAGCAATTGAAATGTGGCTAGTGCAAATGAGGAGCTGAACTCTGGATTTTATGTCATTTTAATTAATTTAAACTTCAATAGTTACATGTAGCTAGGGGCTACCATATTGGACAGCACAGATTGAGACACTCAAGGACGACATTAATTAAGGGGAAAAAAGGCATAAAAAATAACATGCATTATTAGTATTTAGAGAAGAGAAAAAAACTAATTTATAAACATACAAAAGGGTTGCCACACAATAAAACATGGTGTGTTTTCATCAATTAATTTGTCATTAGCAGAAATGAGTAAGTATACTGGTCAGAGGTTAAAATGTAGTCTTTTCCCCCAAAGCAAAACTGAATAGATTTATTTGAGTACTCTCCCAGAACTATGGAGAAAATATTTGAATAGATACTATATGATATTTCCTTTGTAAAGTTTTTTCTAAGTAGGGATTTATTGGTTCTCAAATATTCACAGAATTTACCAATCTTCCTAAGTCCCATAAAAACAATTGAAAATTGACCTGTTCAATTGAAACTTCACTGCTTCACAATTTATTTTACTGGTGCTCCGGTGTCTATTTTATCTAAAGAAATTTGTCTACCACCTGGAATTTATCTACCACCACTACATGGCATTATCAAAATCCAGAATTCTCCATGATGTTATGCTTTTCCATCCATCAACTGCTTCTTTTTTTTTTTTTTTAACATCTTTATTGGAGTATAATTGCTTTACAATGGTGTGTTAGTTTCTGCTTTATAACAAAGTGAATCAGCTATACATATACATATATCCCCATATCCCCTCTCTCTTGCATCTCCCTCCCACCCACCCTATCCCACCCCTCTAGGTGGTCACAAAGCACGGAGCTGATCTCCCTGTGCTACGCGGCTGCTTCCCACTAGCTACCTGTTTTATATTTGGTAGTGTATATCTCTCCATGCCACTCTCTCACTTTGTCTCAGCTTACCCTTCCCCATTCCCATGTCCTCAAGTCCATTCTCTACGTCTGTACGTCTGTGTCTTTATTCCTGTCCTGCCTCTAGGTTCTTCAAAACCATTTTTTTTTTAGATTCCATATATATGTGTTAGAATATGGTATTTGTTTTTCTCTTTCTGACTTACTTCACTTCGTATGACAGACCCTAGGTCCATCCACCTCACTACAAATAACTCAACTTCATTTATTTTTATGGCTGAGTAATATTCCACTGTATATATGTGCCACATCTTCATTATCAATTCATCTGTCCATGGACACTTAGATTGCTTCCATGTCCCGGCTGTTGTAAATAGAGCTGCAATGAACATTGTGGTACATGACTCTTTTTGAATTATGGTTTTCTCAACTACTTCAACTGCTTCTTAATGTATCTTCCTTTGACTTCCAAAATAACCCAAATAGACCTTTTAATATACCTTAATATTTCTCTTAACATACACTAACATACAGTAACTATTAGATACTTGATCCAAAAAAGTCACATATTACTCTAATATTTAGTAGCCTTTAAAATTTTGAATTTCCCCATAAATCCTCATTTAAGTCTGCGAAAAGAGAGTAGTGAGTTCATTGTTTAGTAATGTCTGAAATGTAATTCTAACTCAGTATTTAATTAGTTTATTAGAATTTTTAAAAAAATCTTGATTCTCTGCATAATTCATACCAAGGTGTTCTAATTCAAGATAATTTGGCAAATAGCTTCCAGAGTTAATCTTACTGACCACCTAGATTACGTATAAGAATTTATCACTGTAAAGTACTGAGAGAGATCAATAAAAAATTTCAACAGACTTTTTTTTTTTTTTTTAAGCGGTACGCGGGCCTCTCACTGTTGTGTCCTCTCCCGTTGCGGAGCACAGGCTCCGGACGCGCAGGCTCAGCGGCCATGGCTCACGGGCCCAGCCGCTCCGCGGCATGTGGGATCTTCCCGGACCGGGGCACAAACGCGTGTCCCCTGCATCGGCAGGCGGACTCTCAACTACTGTGCCACCAGGGAAGCCCTCAACAGACTTTTGAATACAAGAAATTAATATTAGCATTCTCTTGCAGTCAAAACAGAAGAACTGGCTACAACCAATAGAAATGCCTCTGGTTGTTTAACTTACAGGTTGAGAGAGGTTATTCTCAAACTCAGGAACACAAAGTTCACTTTCTTTGTGTATTTTTTTTTATAACTTGCTCTGATTATAAAATGCATATGGGATATAAAAAATCTAGAAAGCTATATAGAAAAAATTAGAACTCATGTACAACCCCACTGTCCCACTGCTAATAACCATATATAAATAGCTATATTTCCTTCTATGCCTTTTTTTTCGTTTGTATATATATATTTGTTGAAGTACAGTTGACTTAAAAATATCATATGAGTTTCAGGTACACAACAGAGTGACTAAACATTTTATAGATTCTGTACCATACAAAGTTATTGTAATTTTATTGTCTATATTCTCTGTGCTGTACATTACATCTTATGATATATATATGTATCTCTCATATATATGTGTGTGTGTGTGTGTCTCTCTCTCTCTCTATATATATATAGACAAACATACCCGGTGGAATATTACTCAACCATAAAAAAGAATGGAATCTTGCCATTTGTGACAGCATGGATGGACCTGAGGGTGCTATGCTAAATGAAAGAAGTCAGAGAAAGACAAATACTGTATGTTTTCACTTATATGTGGAAGCTAAAAAACAAAACAAATGATCAAATATAACAAAACAGAAACAGACTCGCATATACAGAAAAACTAGTGGTTGCCAGAGTGGGGGGCAGGGTAAGGGATAGGCAAAATAAGAGAAGGGGATTAAGAGGTACAAACAACCAGTTATAAAATAAATAAGTCACAAGGATGTATATATATTTTTAAAACTGGCATCACATAGTGTACGAAACATGGGTTACTGCTTATTTTCATTGAGCATTATATATTATGATCTGCTGGGGGAAACATAAAATTTGGAACCTTCCAAGAATGTTCATGAAGACATTTCCAATAGTGTTCAAAAATTTTTCTGCTGATCTTTTTATAAAGTTATATTTTCTTAAGTAAATTATAGGCTATCAACCAGGAATGTATTAGATTATTTAACTCGCAATGGCACACAGTGGGTGCTCAACATTGAGTTCTTTCTATCTCCCAGTTTCCTGGGCCCTTTTATAGTGATAACTGATTTTTATCATTGCAGGGCAAATGGATGGAAGATCTAACTATACTTATGCTCACACAAAATATATATCTAAATATCTAGCTCCCTTACCAATTCCAAAAAATAATTAGGGTATTATTCATATAAGAAATGGTCACCATGCTTCAAAAATATAACAATAATACCACACATAAGGCACAAAGGTAAGTAAATCCTGTTTAATGAATGAAATTTTACTCTTGGAAAAAATCTACTCTTTGGGCAAAATATATTCAAGAGAGTCTGCTAAATATCTTAAACATATATTTAATGAAATATTTCTTTGACCTGAATTGTCTGTGCTATGAGATAAAAGTTGCTATTAAGAACTGCCTGGTCATGACAAAGTCCTTTCTTAAAAGCTGGGGGAATAGGTAAGGCTATCAGCCACTCCTCGCATTTCTACAGTGTGTTATACAGGAACCACTGTCCACCTGCCCTCCGTGAATTTCTCTCAATGTAACTAAAAAACGATGCAACCTCCGTGGGGTGTGGGGGAGTTGGTGCCCCTGGAAAAGTTAGATAGGAGCCCAGTTTTTCTATAGAGACACCTTCTAACCTGTAAGCAACCTGGTAGGAGGAATATGATGCCATACGCCCAAGCAGAAAAACTGCTTGGTATCTGCAGATATGCCACACAAATTATTGGATTTATCTGTCAGAATATGAAGAACGAGGTGTCTTTTCCTGTCAGTTTGATTACACAACTCATCAAAATAGCCAGTTGGTACAGATAACTGAGGCAAAAAAAATGCCAGTGAAAGGATTCTACCGTACAGACTGATAAATGACAGATTACATTCTACCGATTATTTCTGATTCATACACATATATTCCCAGACTACCCTTCTGCCTTTGTTCCAAACTCAAAAGCATGGGTGGAGAAACCCTTCATGGCACGCTTATCTCCCTCCCACTTGTGAGGTGCTCCAAGGAAGTCAACATTTCCTTTCAACATAATTAGATGACACAATATTTTAAGCAGTCCTCTTTTTCCCAAGAGTATGGGAGATTTCCTAAAGACAATTTCCAGAGAGTCAATTAAGTTATAACGCAAGGGCACTTTCTAAGAGGAATTAATATGGCTTCCTTTTTGTGCTATTGATATAAAACATACAGTCCAGGGAAGCTAAATTAATAACCACAAAAATTACCATCAGAGTTTTCTCAACTGGTAGTTGCTCTTACAGTTTGGTCTTGGAGTGCACAGCAGGATGTGCTAAAGAACAATAAACTTAACCATTCAACAATCATTTTAAAATGTAAGTGGAATTTCTCTCATTTTAAGATAACTACATACCATTTATTAAGATAATGATATATAATTGCCATGAGGGGGAAAATGATTAGAAAAGGTAATAAAATGTACTTTTTCAGGAACACTGTTATGGGTTCTCAATAAGTGACAAAATACAGAACTGCTTTTCAAAAGAACTGGTTGCAAAATGCGGAGCAATTTAATTGAGCATTTAGATATCTTTAAAAGTGACCCTAAATATTTTTGGCTGATGAGTTATTCTGATTGTTTCTGGTCTCTAAATAGTCTGAAATAATACGTAGAATTATTGTTGCAACAAAGAAAAACAGAGGAAGATCTCTAAGGGAATGCTTTCAAATCCTTTGTTCTCATTATGCATCAGAATGTCTGTATGCAGCAAATTTAAAGCATAAAAGAAAGTGAAAGTGCAGTTGAATTGAATACTGTATATTGCTTTTTAAAATCCAGTTTTCCAATTTATGTTCTATATTTAAGACTGTGCATGAAACAAAATTAAATAATAAAACAAAATTAAAGTATTCTTAAATTTAATCCCTGTACTTCCCCCTCATGCCAATGTGCTACTGGGTACATTATATATCCTCTAGTATATGATTAAGAAAGTGGTAAAGTTTAAATATTAAGTAAATGTTTATTTTTCCCCACAACATTCTGCTAAAAATCATTTGAATATGCTGCACTGTGATACACTACAACTTTGGTGGATATCAGCATTAAAAGCTAAAATAAATACTGTATTAGCTATATAAAAATAAATCTTTCAAAATACATAATAAGACTAAATACATTTATATTGGTCCTTCCTAAGAGTTTTTAGCAATATGATATTAAAAGCATAAAGCTTTCCAGCAAACATTTTCTCAAAAAGCACTAAAATTCTGTGTTTAGATTCCTGAAGGTATTATTCATAATTATAACACAAACGTGAAGCCCTTTAAAAAGCTATCAAATATGAACTGTCTAAAAGCTAAGAAATGACTTCTAGGGAGACTGGAGGGAGGGGGCTTCTTTATTATTCTCCACATTTTTCTATATTTAAAAAACATTTTAAACTAAGAAATGGCTAGCAAAATTCAAATAATGAAAATTACGAAAATCTGGACCATCTAGATTTAAAGGGAGGTGGAAAATCATGACTATTCAGACAACTAAAACTGAAATAAGTTTGCTTGGAATGCGAGTAAATCTCACAGGAAAGAGGAAATTCTCCCTTAAAGAGAAACAAAGAAAATGCAAAGTATTACAATCTGAGCGTCCTTAAAGTAATGGAAAAGGATTCTTTAAAAATGTGTATTGTGATTTGTTCAAATATTCCAGAATAAATTCTAATTTCTGAAGTAATGCCTCCTTTAGGACTGAAAAAGGTTTTTCTACTTCAGGTTTCTATTAAACAGCTAGGATCACCAGGTTAGCATTACCACAGGGCATGTGTAAGAAGCTTGCCAACCAGGAACACAGTCTTACTAAATGCAGTGTACTAATGCATTTTTTGAGATTAACAAAAATAGCAGTATCATATAAATTTACATCTTCCAGTTTTACAAACAGAGGATCAAGTGTTCATTTTAATAAGATATCACCTGAAAAGTCAAGTAATGTCAACTTTAATGTCATCTAGAGCTTTATATCCAAAGGTGAAAAAAAACATACTCTTCATCAGGTAAAAGCAGTACAGATTTTTAGAAAGAGCTACAAATTAATTTTTATAAACTTTAAGTGCTACATACTAATTAGAGCCCACGTACCAGTTATAATTTAGCCCAAGGATTTATTTCCAATGAATTTAATTACCTTGATACTTAAAAGAATAACTCAAATTTATACCACATGACAAAACAGAAGAAACGCTGAACATTAAAAAGCTATTTTAACATGCAAATTATAACTAATAAAAGTTCTACAATTTCTCCTTATCTTGACCACTAAAAACCCACATTTCTTCTGTAGTTTATATCTAAGGAAAAAATAAAAGATTGCTTAGAAAGCTTAACTCCACTGTAATTTATTAAAATTATTAGTTATGTACTCAGAGTAATCAGGAGTTTACAAAGGCTAAATAAATCTTACCTTTATGTAGCCCCAAGATACTGACAGTAAATAGTTTGCTTCAGGCATTTTTGATTGATTATATAGAGAGACAATAAATTCTAAAATATGTGTATCTTCAAAACCTTGATACTTTAACAATCTCCACAAGCACAGAGTATGTAGGTTTTTAAAGGTTTTTGGTAATTAAGTACACATAAGAAAGCCTCGCATTAGATCCCATCCAGTTGGTTTCCCATTGAATGCATTCCATTTGTAAAACTCCAGAATGCAACAGAATTCAACCACTATTCTGAATAAAGACAATTCATGTGATAAAGAAACATCTAAAGATCTAAGGGTCTGCATCTTTCTCTCCCTGAGCTCCAGGGCTTAATGAATAATGTATGTCAAGATGCTTAGCTGCAAGAAAGACTAGTTCTGTCAAAAGCTACCAAATAAGGAACTGCAGGGAAGCCAGGAAGAGTGACAAGAAACCCCTCCCATAAAACCCCAACTATGCACCAATCACACTGCGTCCCTGGGTCTAACAGGGCAGGGGGTGTGGACCACGCCCAGGTTGCTCTGTGATTGGTTGGCAAGGGTGAACCTCTGGGGAGGAGGTTTTCCTCCTCACCTCTGGTAAACGCCATTTAATAATGGTATCCCTATAGCTGAGGCTGCCGCATGAAAAGATGAATGGGCTTCCCCTCTCACAGTGATGAATAACCACCATAAAACTCTACATAATTCATAGTTCATTCTTAAATAAGAATTGCCAATCCTTTCAGAGTCATTTCTATGAATTTCAATATTCTCTGATTTCTCTTCAAAATAAAAGCTGCTGTAAAAATTTTTTTAAATAAATAAATAAATAAAATAAAAGCTGCTCTAAAAATGGCAATCAGGCATTTTAATTGTCTCCCTCTGTCAAATCCAAAACAAGTGGTTTCCCCGGTAACACAGATATAGCTGAAGTTCCTTCCTCAGTCCAACATAACAGCATACTGTAATTATAAAATACGATTAATGTCCAGAATTCATAAATGGAAGTGATACATTTCCTCACCTGTGTGGCATTGCTATTCTCAGCTCCTTTTGTTTCTATTGTTATATATGGTTGAGCTCCACAATCTTAAAAATCTAAGGGTGGGGATGATTTATTATAAATCTGATTGTGGGGGAAAAAAACCCCCTGAGAGCTAATGCACTGTGTATGGTTAAAGAATGCAGTGTCCTGTGTACAGATTTCAGGATCTATATTTTGATCAGAAGAGAACATGTTTATGATTGTGTAAAGGTATAGAGTGGCTCTTAAGAATACAGAATTGAGCTCAAGAGTAATCAGGCCTTTTACAAGAAGAGCTAAATAAGAAATCTAAATTCCTCTGGGAAAAAAGGATCTTTCTTATTTGGTTTGGGACAGCATTATTCTGTAACTTTTATACTAAAGAGGTCTTATGGATAAGAAATGAGGGGAATCTAGCTTTTACTCTATTTCAGCATGAAGTTCTGTCCATTCTACCTTCCCTCCATCTCAGTTTGTACCTACTGCTCGGCACGTCTTTGACTTGCTGACCGGGTGACTGCTCAGTCTTCCTGCATCAGGTACGTCCATCTCAGACAGCACACCCTCATCAGAAACAGCCAGGTAATCCCTGCCTCTTTGAGCTTCTATTGGTCCTTTGCTGCCAAAGTCCTCAGCTGCAGTTCACACCCACTGTGTTCATTTCCTAAGTTCCTCTTAATCCTCTACAAAAGAAAGATGCTAAACCCTCAATACTCCACTAAAACTGCTTCTGGAAGAATACAGAGGTGCTCCCCTTTCACTAGTCTCTCATTCTCCTCAACTTCTCTGAAGCGTTCAACACTGTTTGACCACCCTCTCCCCTCTCCCTCACTCCCAAGACCTGCAGCTTCTTTATGAAGGTTTTCTTCCCACTTCTCTGACCATACCTTTGTTGCCTTCTTCTCTTCATCCTCTAATTTGGGATATCCACAAAGACTCTCTCGGAGGGCCAACACTCTCTAACGACCACTTCCAATCTGAATTTTTGCACCTTATTTCCAAATGACTAAAAGATATTCTTCCCGTTGGAATGCCCTGCTAGTCAGCTCAAACTCTTTCAAAATTGGTGGATCCATTTTTCTACTTAAAGCAGTGCTTATTATGACTACTCCCATTTCCTTCAGTGGGCCCATATTCCAGTGTCCCAGACTGAAATCTATGACTCTTTCCTGCTGTTCAACAGGTGTTCCATGTGAGTTGAACACTGTTAGATGTTTCATACAATAATACAACTGAATCCTTGAGTAACCCTTACGTGTTCCCCATCCACCCCGTACCTTCCCTCCACCAACACTGTTTCAAACTACTGTCTTCTACAGAATGCCTTTTCACTCAGTCTGCTCCTTTCATTCCCAGGCCCATCATCTAAATCCAAAGGCTTAAAGCCTGAGAGAAATGGAAGTACCTTCAACATCCTCTCCTCCAATTTCCTCATTTCCATATAACGGGATACCTAGAGAGACAATGATTTTCCCAAGTTCACCCAGGTCCTAAGAACCAGACTCTGAGTTCAAATCCTTTATTCCCTCCTCTTAGTGTGTCAGTTTCCTCATCTGTAAAATTGTTTACTGTAGTAGCTGCTCTCCAAAGATGCCTCCTAATGAGCCACACTGCCCTACACTGCATCTGAGCTGGCTTGTGTAACCAACAAGGGATGCTGCCTGACTGTGGAGGCCGTCACAGGAAGTACCGCAGCTCTCACCCTGGCCTCCGTGAACATGCTGTCGGGCTCCCTGAGCCACCTTGTAAGAAAGCCCGACTATACTGAGACTGCCATGCTAGGAGGAAGCCTATGCTAACTCTATGGAGAGGCTGCTGGGAGAGGGACAGAGAGAAGCGGATGCAGAGGAAGAGGAGAGAGAGAGTATGAGCCAGTGTACACGCTCACATGGCCGGTCTCCAGCTCTGCCAGCCATGCCAGCCTGGAGCCAGACCTGAGAGTGAAGAATCCATCTCAGTCATCCAGGCAGTTGCCCCTTTAGATGACTCCAGCCCTTGCCACCATCAGGCTGCAACCATATAAGGAACTCCAAGTGAGAATGCTGAGCCAAGCCCCATCGACCCACAAAACGATGAAAAGTAATAAAAACTTGATAATTTAAGCCACTAAGTTTGAAGTGATTTGTTATATAGCAAGAAATAACCAGAACAATTATTATGAGGATAAATGAGATGTTATACGCAAAGCACTTAAAACATCATATGAGGACTTCCCTGGGGGTCCAGTGGTTAAGGACTCTATGCTTCCACTGCAGGGGGCACGGGTTCAATCCCTGGTCGGGGAACTAAGATCCCACATGCTGCGTGGGATGCGTGGTCAAACAAACAAAAAACCAAAAATCAACCCCAGCCCCCCAATAAAACCCAACATCTGATACATAGTGATAAACAGGTATTAGGTGATGATGATGATATCATCATCATAACTATTCCATGAAGGTGCCGACATACTTCAACTCCCAGGCTTATCCTTTTTCTAAAAACACATATCATGTTTCCTTCCAACTGCATCACATCGTTCCATGTCTCAGACCCAAAACACTATAATTGCTTCTTAGCTCATCTCCTTTGGCTTTTCTCCTTCCAACCCCTTTCTGATCTCCACTGCCAGGCCAGCCTTCCTCAGATCCAGCCTCAGCCTGCCACTCCAAAGCCAGTCACTGACAACTCGGTATCACCTGCTTCACCTTCCAGACTCCTCTGGCAACTCCAGCCTGACAACCTCTGACCCTAATCCCCAACTCCAAGCCCATCTTCAACAGCTCTTTACACCCTTGCTCTGTTCCCAACAGGCTACTATTCCACCCATCCCTACAATATGGCAGATGGTCCCATTTTCCTATCTTTACTCACAGAGAATTCACTGCCTAGAGTACTCTGCTTCTTTTATTCCATCTACCTCAAGCTGGTCTTTCAAAGTCAGATTTAAATCATTCAAAGTACATATCAAAACCAAATATTCCAGCCCTTCTCCAAACTCTAACTGTTCTACACTCACTCCTTTATTTAATAATTACTTGTTATTCTCCTATTATATTCCAGACACTGTCCTGGATACTGGGGACATAGCAGTGAACAAAGGTTTTTCACCTGGACCTTACATTCAACTAAGTCAGTAAATAATAATATGTCATGTGATGGTAGGTGCAATAGAGAAAAAGAAACGATAAGGAGGGTGTTAGGGATAAAGATTCCTCTCTTATAAGACGATCAGGGAAAGCCTCTTTGATGAGGTGACACACACTGAGACCTGAAGAAAGAGAGGCACGTGGATATCTGGAAGGAGAGGGAGTCAAGTGTTGGGTTTGCCAAGGGCAAAGGCCCTGAGGCAGGAGCGGGCCTTGCGAGCTCCCCCAGAGCAAGGTAGGTCATACAATCATTTAAATCCTAACTATGCTTTATGGGGGTTCTCAGACATATCAGACCTACTGCTCCCTTTTGTATCCATCCATCAATCTGTTTTATTCTTTGATGAACTTCAAACTAAGTGACTTCTTTCTTTTCGTAACAAATACTTTTTATCCTGAAATTAAATTCCTAAATGCTCTTCCTGCATACACACTTTACTAAATACATACATACATACTAAGTAAATCCTTATATAGATACTTAAAAAAAAAACAAACCTAGTATAATGGCTTATCAGTAACATAATGGTGAAGAAGAGTAATTTATATTAAACACTGCAAAATATAAATACTTGTACAAAACTACATTTAAAAAATAATAAAAGAGTCAAAAGCTTATATTTTACTATCACTTACTAGCTGTGTAACCTTGAGAAAGTTATTTAAACTTTCCATACTTCAGTTTACTCATTTGGAAAATGAGAATAATAATAGTAACTTCCTTACAGGTTGTTGTGAGTTTTAATCAGTACATACACATAAAGCATTTAGCACACCACGTGCTGTGTAAGTGTTTGCTCTGATTCCTCTGATGTGGAGAAATCACCATGAATGTGAAAGCAAAATGGAAATAACTACAGGAGTGCTGTAGCGGAGGGGTGATCTTTTTCCTAAGTGGTGAATGGCTCTTGGAAAGGTTTTCAAATGTAACAAAGTACCATCCTTCCTCAATATACACTGTGGCTGCATTACTCAAAAATTTAGTGTGGATTAAAACCATGCAAAAAACATTTTGCATTTATATGTAAAAAGTAGTTGTGTTCTAGGCTCAGATAATCGTGAGTGAATTTTTCAACCTACGTGAATGGTTGCTGACACAGAGAAACACTCCCTGGTGAAGGACTACCCCGTGTATTCTAGGACGTCGAGCCTCCCTGGCTCTGTCCATGAAATGCCAGGAGTACAGTCCCGTCCGTGTACCTGAAATTTCCTCAATGTTCCCCAGTGTTAAGTAACACTGTCCTAGTTGCTACAACTGCCTTGAACTTTGTCTCCTCAACCAGGGTAGAGGATGCTTGAGGCAAGAAAGACATTCTTTCTTTATATTTCCCAAAGTAGATAGAGAGCCACAGGCACAAAGATTCAACTGTAGATCCCTAATTTGCTATAGCAGGGGGAGAGAATAGTAAGAGCAGAGGAGTAGCAGTAGTAGTTGTAGTAGTAATAATAATAGCAAGTAAAAAGTACCAAGGAAGGTTTTCATATTTCTAAGGAATAAGAAATCTTTTTTTTAAAAGCTCTGAGCCAAATTAAAATTCATTTAATTATTCCCATTATAAGAAGCAGACTAGAAGCTCCTTCCCATTGCCACAGTTGTAGAGCCTGCAGAGAGAAATCTAGACAACCCAGAAGAGAAATATGGATGGAGCCCGAGAGATACCATGTTTATAGACAGACTTGGCTTCTGACAGTTTTAATGGGGAAACCGTAACAGGAATTTTGCAGCATTTATTAGGCACCTACTTTGCACCAAGTGCTTTATTTTTATATCTTATCTCTAATCTTCGCAACATCCTGGGTAGGTAGATATCATCCCCATTTTAAAGAATGAAAAGACAGACACTTAAATAGTCAATAACTTGCCCTGGACGTGGCAGGGCTGAGATGAGAGTCTAGGTCTCTTTGTCTTTGCTCTTCATGGTGGATGAATAGCTCGTCATATAATTAGGCTGATTCAAACTCTATGATAAATGGTATGAATTTAGGAGTGGATTCATTCATTCTTAATCCTTGTGCTGATTCCACCTACTAACTAGTGCAGTCAGGAAGCTGGTGCCCAGAGAAAGACAGGCAGCTTCACCTGACAGTGAGACCTACTTGTGTGTGCGGGTACCATGTGAACAAGACACAGATGCCCTCACACACAGGGAGAACTCAGGTTTCCTGAGTTTCCTCTCAAACATCCAAATGGTTTCACATATGAATGTGTGTGCATGTACCAAAATAGAAAAAATACATAATTTTCTGTAGCATTCAGTTCTCTTTTCCTAATAATAATCTTCAGGATCTCTAGATGTCACTCCTATTTTATTCTTCATTTCATTGGTCCTTAAGCGATACCCCAAGCAATCAACAACCTTTGTGGACTATTTCAGGATATTTAAAAATCTGCTGATGGAGTTGAGTCTTTGATATACTAACACATGCTGGCATCACTGCCTCTGCAATAGAGGTCAAGAGAGAGAAAACATTTTTGAATAGGGAAAAAGAAAAAGAAATAAACCAAACTGTGAGAAAACTGAGGCTCAGAAGGTCAAGTGTTTTAGCCCAGGTCACAAAGCCAAAGTAGCAGTGTTGGGATTTGAACGCAGGCTGTCTGGCTTCAGAGTACTCCAGATTGCCAAAAAAGTATTTCAGGCATTAATCTGCATTTACCCTAGAGTCTGTAAACACTATATCTATTAACATAATAAATTCTAAGCTATATAATCTATTATTGTCCTTGAAATATTTAAAAATTAGTTAAAATAAGTGTTATTAACTCTTAGATTTCTCCCAGCTAAGGGATATTCCTGTCAACAGCAGTGCTTTTGGTAGCATTTACATCTGAAAATAGTTTATCCTATAATCAGTTATATTTATTTTACACCTTTCTACTTAGGATCAAGTTCTGGGAGTTGTTATTAATCAAGAAGCAAATCTGTACAAAGTAGGCTCTCACATATCCAATACTGCTCGGCTAAACATATGCAAATCTTAATTGCTAAAAGACCCTGGAAGAATTCTGAGGTAAGGTTAAACTTCAGATATTAAATACAATAACGACGGCATACCAGTGTCTCTGAAATCACTGAGTGTTCTTTTGCTTTCAAACGCCTTAAAAGTAGTTTTGGAGGCAGACAATGATCTAGAATTAATTGACAACCTGTATTTCAAATAACAGAATTTTAAATCTATTTTTACATTATAAAAACGACACTTTCTTTGATTAATGCTAATAGTACAAAACAACACAAGTAAATCCACTAAATCTGTTTGCGTTTACTGCCCTCTAGTGATAAGGGATCCAAATGCGATTTAAAGAACAGCTCTGTTCTTGAAGAGCCGTCACATCTCAGAAAACAAAAACGTGTTTTATAAATATTTTGCAGGCTTGAGATTAAGAGGAACTCCTGATTGATTTGGGGTTTTTTCAGTTTTTGTTTTTTCAGGTTGATTTTTTTGAAACCTAAAGATCATCTGAAAAGCTAAGAATCATTCTTTAATTAACCTGGTTAGAAAGTTTTCACCAAAATATAGTTTTATTTAAAACAGGAAAAACCTGTAACATTTACTGAGAAAGAAATTCTAATATAAGAAACATTATTTTTGTTGAAAGGCTCCTTAAAGCTGAAATAACATGAGAACTGATGTGATAATACCTTTATTTAAATTTCTCTTCCACATGGGCTAACTCTCATTAAATGTTAGCATAGTATCCTATAATTGTTAATACAGTTTGAATCATACAGACTAGATACATAGTGTTCTCTGCTCATAACTAATTAGTAAATCTAGCTGAAACCACCACACCATTATCATCATCATACCTACTTCTGTTTCACTGAAGAATAATTAAGGCAATGAATGGGTATACAAGCCTCACATAAAGGAAGCATCCACAGAAATAATCTTGCATGAAAGGGAACTTCCTACTTACAGAGAAAATGAGGACCCCTAATTCACTTAAACTGTCCTAATACCAATTCTCCATGTTTATGATGACTACTATAATCACCACAAAATACTTAGGTACCGCTCTGTACCTCATGGCATGCTTTGTGAAAACAATTTAAACAGAGAATACCTGTCTTCTAAAGCAATAATAAAAAATGCAAACAGGCATATTTCTGTAAATCCATATTCAATCTTTTATGAACATCACTTTTAGATGTGAATCTTATAGTAATTTAAGTCATAAAATTTGGCCAGGATGCAGGGAAAATGGAACTCTCACACGTTGCTGGCGGGAATGCAAAACAGTGTAGCAACTTTGGAAAACAGTGGGGCACTTTCTTATAAAGTCAACAAGAACACCGACTATATGATCCAACAATCCCACTTCTAGTCATTTACCCAAGAGAAATAAAAACATGTGTCCAAAGAGCTATGTATAAATGTTTCTAGAAATTCTATTAATAGCAGAAACCTGCAAAAGCCCAGACGTCAATCGACTGGTGCATGGATAAATTGTGGTACATCCACAAAATGAAATATTAGAAAGCAATAAAAAGAAACATTAATAATACACACAACAAGCTATTAATGGATGAATCTCAAAAGCATTATGAAAAGTGAAAGAAGCCATTAACAAAAGGCTATATATACACACACACACACACACACACACAAACACACTGTATGATTTCATTCATGACATTCTGGAAAGGCAAAACTACAGGGACAGTCAGATCACTGGTTTCCAGTCACTGGGAGCAGGGGAGGGGAATGACTACAAAGGAGCAAGAGAAAACTTTTTGGGTGAGGGAAATATTTTATATCTAGATTATTGTGGTAGTTTTACCATTGTATAATTTGTCAAAAAACATTCAACTATATCTTTAAAAAGTACATCTTATCAGTCTGTAAATTTTACCTGACTTTAAAAAACGTTAGGTGATGTTATCAAATTATTTTAATTCCAAATTTGCTTAACTTTGCCTAAAGAAGAATGAAAAACTAAAATCTGAAGCATAGTTCCATTTGGTAAAATAAGATCTGTACCCTTCTAAAGACAGCCACCGTAATAGTCCAGTCTAACATGCATATGTTTGTCTAAAATCTGTGCCAGCTTTGAATAAAACAATACATAGTAAATCCCTAGTTACAAAGCCTTTAGGCAATATAATAACCGATGAAAGTATTCTCATAAGTACTAATAACAGTTTAATCTTAATCCTTTAGAACGATGTATTCCCTAAAATACTTCAGGCATTTTCCTGCTTTCTTAAACAAACCAAACTATCTTAATTTAATTATTTTATGGTGACCCTGGGCCACCATTATTCACTCATCTCTGAAAAGTCAACACATGGTCATTGTATGCTCATTCTACTCCAAGCACTGTGCCAGCTGCTAGAGATAGAAAAATCCAGTAAAGTGGGTAGAGTAGCCTGCAGAAAACTGAATAGTCCCATTGCTGTATTCTTTTTGAGTCCTTCTGTCCTTTTTCATGGGTTTTAGTTTTTTCTGAGTCCTTGGTTGTCAGACTGTTCTCCTATGGTCAATATATCTGCCTCCTTATACTCAATATAGCGTCCCTTTCCCCTTTCCGTTATGACGGGTTTTTGTCTAAGGCAGCATTTCCCAGAACGCGTTGTAAAGGACAGTAATGCCATGTGATCATTCCCAAAGAAGACATCCAGTGTCAAACTTCTGACATAGTGCTAACCTTCTTGGAAGTTGTGTACTTTAGCATATTAAAGGCTCTGCTGAGACCCATACTACGTAACTTTGTTTTATTTTGTTTAACTTAGTATTTCTCAAAATTATTCCAGTACTTAATTCTGCGCCCTTCACATTTATTAACAAGCAAAAACGAACAAAAATACCAGGATTTCATTGAAAATTCTTGTGGAAAGTAATGGTCTTTAGCTATCAAGTAATAAAAATGTTTAGAATGGTTATTCACCTACTCAACAAATATTTACTAAATGGCTACTCTGTGCCAGCATGAGGGATATAGTACTGAACAAGACAGAAGAGTTCTCTGCTCAGTGTAAGCCTTGGACTCTTGGGGCAAAAAGACAAAAAACAAGCAGACAAAAAAAAAAAAAAAAAATGAGTGACAAACATGCTGGATAAAAGAAAAGGGGGTAACATGATACTGTGATGGTAGACTATTAAATAGTCAGGAAGGTAATATCTGAGATGAGATACTGATGACTAGAAACAGCTGAAAGATTTGGACCAAAGCACTCTGAGCAAGGGCTAGAAAAACACAGCCAGCATGATGGAGGATAGGTATGAGGAATGAGATTAGAGATGGTCAGGGCAAGATCATGCGGTCCTTGCAAGCCTTCCAGAGGGGGTCGGGTACCACCAGAAGGTTCTGAGCAGGGAGGGACATGACATGGTTTACATTTTAAAAACTTGCCTCTGTAGAGGATGGCTCATAGAGAGGCAAAAGCAGATAGAAGAGGAAGAAGCATGGAGGAAGAGTTGATAAGACTTGAACGCTGGAAGTGAAGAAATAAGAAGAATCAGTTCCTAGACTCCCTGCCTTGAATGGATATTTGTGCCCTTTGCTGTGGAGAAACCTGGGGGAGGTAAAGATTTGGAGGAGGATAAAGAAGGAGAAAGAAGAGTGCTATGAAGTTCTTCAGAGTTCTGGATGAGAAAAGCTATCCGATGATGGAGTGGTGAATATACAGTTACTTTCAAATACTCTAATGACATTACATTAGGACAGACCACATTCATCCAGATCTTTTAATATGTTTTTAGAATAGCCAAAAAGAAAGGGCATCAACGGATAATCTATTTTTAAAAATCCCATCCTCATAGCAAATTATTAATGTGAAAGCCTAAGCAAGGTCACACAACATAACCAAAATTAGAATCTAACACTCATAGCTGGCAATATTTTTATTAAAGTGATATGTCTTCTTTAGGCATTTTTGGAAGGAAGACTTTACTACAGGCAATCATAAACACAGTTAAAAATCGTGCAATAATGGGAATTTTTTTTTTTTTTTTGCAACAGTGACAGAAGAGTAGAGTATGAGAATGATGAGAAATACGATAGTATAGGGCATTGGTTTCTCTAGCTGGCTTCACCTGAGTTCTAATCTTGACCCGGCCTCTTATGAGCACAATAATACACAGCAAGCTATTTAAGGTCTCTGGGTTGTGTGGAGAATTGGAGTTAATGAAAGTCATCTAGGACAGTGTGTTAAGTAGATGTCAGGAACGCGATAAGTTATTTACGTTGGGACCAGAAACACTGAAACTTGTCATAAGGAAAACAATCTGGTTAAAACAGCTGTATGAAGATTCCTAGAGTAGTATCTACCCAATTGCTTATGCAATCAATGGCCTGTCTGAAAACTATTAGAATCACTGATACCAGTGGAAAATGCTTTTGGAGATATCAAACAAACAGGGATAATTTTCTCAGGATGCACTGACCTGACAAATGCAAGGACATCCCTTCAGGTTTCAGGACCAAATTCCAATCTCCAGAGGAAAAGGTAGGTACAACTTTACAGGTGCCTTCGAATCAAGGAGATCAAGCCCAGCACCAATGAGGATTTAAGATGCTAATCCTTTCAATCAGCAAATATTTAATTAGCACCAACTATGTGTTAGCTACGGTTCCAGGTACTAAGGAAAGGTCAGTCAGCAAACTGCTCTGAAGTAGCTTACTTAGTAGTGTGTGGGATTCAGAAGGTAAACAGGTGTGCACAGTAGCCATCCCACCTTCCTTTTTTTTATATATAAATTTATTTATATTACTTATTTTATTTTTGGCCGAGTTGGGTCTTCGTCGCTTCGCGTGGGCTTTCTCTAGTTCTGGCGAGTGGGGGCTACTCTTTCTTGCGGTGCACGGGTTTCTTGTTGTGGTGGCTTCTCTTGTTGTGGAGCACGGGCTCTAGGAGTGCGGGCTTCAGTAGTTGTGGCACACCGGCTCAGTAGTTGTGGCTCGCGGGTTCTAGAGCGCAGGCTCAGTAGTTGTGGCGCACGGGCTTGGTTGCTCCGCAGCATGTGGGATCTTCCCGGACCAGGGCTCGAACCCATGTCCGCTGCATTGGCAGGCGGATTCTTAACCACTGCGCCACCAGAGAAGCCCCCCACATTCCTTTTATGAGCCTTCCAGAGGCTGGACATGTGAAAAATCCATATCCTCAATGCTCTTGCAGCTAAAGTTTCAGATGTGATTTAATTTCTTCCAATCAGAACCCCCGCTCCTTCCCACAAATTAAACAGCTGTCAATCTAATTGTTATTTCTTTGTAGATAACCTGCCTCTTCTCTCTGGCTGTGTTGGGATCTATTTGTTTCTGTGATTTCTCTGGATGTGAGTTTCTTTTAAAAAAATTTCCTGCTTGGAATTCACTGAACTTCTAGAATATTTCCTCTTCCCCATTCTCTTTATTCTCTCCTGGAATTCAAATTAGATACATGTTGCCATTTTGCTGGAAAAGGAAGTCTTGTCATATTTTAAGTGTACTGTATTTTATCTATAAAATACAGTGTAAGGTTAGATAATTGTCATTAATACTATAGCAGTCATTTTTATTCAAAATACTGCTTTTAAACAATTTTTTAAAATTAAACATGATTATTCTTATATCTTAAGAGTAAATTACTGGCACTAAAATATTTGAAAAACAAATTCAATTTTTCTAATTGCCCATAAACTAAGATGCACCTATATATTCCTTCTAACAAAGCACTTAGACCTGAAAACCTGGTTAAAAAAAAAATTTAATCTATTTTTATTCATACTTCAATAAAAATTGGTATTAACCACCATGACATTTATTCTTCTAAAATACCTGTCTATATTTGTATCCTTCGGAGGGGAGAACGTAAAACTTTTTGCCTCTGGGAGTAAAGATAGTAGGGAAAAGCAAAATAAAATAATACAACTAAAAACCAGACAACAAAGTCTGTTTTACTTGACCTTCCAAATGTGAATCTAATGCCCTGTGAGACAGCACGTCAACCATACACATGAGGTGAAGCAGGCTCATCAAACAGAGGACAGTGCTTGGATTCTGCGGACTACGTCCATGCTGGAAAGCCCCTCTGAAGACATCTAGTCCAACCTTCTACCCAGACAGGAGTCCTACAACTCTTCATAATTAAGGTCCACCTCTCCTGGATTTCTTCTACTCTTGTGTAAGTTCATTCCACGTTGGGTGAACGAATGTAGTTTTAAAACATTGAGATGATATTGAGCTAATGATCATTTGCTTACATCGAGCTAATACCGTTCTTCAAAAGCCCTTTATAAACCCCTCAAAGTTGATTTGACTCTGGACGCAGCAGATGAAAAATAATACGGCTCAGGGCTTTTATTACAGAAGTTGCAACAAACAGAAGAGTAGTTCACATCCTTAACTAGTCACATTAAAAAAAACCCAAACAGCCCAATCTAAAACTGGGCAGAAGACCTAAACAGACATTTCTCCAAAGAAAATATACAGATTGCCAACAAACACATGAAAGGATGCTCAACATCATTAATCATTAGAGAAATGCAAATTAAAACTACAATGAGATATCATCTCACACTGGTCAGAATGGCCATCATCAAAAAATCTACAAACAATAAATGCTGGAGAGGATGTGGAGAAAAGGGAACCCTCTTGCACTGTTGGTGGGAATGTAAATTGATACAGCCACTATGGAGAACAGTATGGAGGTTCCTTAAAAAACTAAAAATAGAACTACCATACGACCCAGCAACCCCACTACTGGGCATATACCCTGAGAAAACCATAATTCAAAAAGAGTCATGAACCAAAATCTTCATTGCAGCTCTATTTACAATAGCCAGGACATGGAAGCAACGTAAATGTCCATCTACAGATGAATGGATAAAGAAGGTGTGGCACATATATACAGTGGAATATTACTCAGCCATAAAAGAAATGAAATTGAGTTACTTGTAGTGAGGTGGATGGACCTAGAGACTGTCATACAGAGTGAAGTAAGTCAGAAAGAGAAAGACAAATACCGTATGCTAACACATATATATGGAATTTCAGGAAAAAAAAGTCATGAAGAACCTAGGGGTAAGACGGGAATAAAGACACAGACCTACTAGAGAATGGACTTGAGGATATGGGGAGGGGGAAGGGTAAGCTGGGACAAAGTGAGAGAGTGGCATGGACATATATACACTACCAAACGTAAAATAGATAGCTAGTGGGAAGCAGCCGCATAGCACAGGGAGATCAGCTCGGTGCTTTGTAACCACCTAGAGGGGTGGGATAGGGAGGGTGGGAGGGAGGGAGATGCAAGAGGGAAGAGATATGGGGACATCTGTATATGTATAACTGATTCACTTTGTTATAAAGCAGAAACTAACACACCATTGTAAAGCAATTATACTCCAATAAAGATGTTTAAGAAAAAGAAACAACAACAAAACAAAAACCAAAGCCAAAAAACAAACAAAAAAACACTCCAGGTCTTACAAACAGTGATCAACAGTTAAACGTGAGCAATTTCAGCTGGGGCTGTCACTTTCCCTTAACAGCTAGGGAAGCAAGCATGTGAATCAGAACATATGAACTTCCATTTGGGGTATTAAGAAAACTCACCAAACAGATGGCTTTAATAGAGCTTCCAGAATACCAGTTCTAATAATTCATATTATATGGGTCTCTAAAACGCATAGTAGAAAATAGTAATGGCTAATATTTATTGATTGATATTGATAAATATTTATTTATTGTCTACTATGTGTCAGGAATAGTGCTGAATACTTGCCTGGCATCATCTCATTTATTCCTAATACCAATCCTATGAGGACTATTATTATTCCCATTTTACAGATGAGCCTGAAGGTCTTAACCATCAATTCTGTACAGGCAACTCCCAGGTCGCCTGTCTTTTCACCAGAGATCCAACAATGACAATTGAAGGCCTATAGGATATTTCTACTTCGATATATAATTTCACTCCAATTTCATGTCTCAAAATTTAACTGCCATATTTTCCACCCCACTCTCTTCAAATAACCTTCTCTTCCTGATTTTCCAACCATAGTTCTGTTATTACTTAGGTTGAGAATTTCATACTTTCCTCTGGCTGCAGTGCCTTCCCCTGGAAGTCTGATATATCCTGCCACCTTTCCTGCAGTCTTTCTCCTAACCATTCCTTTCTTTTCCTTCCCATCGTATTTCAGGCCCTCCTTACTTATATGCCTAATTCCCTAACGGATTTGTTTTGCTTTCACTATTTCTCCTCAGTATGATCCATCCTGCATACTACCATCAGATTTATCTTTCTAAAATCATTTTGTTACTCTCCTTGTAATATTTTCCTGATAATAAAATGTGACGGTTCTTCAGAGCTTACAAGGTAATGTGCAAACGGCTTAGTCTGACACTTAAGGTGCTCTACATTGCAGGACCCCAATCTACATTTTTTACACCTGCCTCTGTTCCTATAATCAGATTTTCTGTTCCAGGAAGGCTCACTCATACAGGACACCCACTCCTTACCCACTCCCACAAACAATAAGGTAAATGCACAGGAGTGTCCCATCCTACCCTGCCTCATCCAGCCCCTGGAGTATCATCTCCTCCCTCGCTGGCAACCTATATGAAACTTTTATGTTCAAGATCTAGCCTAAGTGGCACTTTTTCTGGGATGTTTCCCAATCATTCTCGTCCTTAGTGTTGAACACACCCTGAGCTCCCCTACAGGACCAGAACACCATGAATTACTCTCTAACATGCAACAGGCTTACTAATATGGCTACCATATTATACTTTGAATGTATATGTCTACATGCCTTGGTTTTTATGTATGTATGTATGTGTGTGTGTCTCTCTCTCTTTCTATGTACTTGAATACAAACGCACATATGTAAAAGGCTCATCTCGTCTATGAAAGCCTTTGGAGGATATATGTCCTACATTAACCAGGCAAAAACAAAAATTCCTTAGTGAAAGCCTAACTACTGGACTGAGGTTATCTGAAGTCGAAAGGTGCAAAACAACAATAAAAAAAAAACCTCCTGTTTTATGTCCCCCATGAAAATCGTATCTGGCTAAAAACAGAACTAAAAATGTCATTAGAAGGTGATAATATCAATAAAGACTGAAATCAGGGTTTTGTCTAACTACGAAAAATTTTTATTTCCCACAAGATAAAAGCCTTGACAGAAGTAAGACAGGACTGTTTTGTCGTGTGTCACTTTAACTTTCCTATGCCTTTATACCTCATCTGTAATGAAGCAAGTGAACAGGTTGATCTCATAAATCTCTTCCACCTCTAAGGATTTTTGGAATTAAAAAAGAAAAGAACTTTTTTTATTGAGCATACCAAAGTTTGATTTCTCTGCAAAATGGCTGACGGCAAGTGGAAAATGGAAAGGGATCAATCACTTATTCATTTTCAGCTCATAGCAACTACACGGCTGGGGGATTTCTTCTCCCTCTGGCTACGGCTAGTGTCAGACCCATGACTCAGACTGGAACTAGCCCATCTGGGCTGGAAGTACGTTCAAGGTCATTTCATCCATTCCTCTGTTTCTCAGCTTAACTGTCATTTTAAATCTGTGCAATGATTAAAGAGTTCTATTTTTGGTTCGTGTTTCTTCTTTCCCCAAGAATAGACATCTAGTAACCTGATATCGATTGATATTTGACACTTGTGTTAATCATCAAAATCTCAATATTTCACAGAATCAGAAAAATTAGTTGGAGGGGGCTCGGAGGTCATCCAGGGTGAGGGAAAAGCAAAGTCTAAGTAACGTGCCAATTTTTAGACAAAGTGGACAGAAGGTCCACATGAGGCCCTCACCACTCTAATGCTTCTTTCGTGGCTGCCTTCGTACATATTATTTCAAAGTAATCATGGTTAAGTGGTCAGTGAGAGCGTAAATAAAAATATGCTATCCACGAATGCTAGGTAACAAGCTAAAACTAAAGTAAACAACTTCAGTGGGGCGCCCCATATGCAAGCTGACGAGGGCTCATAAACCACTATGATGGCGATCAAGACCTCAAATGCATACTCTGAGCTCATCTGCACAGGCCTGTTGATTCAAGCTCCAGTTGCACTGGGTTACCTATACGGCAGTATATAAAGTTCACCTTTTAAGTTTAAAATTAGTTCCCTTCCCAACTAAAGATAGACCACAGTACCTATTAGAGGTGTGCCCCATATTCTGCGCTTGACATAAGTTTTCATTTAAAGTCCCATAACCATCCTGTGAGATAGATTTTTGTTAATCCCGATTTACCGAGAAAGCAGAGGCTCAGAGAAGTTGAAACAATTTAAGTGTCCAAGGCCACAACTCTAGTGGGGTGCGTTCATATCCAGAAGAGGAACTGCTAAGCTCGTTGGAATTTACGAGATTTGAAGCAGAATCAAGATAAAGGTTCACATTTGTCATCGGCTATTCTGTTCCACTTTTCTCTTGGCATCTAGTAATTAATCACTATTAGTAAATCAACCTCAGTCTCTCCTGACCCTGTTCCAGCTTGTACTTTGCTGTCCCACGTCCTCACTCCGAGGCAACAGGTCCTTAGGGGATGGCCCAGCACTTGGATGTGACAACCCACCCATGCTGCTACTGAGCCATGACTCAAGGAGCCAACAGGTGAAGAAGGTGATGCCAGCTATTGGTGCTAAAAAAGACTCACGCCACGTGAAATACCCTATGTCTATAAATCTCCCCTCTCCAGCTGGTTCTCTCCCTCCCCCGCACCCCCAAGGCCGACTGTCCTCTCTTAAACATTCACACCCGCACGTGACCCCTCTGGGATTTCTTTTTTCCTCTGAGACTGTCCCAAAGGTTTATCCCAACCAGATTTCAGCATTCCTGAGGTGGGAGGGGGGCAGGAACACGAAGCGGTCAGCCTGTCTCCAGCCAAGGGCAGCCCTGCTCCTAGGTCAGCCCAGTCAGAGTCCTTCTGCCACTCCCGCTCCTCCTCTCACTGTCTAATATGCCTTCCTACTTTTCTTTCCTTCAATCTTCACTCTTCACTCTATCCACGAGCCCAGCTTCCTTTCCCATTTTGCCCCAATAAGAAAACAAACCTCCAAGGCAACTCCATAGTAATAGGTCATTTAAAAAATCCTAATACCTGCTTACACCTTCCCTGAGTTCATTCTATACCTTCTCTATCTGCTGCCGCCCTCCCCACTATTAAGCTTCAGCCCATCCAATTCTATCTGCCTCCACCTCAAACCCCCGCCAGCTCAGAATTTCAGATCTGCTTTAGTCACTTGGTCTTCTCATCCACTGACCCTATTATCCTTCATTTTACATCTGTGCCCTGTTTACCACCTGACTGCTAGGCTGACTCCCAGCCTAACAAGCCATCCATCCCACCATCATACTCTTCCTAGGAGCTAGGAGCTAGGAAGGTCCTCTCTGTGCCCGTCCTGACATGATACGGAGAACAAGAAAGGCAGACTCAGCTGTACAACAGGATTCCCTCTAGGGCTGATATTTTGCTAAAATGGCTCTTGCTATTTTGGAATCTAGTACTCACTAAGTAAATAAATTAGCACATATTTTGAAAATGCAGCCTGAGAACAAACACTTGTTTCCCTATCTCCCAGTCCTTCCCCCAGATGCTACATTCAGAAGAAGAGTTATCTTTACATCTATTAAGAAGCATATGGATCTTGGACAAGTTTAACTGAGCCTCAGTTTTTCATCTTTAAAAATGGGACAAACTGTTTTGGTGTGTAGTGTACTGTTTCTGGAACTAAGTTAGAAATGTGAGGTTTGAGGTATGAGTAACCATCAGGATCATATCTCACATCAGAAAGTAAGGCACATACTGATATCTCCTGATCAGTGTAGTCAAACACTACAAAGACTACATTATCAAATGGATAATGCTAAAATGTTTGAAAATAAGGCTAAAGGGCAACAAGTAATTTTTCCACTGAATTCTACTTTGGAGAGAACAAATTCCTCTCATACAGGGACCGAATATTCAGCCTGTAATGATGCAAGCCCTCTTCTGGCTCTTCGACTATGTACCCTTTACTATTTTACTGCTTTTTAACACTATCTAGAAAAATTAAGATGTAGGCCCAAGCAGTATCTTCCAGGAGAAAGTAAACTAATCTTTCCTGATGCGTATTAAAGAAATAAGACTATTTCTAGTAAATAAAAATTCCTATGATTTCTTGAAACCCCACTATCACTTACCCTCACGGAGATCTAAGAGACCACACTGAGAATATAAGATTGAGAAAACAAAGAGCAGAAAATCAACGTGTGTATCAAAGATAATATTAATTAGTTTCATTCTTATCAGAGCATATTGTTGAAACTGACTTGAAATCTTCAAAATAAAAAAGTACAAGAAGATCGGTGCTTACTAAAAAAAAAAAAAAAAGGGAAGGGGCAGGTCAGCAAACAGCCACCTAACACCTAATCTAAAAAAAAAAAAAGTTCAAGACTTTCACCTGTGTCTATCTAAATTTTAATATGCTCTTTCTAGCAAAATTACAGCTTTTTCATCCTCTGCAGTCTTGAACCTCTTTTGTGAAATAAGGTTCCTAGCAAATAATGAAAGGACACATATATATTTAAAGCACCCATGAGAGCATTTCTATCTGTTTATTAAAAATTGTTACAGTCCTTTCAATTTTGAAATTTATCTTCTTCCTAAATTCTTGTGACAAAGCTCATCATTGTTAAAGTTGTAGCTCATTATTTTTCTGAAGCTTGAAAAAAAAACCTAGCGAATATAAAATAGAACCGTTCTTGGTCAAAGAATGTACTCCTTTTCTAAACTTTGAACTTGATGTAAAGGCATAAAAAAGTCACCTAAGAAATGCTCTTTTCTTTATAATTCAGTATAATTTATAATTCTTTAAATATACACATGATAATTTTATTTTTATATGATTCTTTTTTAAAAAGTAATTTTCCACTGTAATGAAATAGCTGTTCCTTCTCCCTAATGGGTATGGATTGGAATGATCAGGTAGAATTAGAAGGAGACTAGCAACAGGAAAACATTTTGATGTATTCTCTCAAAATATTTTGGAGAGTATTATTTAAGATGTCTTTATTCATGTTTCGGTCTAAAACAACAAAAAAAGCAACCAAAACACTGCTATGCCAACAATGGAAAGCAGCCTTAAAAATCAGCTGGTTATTTTCTGAAATGAAGAAGACAGACATCAGCCTGGACTTACTGCACAATGTCAGCCTCATCTTTGCCTGTTCGCTATGGACACATCCCTGTCAGGCCTTGCTTTCTACTCTCCAGACCTGTTTATGACAGGCCGAGGTGTTTCCTATTATGGTGCCTATGTCTGCAAGCACACTGCTTGCCAGCAATAAATGTCAGAGGCTGCCACAATAGGGATTACAGTGCAGCAGACCAGAGATGCTGCCAGGAGCCCAAGCACGACCTGGGTAAAACTGCACAGAATACTCTGTAACAGGCAAAAACCAACAAACACAACCTTTTCTTCCCAGGCTAGCAGGGAAAGTATTCAGATATGTCATTTTTACTGGGAACAAACCTATAAGAAGAATGTTATTGCTAAAACAGGTACAGTGGAGAGAGAACAGCTTAAGGCCATCAATATGACTTGTATAGTTTTTGTCTGTATAAGACAAACTTTTAATTTAAATGAGATGAAACTAAACCCAGCATAAACTATGCTAAAATTTCTGATGAGCATCTATAAGCAGGAAAGAGATTTTTAAGTGTGAAATGATCAGGACTCTTGTCAATAACAGAAAAGCCACTTGCTTGCAAGATATCAACTATCATGTACAGACCCTGTCTACCAATCCAAGGTGAAAAATGGCATTTACTTTAACCAACACCATGCATCCAGTACTAATTTATATGACCAATTACAAAATGATATATTGACACTCACTGGGTTTGGGCTAGAAGCCATGTAGGATACTTCAGTATTCCTAGTGGCTGGGTAGAAAATTCACTGGTTATGTACTTGAACAGTTATTGAATCCATATACTTATCAGAAACACGGCTTGTATTCCGTTAACACATTCAAAGATAAAAAGTTGTATCTCCCTCCCACAATTTATGAATATGAGTGGAGATAAAGGCTACATACAAAACTCCAAATGGTGCAGAGACCCTCTAGGAAATGAACTGCTACGTAAGAAGTCAGGAGATTTCTAACTATAGGTGGACGTGGACAAGTTTTGGGCCTCGTTTTCTAACTGAGATAAGTCAGACAAATGATCACTTCTGCTTCCTTTAGTTCTAACACATAAGGCTTGAGTGTGAGATAAATAATGGATAACAGTATTTCAGTATTTCAGCTTTGAAATACTGATCATGTTAAATACTACCAAAACTACCAAAGAACTAAGTGGTAGGCAGAAACAGAGTATATTTTCATTTTACTAATTTCTATTAATTCCACTCAAGTGATAATTAGAAAAATTAGGATAAATTTCTTCAATTATTTGACCTAATGTTCAGTAACTCCCTTGCAAAGGGTCTGACAAACAATAAAGTTGAAGCTATTACCCATACAGGAAGAAGAATTTTTATCTTCTAAGCCTTAGGGCTTAGATGAGTAAAAGTAAACTTAGTCCCTGAGATTGATCAGTGATGATTCCTACCGCACTGAGATCAGAACCACTGAATGGTGCTTTTCCAGAATCACCACCACAATACCATTCATACAATTCACCCAATGTTTATTGAGCACCTATTCAATATGGCCTTGTGTCCCATGTGATGGGGGCTGGCAAACGAGTAAGACTAATGACCTAGTGTAAATGTGACAGGAATAAAACAAAGAAACAAATATTGTACGGAGAGTTAAAAGAACTGCAAATAAAGTCCTGTAGAAGGTCAAAGAAGGAAGACATTACACCCAATTAGGGGAGGCTGGGATGGGAGATATGGGAGAAGACAGGACAGAAAAGGCTTCACAGGAGAGGTAGCATTGCAGGTAGACCCTAAAGGATGGTTAAGATTTGTCTGATAAAACTTTTATTTTAGAAAAGCTTCAGTTTTACAGAAAAATTGTGAAAGTAAGTACAGAGAGTTCCCATATGCCCCATACCCCGTTTCCTCTATTATTAATATCTTACTTTAGTATAGGATACATTTGTCCCAATTATTGAACCAATATTGATACATTATTATTAACTAAAGCCCACACTTTATTCAGATTTCCTTAGTTTTTACCGAATGTTCTTTGCTGTTCCAGGATTCCATCCAGGATACATTACATTTAGTCAGCATGTCTCCTTAGGTTCCTTTTGACTGTGACAGTTCCTCAAATTTTCCTTGTTTTTGATGACCTTCATAGTCTTGAGGAGTACTGGTCAGGTATTTTGTAGAATGTCCCTCAACTAGGAACTATCTGATGTTATTCTCATGATTAGAGTGGGGTTATATGCTTTTGGTAGAAAAAACTCAGATGTCAGTACCATTTTCATCAGATCATATCAAGGGTACCTACTACAACCTGACTTATCACCGTTGATGTCGACTTTGATCACTGGCTGAGGTAGTGTGTGTTTATCAGGTTTGTCCACAGTAGAGGTACTCTTTCCCTCTTTCCACATTGTGCTTTTTGGAAGGAAGGCAATATGCACAGCCCACACTTAAGGAGTGGAGAGTTATACTTTCCTTCCTTGAGAGCAGAGTATATACATAAATTATTTGGAATTCTTCAGCACAAGGGATTTGTCTCTTCCCCCCATTTAATTAGTTATTCAATAAATTATATCAGTTGAACTCATGGCTATTTGTTTTATACCTTGAGTTGTATTTCAACACTAGTTTATTTTCTTGATCAAATAGTTCCAGCTGGGAACTGGGAGCTCTTTCAGTTTGTTCTTGTATCCCTTTGATATGTTCCCATCAACATGTGTTTGGCCACTTCCTTACTTTCTGGAACTGCAACATGGCTCCAGCCTCATTTCCTGCCCCAGTTCTAGAATCAGCTACTTCAAGGAGTCCTGGTTCCTTTTATTGGAGAATGGTATTAGAAACCAAGATGAGGGTGCTAGATGCGTTCAATGCTACTGGGGTGTCATTGCTTTAGGTTCTCTCGGCTGACTGAACAAGGAAATGTTTGCATATACTTGATGGTAAAGTTGCTGAGAAGTGCCATGGAAGGCTATGTCCTGAACACAGTTTTCTTAACATTAAGTGTTAATAAGAGATTCTGTGCCTGGGTTACTTTCAGTCTCATTCAGAGGAATAACAGGGTGCATTCATTTATGAAAAAAAAGTCACTGGACTATTATCCACTATTTAGGTATTTCTGCTAGAAACAGCTTAGAGAGTTTTAGATACTCTGAGAAAACCTCAGGCCAGTTTGATGGGCTCTACCATAAAATTACACAAAGAAACAAAAGGTAAACTCCATGAAAAGTCATTGATGGGGAGAAGAGCAAATGAAACATTCCAAGAGTCCTATTTGGTTCACATCAACATCATGAGGCCACCATTCTCTCTTAAAAGGTCACTGGAAGCATAAGTCTCAGGATGGCAAACAAACACCTTCTCTAACTCTCACCCCACAAAATAAGATAAGAAAGATGATATTCCTTTATAGATGGATATAAAGGACCTAACATTATTGAGCACCCACTATGTTCCTGACTCTGTCTAGACAATTTCCATCTTTTAATTCATTAAATCATCACAGTAACGCTTTAACAGAAGAGGAAGCTGAAGCACAGAAGGTAAATTGTCCCATTTAGGTTTAGTAAAGGGTGGAGAGTGAATCCAATGCAGGCAGTCTGGCTGCAGGAGAGTGCTCTAAATCCATAGACCATTCTGCCTGCGGAATGAATGCCTAATGAATGGGAAGACTTCTGCTGATGATAGTTGGCATTTTCTCCTCTAGTGGGGAAATCCCGTTAATGGCAGAGAAGAAAAACCATAGGTTGTTTAAAACAGACATACCTTTCTAACCAAAACTGACTCCCCAGATGGTTCTTACTGCCAATTTAGACTAGTACAATGAAAAGTATGCCTATTGTCTGTGAGTGGTAAGTAAAATGCTTTAAGGTGGCGTGGATGAGTATTTTCTCATTTTGTTACAAATTAATTTCAATGTATATTAAAAAAATTAGAACATTATATTAAAGAATAACATTTTAATATTATAATAAAAAATAACTAGAACATCGAATCCATGATTTCATGTAATTCCTTGCTTAAGATGAGGCACTCAGGTGGACATTTAACTTTAAAAAATAAATGCTTTAAATGAACCCATTTAACATATAGTAGTTATGAATGCACACAGGAAGTCTGAGAACACTAATTTTGACTTGTTATTTATTATAGAATAAAGGTCACAGTTTTCTTCTGAAAAATATGATGTTCTTATATTACAAGGAGCATATGACACATAGTTTTTCTTAGTCTCTCCTTTCCAATATAGTCTAGGGTTAGAATAAATTGCACGTAATTTATTAAGCAGCCAGTATATGCTATTCAGCAAAGTGAGCTTTCTATATATTATATCTAATGCTCTTAACAACCTTCAATTTTATTTTCCCCTTTTATTATGTCCATTTAGAAATGAAGAAATCAAGATTCAGAGAAGTGAGGCATGTTCCCCAAAACATTAGGTAGGAAGCAGCAGAGCTAGAATTTGAAACCAAGTCCACCTGACAAAAAACATCTATGTCCTTTCCACTCTACAAAGCTGCCATAAGCATTGGTGTATATGTCAGGAGAAAGAGTAAATACCATTCATCCCCATCACACACAAAACACAGCAAAACAGGCACAAAAAACCCCCCAGAATATTAAACAATAATAACAAAGAAAAATACTTCATGAAAGATAAAATATTCTCTAAGTGTAAAGGATAATAAAGCTATGATCACTGCAGTTGGTAATCCAATTTAACGAATTTCCCGATGAACAAAGCAGAATTTTTTGTTGTTTAAGCAAACTGGAAGGCTCACCCCTCCCCATCCTAATCTCTGTTAGAGTAAATAAAAGAAAATGCCTTCTTAAAATGTCTTTTAAAACTAATGTGAACAGCAAACTAAAGGGCTACCCATGCTCTATTTCCTAGAAAGATCTCAGGCTAAAAGTGCCAATTCAACTATCACAACTAGCCAGGTACAGAGCTAGCCCTGGCAGAGCTACGCTGTCACAAAATAGACTCCAGCTATTTGCAGTTTAAAAGGATTGGTTTCTTTCTGAAAAAGAGAAAATCAGATTCTACATAGTATTTTATGGATCAACTAAAAATCATTATCAGCGTTTCACATCTGCCATAATTATACATATCTTATGGAATAGCTACAATCTATGACTATCATAGGAATCTTCTTAAATTGAACAAAGTCATTACCTATCATCCTTGCTATTTGGGGAAAAAATGTGCTTAATCTATTCATATACTGGGAAAAGTGCTATTTTATCTTGGCCAAGCCTTTTGTTTTGGAAAAAAAAAAAGACATAGTTCATAACACTCTGAGACAAGAAGTTACCGCTTTCCTATAATTAAATCAAAATGCAATAACTGAAAGCAATTTCTCAAGTAATGACTAATTTACTGAATCACAAAAATAGAAGTTTTTGATAATTAAATGTTAAGGATATTTAAGCTTACTGCCACTAAATACTGATACAGAAACTGAGTTGATGACAGTAGAGATAAATAAAGATTTGCTTTAATCTTTACTGTTTTATTAAGTTCAAGTCAAGGGCTTCACTATTCAATGAAACATAAAAATATCTGTTAAAAGTGCTTCCCTCTTTCTATTGTTACTTAAAATAAAAGCAAAGAAAGTATTTTTTTAAACAGTGATCATAAAAATAAGCATGCACAATCTGTCATATTAACTTTAAGGCTCTATATGTAAACAACATAAATCTTTGGTAAATCTACTTTTATAAAGTAGGTGAAAAAGCAGATAGCAAACTCAAAGCATCAGTAAGCTGAATTTCTATATTTACGAAAGATGTTTTCTTTTAAAATTTAGAGTTTTCCTTTAGGTATGCTGATTAACTCTCAACAACTCTGTATGACTATGTCAATAAGTTTTAATATTTTGAAGTAAATGACTGTTATTTGCTATTTGCTCTTCATAAAATTAAAATGCCTTTTCCAACTAGTTTCACCTTCCTTCTCAGCAAAATTAAACATTTATTTCTGTTCTGAGCTATCTTATAATCATGTAATGCTGAAAAATCTTAAGATTTAGCCACTTCTATGAACATTCTATATTCATTCCAGGACCACTCTTGCCCAGAAGAAAATATATCAGCAGTCACAGAAAGCTGTAGTATATGTTACGTATGCATTGACTATTAAAAAGCAGCAGGGGGAGCAGAGTGCAAAAACACTAAGAAAAAGCACCCCAGAAAAGCAACTTAATTTATAGGCAACAGAAACACGATAGAGATCTTTGTTAAAAACCAAACAGACAAACTAAATTCCATATAAAAGTCATGTTCACATTTGCAAAGCTGGCCTACCTACGTACGTCTAGAAAGAACTAAAGAAAAACCTTAAGTCTCTTAGAAGGATGCCTGAATCCTAACTTCAAGGCAGACTTTCAGCTTGAAGCATGGTAGGTTCCAGCAATGCCAAGCCTCGGAACTGCCCCAAATTTAGAGAGGAGAAACAATACATTTTTATAGTAGTATATTTTGGGGGAAAATCAAGATGATTTTTTCTCCTTCAAACATCGCCACACCTACATTGAAGATGTGGTGAAACGTGCATTATTAGGTCACAAGAGAATAAAGTTGCAGGGTTCCACAGCATAACCTTGAGGCTTAGGTCCTAGCCTGCACTCCTCACATCCTCAAGTTTACTTTCTATGAGAGAAAGGTAACCAAAAACACTGTGAAGCTATTCTGCCTTAAAAACAGTCTAAAAAGTTACTTTAGCTTTGCAAAACCTGTACAAAAGGATGGAAATGTACCTACCAATCCCACATTATATTTAATATTTTCTCAAAATTAATCAGTGCTGTTTTTTCAGTTTTAGAATAAAAGAGAAAACGTATTTAGCTGTCTGGAATTCTGTAGCTGAAATTTAAGAAAAGATTAAGCTTCTATTTAGAACTTCAAAATGTTTGTGTCTATATTATACTAAAAAAAGTATAAATATAATTTAAGCATTTTTTACAATACAGAACTGTGCACTAAAGACAGTTATTAAGAACTGTATTATAAAAATCCATGAAACTTAAAACATCAAGTATAAATGACAACTGAATGGTAAAAAAAATATTTTAGCCAAGTAGGCAACCAATCAAGTTTAACCTAAACCTTCAATAATAATACCAATAATGGCAGGTATAGTCCCTATCAGACACTATTTATTAGCTAACTATTTTACACATATTCTTTCAAATTCTTACACTGACCTTTCGAAACAGATATCATTGTGCTCATCTTATGCTAAGGAAACCGAAGCTAAAAAAAGTTTGTCATTTCTCTAATGTAACTCAGCTAGTAAGGAACAAAACCATGATTCAACTTCCAGGTCTGTCTGCCTCCAAAGCTTTGAGACCTCACCAAAACCTCTCTTAACTCTAGCAGTGAGGTTTCAAAGGAAATCTGTACAAATCTTGGGCAGATTAATGGGCTTATTAGTCTAAATGCTGTAGATTTAACCTCTCAAACTAAATGCCATCTGGAGTCTCTTACCCTACTTGGTACAAGCATCCTACATGTATTATAGCCAATGTTGGCAGTGGCCAAAAATTCAATAATTTTCCTATCTCAATACCATCAATAAGCATTATGCACAATACAATCCCAATCAGGAAATACATCTAGTTGCTTCTAAAGCATCATTTAAAAACTGCTAATAGTTCAGATTCCTTCTATTAAGATTTTTTAAAATATGAAGAATTCATTAACCCAATTTGTTAAATGAGTTTGAGGAATCAATTTCCTTCTTCCTAACACCCAAATCCACCTCCATAATAAATATTTTCTCTACATAATCACTTAAAAATCCTGATTTCTTACTAGTATTTTATTGTGTCATTTTAATCTATTAGAGTACTTTTTTTTTAAGCCCGAAAAAGAGAAGAAAACAAAGAAAAACTTCATGACTTTTCAAGGGAAACACTGGTTTGGTTCGAACAAGTACATGTGAAAAGAATGGATGGCAATAAGACTAATAATCAAAAGCAATGTTTCAGATTATTCATTCACACTTAAGAGATGCTCGACAACCTAGCGGACATGTGACGCAAGTTGTCACATTTCCAGTTCAGACTTAGGTTCGGCATCACTCCTGGGGACCTTTAGACCAGCTGCTCCAACTCAGTTTACAGCTCATGTGGATGTGACGTATTTGTGCCCTTGTTATCTGGCTGAAGGGTAACTTTACAACCTTTACCAAGAGCTCTTTTTCCTTCTATGCTAATCCGTTTTCATCTATAAAAAGTCACAGGAGCTTAGCACTCATTTAGAAATGAATGGGTTTTTAAAAAAAAAGAAATGAATGAATTAGACATGAAAAGTTTAATCAACAGCTTCAGCTGAGTTGAATTTTTTAATGTTAAAAATAAGTGTCAAGTGAGAGAGTGTCATGGACATATATATACACTACCAAATGTAAAATAGCTAGCTAGTGGGAAGCAGCCACATAGCACAGGGAGATCAGCTCGGTGCTTTGTGACCACCTAGAGGGGTGGGATAGGGAGGGTGGGAGGGAGGGAGATGCAAGAGGGAAGAGATATGGGAACATATGTATATGTATAACTGATTCACTTTGTTATAAAGCAGAAACTAACACACCATTGTAAAGCAATTATACTCCAATAAAGATGTAAAAAAAAAAAAGTGTCATGTCAATAATCTTACAAGACATAAACACAGCTAGAATGACTATATTTTGAAAAAGTCTTTTCTTACTTAACCTAGATTGCACTTCAACCAAATAAATTCACCTCCTACACTAAACCTGTAAATTAACCTAAAGTCTGAGGGGCCTTCACAATAAAGATTTAAAAAAAAAATCCCTGTCTTTAAAAGACAGGAATTTTAAAAGAAAGAAATGCCCTTAAAAGAAAGAAATCATTTTGACCAATCACTGTGACCTCAAGTTTTATTTTTTCATCTTAAAGTATAGATAAATTAATACTTGACAGTTGAAGTCATTTACAGTACATGATTAGATTTCATGTTAATTTTTAAATTCAAATAGAGGTCTCATCATTAAGAGTATGGATTAGCGGGAAAGTAATTGTAGCTGCTGAGGTTCATTGTGCTGCAAAAGTACTGTCAAATCATCTCGAAAATATAAGCAAAGGCTTGCACATCTTTTGGTGCCTTCTGGTTTCTCCTTTTACGACACAGAATTAACCAGACAAGAGAATAAGAACTCAGGCCCACTGCAGAATGGTCCCATTCGGCGTTTAGGACACTGGAGATACTCAGCATATGTCTACTGCTATTAGGAACCAAATTATGAAAGAACAATCTACATGTTATAAAATGAATCAACGAACTAAGAATTTGCTAGCCAGATGAGAACAATGGCACCTGATGCCACGGCAGGGAGTAAGAGAGTAATAACCCATCATTTTGACGCGGAGCCACACCAAATTTAGAAACGAGGCTTCAATGACAGAAACAAAAAATACAGATTTGATCATCAGTGTGCATATGGGTAGGTCAGTGTGCTGACGGGTAGATTAGTGCCCTCAGATAGTGACTGGGGCGTCCTTTTTATCTTATTGGAAGCTAACTTTTTACTTAAAAAACATGCTGTCTGTATAAGCATTGTCAACAGATAAGACAATCAAGTGGGTGATATGCTATGATATTTTTTAAAGCTGCATGAGAAAAAAAAAGGTGGGATAAAAACTATAGTAAACTAAAAAAAAAAAAAAAGCATAGCTCTCTGAAAAATATGTGCATGTAGATAAACAGTAAAATGGTATACCTTCCTGACCTTGTAAATAGGTGGCCAAAGATCTTTAAATATCTTTAGGAGCAACTGATATTAATCACCACACAAAGTTACCAGTCCTTGCTGGCTAAATCCCTCAGCCACCTGCATCCAACATGCCCATGCCTCCTTTCCTATCCCCTGAGCCAAACAATCATTAAAAACATACATAATCCCAATTATTTCCTTACATAACTGAAGATTGTTTTAAAACAAACAAACAAGGAATTCCAAAAAATACACCAAAACTGACAACACTCTACCTTGCTTTAAGGCTGTGCCAGGCTAAGGGTTGATTCTCAGCCCTCAAAGCTCCACTATCCACCAAGACCAGCACCTTGGCATACGGCACAAATGCCCCATTGAAGCATCACTGTAACTAAATAACCTCAGAAAACTGGACTCTCTCTCCAAGATTCACGGAAACAAAGGCAGTGATCGCAATGAACCTTAACTTTGACGTCCCCTGTGGACACATATGGCCAAGCAAAAAGATAAAGGCTCAGTTCTTACAGGGTACCCTGACACTTAGATAAATGGGGGTTAAGGTTCCAAGTTCAGTGAACTCTTCTGCGTTTGAGTTCAGTAGGTGGTGACATCCAAGGGATTGCACTGACCTCTAGTAACTCTTATTTTCCACTGGGAATCCCAAGAATACCCTACAACATGGGTTGCCTGTAGACCAGACTCGGTTTCTGTTGCAAGGGCAAAGTGTCACTTAGAAGTACCCCCTCCAAACACACACACACACACACACACACACACACACACGGACAATGCCTTGGGGGTACTGCAGTCAAACTATGTCAAAGTTGCTTTTGCAAAATGTTTAATTTCTCTGGAGTGAATAGAAGAGAGAGGGAAGGCATGGCATCAGGAACCTCCTTCTAAGGGAGCCAAAATGCAGTGAGTGTGACAAACCCCTGTATGTATTTCCCCGGGCCACGGGGACTGGTGGCTTCACCAGCGTGGGAATCAGCAGCCTAGGAGCCTCGGTGAGAGCCGAGCCGGGGCTTACCTTGTTGGAGGCCATCTCACTGACGGAGTGCCTGGTCTGCAGGGTCTCTAGCTGGTCCAGACACCAGTCCAGCTCCTCCAGGGTCTCGCTGGCCAGTTTCTGGTAGGCCTCCTCTGCGAAGAGATAGGGAAAGGGGCACTCAGTTCTCAAGCGCTTCACAGGGCCGCCGGCGAGTTCAAAGGGGGCCATCCTGCCGTACCCCGTCATGCTCGGATGCCCGGTGCCCGCACATGAGGGCTGCTCCTTCATATTGACGAGCCGGGCACCGCGACGGGGGCCGGGGCTCTGCTAACGGTGCGGCCGGCCTCGGGAACGCACGCCCTCTCCAGCTTGGCGTCTCTGTTCGGCGTCCAGGAAGGGCGCGCCAAGTGCGGCAAGCCAACTTCTACACGGACCAAAACCCTCAAGATGCGACTTTGAAGAAGTCCTGGTGCCGGAGGACGGCGAAGGGGATGGCGCGCGCGCCCGGGAGCCCGCCCCGCGGAGGGAGCGTCTGGTCCACGGCGCGATCTGCGCGGCGCCCGGCCCCGAGCCGCGGCCCCGCGCCCGCCCCTCCTGCCGAGCCTTCACTCAAAGCGAATGAATCAGCCGCGGCCGGGTGCGCAGCCACCACGTTTCCTGTTTTCTTTCTCAACTCCTCCGGCGGCGGGCGCAGCGCGGCTCCATCGCCGCGGCTTTCCGGGAACACTACCCCTAGCGCCCCGCACGGCCCTTGGCGCCGCCCGGCTCCTCCTCGGCTCTCTCACGCCGAGATCGCCCGGAGCCACGGCCCGCCAGGGGCCCCCGCCGCCCCACCGCCTCGCCTAAGCATCACCCCGCGCGGCCCCGCGCCGCTCGCTCCGAAGCCCGGCTGGGGAGGCGCGGGCGCTAGAGTGTGTGTTAGTGCTGCTGCCGGGGGCCGGGGCGAGGGGAGCGGCGGAAAACCCGGCGTGGAGCGCCCGCAGCCGGCTCGCCCGCCGCCCGGGGTCGCGCCCGCCGCGGGGCTCAGGCGGGCCCTGGGGCGCACGCGCGCGCGACGGCGCACCTGCCCCGCGGGGACCCCGCGCGCCCAGCCGAGCCGAGGCCCTCCCGGTTGCCCAGACGGCCCGAGCCTCCGCGTCTCCACTGTCCCGTGCTTCCTGCGAGCTTTCGCCGGAGAGCCCGACGGGCGGCACAAGATGGTTATTTAGGACCCGCGCAACCGTTTGTGTGGGTTTGGGTTTTAGTGTTTCTGAGGCTTCGTTTCTGAGGGTTTAGGATTTACCTACTTCAAGAGGACAGGGTGGTTGTGCAATCAAAAGTATTTCTATTAAGACCAGACCCTCAGTTCCTAGCCCAGCCTCTGCTAAGAACCATACGTCTAAATTTCGGGATGGACATAAGCAAGCAAACAAAAACATACAATGTTGTGGATATGAACGCCTTAGAATTCACAGATTTGTCAATATGGTGTGTTTTCACATTCAGAATTGTCTAAGAGTTACAGTAAAGGAAGAGCAATGTGAATGCAGCACGCCGTATGGGCAATTTACACCCGTCCTGCATACATGCTTCCTTCATCAGTGGAATTGCAAATCAGGGACCGGGATGGTATTTCGATGCCAATGGGAAGAGTCTGGAAGAGTGTTTCTACCCACCGTGCACAGGAAAAACTACAAACGTGAGAAAATGGAAAGACCACATCCAAAGACAGCGTATGGAAGCAGGTTCTATTTACAAAATTTGACCCTGGGGGAGGTCTACAGTAAGGGATCAATTGCAGAGAACTTCACTATATTAGTGTGCAGGTAAGTGAACCTGTTAGAGGAGGGAAAACATCCAAACTCCCAAGAGCCCATCTTATGAAACTTTGTTACTGTCAATTAGAAAGAATACACTGAAAAGCTTACATGAAGTTGGTGAGATCCTTTTCCTTGGTCTTCGAATATACAGGTATTGAAGAAGAAATTCTGCCCTTGAAATTTAGACTCCATAAATGATGAGTGGCACAACAAAAAATTTCATGGACTGAATCTCGGGCTCCTGGCATTTTCCAGATAGGTTTTTATATAACATTTGTAAAAGTTAGAATAACTTTCAAAGTATTTGTTACATGGGCCATGTGGCTTATTATTATCAGGGATTCTTGAACTGTTTTCTATTCACTTTGGGAACTCTAGGTTAAAAATTGCCTCTTTTATTCCACTTTTTTTTTTTCCTGCACCAATCTCTGTAAATATATACTTTTGGGGAACAACAACTACCTAACCTTGCCAGGTGAATTAAAGTGTGATTGGAGCTTTTCCCCCAACAAAAGGAAAAGCCTTAAAGATAATCTTAAATCGTAAGTATAAAGTATTTTATCTGTATAGCCTTTCCCTGATTAAGTATATAAAACTAGAACATGCTTGTTATAAAATTTGAAACATTACACAAAGATGTAATGCAGAAAGTTCCTTGTAATCCCATACCCTAAAGATCACAAATAATAATTAAGCCTATGACCATAACACATTTTCATTTTACTTAATATCTTCCATATGCAACTATAGTATTACCTAGCTGTGATGGAAGTACATGTACTATATGGTTTTATTTTGGCTTTTTTCTTCCAAGGTATAAAATAAGGATGTAGGAATTTTAAGAGGAAATTAACTTATTTTAGGTGATTTGATTTGGGCTACCCATAGTTAGCTCATCCAATGGATTAAAGATGCATGACCATTGTATCTAGGATTTGTTCACTGCCATCTTTCCAGCCACTGGTTATATCTAGAAGCCAGGAATCCCCTCTCCACACCTCAAAGGCTTGGTGTTCCGTGTTCCTCTCCCCTGCTCTCCAACTTTTCCAAAGTCTGAGCCCCAGGGGGACTTCCCAGTCCCCCTCCCATCTTCACCAACTCCTCAAAGCTTTTCAGAAATATAGGCCTTGGACCTAGCAGGATGTGGCACCACGTATTACACTTCAGTGTTTAATTTTTTTTTTTTTTTTTTTGCCGTACGCGGGCCTCTCACTGTTGGGGCCTCTCCCGTTGCGCAGGCTCTGGACGCACAGGCTCACCGGCCATGGCTCACGGGCCCAGCCGCTCCGTGACATGTGGGATCTTCCCGGACCGGGGCACGAACCCGTGTCCCCTGCATCGGCAGGCGGACTCTCAACCACTGCGCCACCAGGGAAGCCCAGTGTTTAATTTTTAATTGTAATAGTGAAGAAGTAATTCAGTCAAGTTTCAATGCCTGAAGACATTATGTACTTAAATACAGGACTTGCTCTTAAGAAGGCAGTACAGCGACAAGAGGGACAGCTTGTTTCAGAAGGTCTACTTTACGTCCCAATCATAGATTAGTCACTTTGACAAAATCAGCATTTGAGTACAATAAGAATGTGGCCTGTGTATGTATTTTATTTTTTTAAACACCTTTATTGTGTATGTATTTTAAGTTCTAACTACTTCTGCATGCACTGTATAAATCTGGGGAATGAAAAAAGAAAAAAAAAAAAAAGACCAGAGCACACCTACATACCAATAAGTAAGAAAATAATTACTAACAACAGAGCAAAGAACAGTTTGTTCTATAAAACTGTTGCTCAAATAAAGAATTACTGTTGATATTAGCACAGAGCTGAGAATACTACTTTTTCCAAATTCCTAGGTTTATAGGCAATACGGTGAGCCACAGTTTTTCAGGATCAGTGTTAAAGCTTAACTTTTAGGAATTTTAACCCCAAATGTTCTAAAACGTGAAGTAACTGACTTTTTCATCCCCACTAAAAAAGCCTCAATGTGGAGTTGCCAGCTATCCTCCAGGAAACTGAGTCAGCACACCAAACAACACATCTAAATGTCACCAACATTTCGCAGGACAAAAACAGTGAGCTAGTTTAATTTGGGGTTTTACCAAGAACACATACTGCATTCATGAATAAAATACTTTTCTCCCCAAAGAGTAGCAGTCACTGTGGCACTACTTGAAAATATAAGAAAACTCTTCTATTTTCCCGTCCAAAATCTTGCTAAGTCAAGGGACTACAGGGAGAAACTGTCTAAGCAACAGCTCTTGGCCAAATTCCATAAAAGCCAGGAGAGGGCTCCGGAACAGCAACTGAGAGATAACTTGAGCCTTTGGAAGCCCCCTCCTACAGCAGCATCAGTTTCCTCCAAGGCCCCCTTGAACTATGTGACACCCGTGTTTCTGCTCAGGATCTTCTGTGAACAAACAGTCCTCAATTCTTGCAGGCCAGCACTTGGCTTCCGTCATTGTGATGTGATCAAGGGTTCCCCTGACACATGGCCTGAAATGGTGCCAGGAGCTCCAGGAGAAGATGCTGAAGCAGCAGCTTCCTTTTGAAAAGGAAAAAACTAATCGCCTCAGAGCCACAGCAGTGAGCTAGAGGTTGAGGTCATTTTCTTGTGAAATGTTCAGCCGCTTACTCTTACCCACAACTTACGGCGATGCTGACCATTGAGGTAAAAGGATCCGTTCTACATAATGTGTGACTCTATGGATGTCAGTTTCTTTGCCAACTCTTGATTGATTAAAGGTCTGTATAAATTTGTCATAACTCCTAGACAGGCCTATTGGTGTAAATGAAGAGAACAAGTCCAAAAAAATCACTTTACCTTGGACACCATTTGCTTTCCCTTCATTAAAAAAAATAAATACAAACTGTAACGGCTGATTCAGATTGTTCTTTTAAAAAAAAGCCCTTCACTAAACATCTCCTAAGAGTGAGTAATTAAATGTATATCTTCCTAAGCAATTCCAGCTTCTCCTTTCCTAATTCCCACCCAAATTCCCTCTTTGTTCGTAAGGAGGAATTGATAGTGTCTAAAGTAGGTAGAACTGGAGAAAAATGATTTCCACTTCACCATGTATTGCTTCAAGCTAGTCACTCCCTGAATTTGCTACAGTAAAAGATTGATGCAATTTAGCTCTAACTTTTGCTGACTTTTTTTGTCACTACATTTTATCTGATGGGAAATACATGAAGGTGTTGGATACACTTTCAATGTGTACATGTAACAGGTTTAAGCAGAGCTTGCCAGTGGCAAGCTGTCCTCATTTCCAAGTGTATTTCTGGCATCAAGTTCTTGTTTTAAAATCTTATGAAAAATATAAAATTTCACTTAGTACTTCAAAAGACCTCCAAGGAGCAGGTGTACATAATTTTGTGAGTTTTTTTCTATCTTCCCACTATCTATGATTTTTTTTCTGGGTCTGCCTAAGGCTCTAGTAGAATTTTTTAAAGAAATAAATACAAGACTGGATTTCACTGACTTCTAGTACCATGAGAAATTCAACAAACATTTATTTAGCACCAAGTATGTGTCACACACTTTATTAGAGTCTGCAAAAACAAGATGAATGAAGGAATGTGCCCCTTATCGAAGGAAAGCTTAAGAGTCCAGGGGTGGAGATAGTTTCAGCATACTATATTGTAGAAAGCATTCTGAAAGAAGGAAGCACGTAGGCTATGGGAGAATACCAGAAGGCAATTTAAATCAGAGGTGGAGTGGGAGAAGGCTGAGGCTTAAAGAATGAAACAGGAGGTAAGTGAAGGGGGTGGGAAGAGTTTTTAAGAGAAAATAATATGAACAAGCACATGGGCCTGTGTTCAAAAGATGTATGTATATGTGTATGTAGGGAAAGGAACTCCCATGAGTAGGACCCTGCTCAGGGGGAAAGAGGCTGGAGAAATCCACAGACACCGGTCATGGAAGTCTTGTCAGGCACGTGTAGGGGCTTTGGACGGAATCTTCAAAAGGAGGAGCCACTGAGTGATTTGGAGTACTGCTCGATAGGGGATCTGGTTTTATTAACATGGAAAATTCTAGGACTCTGCAGTAAATGGAACTGAGGGAGGCAAGGCTGAAGTCAGTGAGACCATTATCTTCAGCCATGTTATTGGTAGAATAAAATTAATAATTTACAGAATATTTGCTTTTCTGATGATTATTCTTATCTAAAACAATCTCAGTATTAATTTTTTTTTTTTTTTTTTTTTGCGGTATGCGGGCCTCTCACTGTTGTGGCCTCTCCCGTTGCGGAGCACAGGCTCCGGATGCGCAGGCTCAGCGGCCATGGCCCACGGGCCCAGCCGCTCCGCGGCATGTGGGATCTTCCCGGACCGGGGCACGAACCTGTGTCCCCTGCATCGGCAGGCGGACTCCCAACCACTGCGCCACCAGGGAAGCCCTCAGTATTAAAATTTGACATAAGCATATGCTCTCATGACATGTCAGGCATGAACTGAAGGACTGCGCAGTGGGACTTCCAAAGGAATAGACTTCTTGCTCTTAGAAACTACAGTCTTCTGAAATTGTCATCATATTGTATTCATCGTAACTCTATTCACCAGAATTTCTTTCAGGGAGAGTGCAAGAAAGTGCTTGACAAGGCTACTTATTACAGAAGATGGAACTTGAGGAGTACTGGTTTGGGCGGGACTAACCTGTGGTCTCTTCTACATAGGAAAGGGGAAGAATATGCTTGTTGCTCCAGTGGGAACATATGTGGGTGTGTGTGTGTGTGTGTGTGTGCGCGTGTGTATAACAGAAAGGAGTCAGTTTTGTTTACAGGATAATTTCACCCTATAAATCTCCCACTCCCCCCAGTCTTTAATAAAGTTACTGAAGGTACAAAATGCTGAGATAAAGAGATTTTGTTTTGTTTAATCTGAGCTTGGAGGCCAGATTGGCTCAAACTGAAATGTCAGCCTGAGCTGACACTGAGAAGAGACAGAGAAAGAGGAGGAAGCTTTTGGAACTCAGTGTAAGAGCAGGAAGGAATTTTGTCCAAGAAATTGGAGTTTGAGCCAAGCTTAATCAGACATCTGGATTGCGGACTTTATGTGACATGTGAACGACTATAAGGAATATTACTCCTTGATGGAAACTAGAAGAGTAGGAGGTGGTTCCCATCTCCATTCCACTATATACAAGCCATAATCCCTGGCACATCACCTAATCTTTCTTGGACCTTAATTTCCTCACCTGTAGATTGGGGATAATAACAAGAACCTTGTAGATTATTTTAAGTGAGAGACCATGAGTTAAATAACCTTGTGTTGCTTACCTACTAGATTCTTTTCCAGGCACTGCACTAAATGATGGAGATTTAGCAATGAACAAGGTAGTTAAAAGTTCCTGCCTACTCTCAAGGAGTTTATATTCTACTGGTTATAATAATTTTCTTTTCATTTGAATAAACATATACTGAACACCTGCTAGGTCCCAGGCGCTGGGTACACCAAATGGAAGGAAATAACTTTGGGTTTAAAGAAGCTCATAGTCCAATGAGGAAGGCAATTATTGGAGATATGTATGTAAGTTTCCACCAAAACCAGGCAGTAGGTACAGCAAAGTCGGCATAAGGCAGAGATGGGGGACAGGGAAGGTGCAAACGACCACATCTCAGGAGAGATCTGGGAAAACTTTCTGAAAGAGGGAATGCCAGCCTGGAGTCTCCAAGGATGAACTGAAGAGTCAACCAGCTGAGAAATGGGAGGTGACATCTAAGATAGAGAGTAACGTGTCACTGCCAGTTAGAGAACATGGGCCATTCAGGTAGCTACAAGCAGAGAAGAATGCTAAGTTTGGGATCCAGCAATGGACAAAGATAAAGGTGGAGAGGCAGTTATGGGGGATTTAGTATACTATTCCAAGGGTTTATGGTTTTTTCCCCAAGGAGCCACTAAAAATCTAAGCAAGAATGTCACATGGTCAGATTTGCTTTTCAGAAAGATTACTCTGGGAAGTGTGAAAAGAGGGTTGGAGAAAGACAAGACCAGTTAGGAGGCCTAGTGTGAGAGGAGAAGCTGCCAGAAAGGTAGGGAGAGAACCTCTCAGGAGCAAAGAAAAAGAATTTCAAAGGAGAGAGTATCAAGGCATAGCCACTGATATCCAAAACAGACCATAGACACCCACCAGTTTGAGGTAAGATGATATTCATTCCCAATTTATATTTCACCAACAAAGATTAGAAATGCTAGTGAGGAAGCTTCTCTCTGGGAATTTGTTTCAATAAAAGAACAACAAACATTTTGCAAAAAGGCTGGAAAAAAAAACTATTAGAACTATGTATGTTATTTTCATACTCCTGTTACAACCTTAGGAGTCATTTTGATTCCCGTGGGGAGGGGGCTTGTAGGAGGGTATCCGTGTTTCCATCAACCTTCAGGGATGACACAGTCATCTTTATCTCTGTCAGTTCTTGCACAAAGCATTCCTTAAGGCAAGTAAGGAGTTTGCTTAGGTGATCTCTACTTCCTACACAGCTCTGATACTTGCTTATTTTATAACTTCTGACACTATGTTAATCTGGGTGAGGTGTTGGTTTTGAAGTTGTTCATGACTGATTAACCTGGGTGGGGTCAGGTATTACTATAGAAGGCATTCCAGAATTGACCAGATGTCTTCAAAGGTCCCATCCAATACCATGGTTCTGGAACTCTGTGAGTTTAGTTCAACTGTATACCAGGTATGGATGTTTTACGTTTGAAACTGAGATATTTTGAGAAAGAAAGTTATTGATAAATAGAAAGTCTTGCTTTCTCTGCTGTATATGTATACCCTCTGCCCCTGCCCCCAACCATATTCCCATCTAATACTTTGCCAATTGATTTACCAATTTCTTCTTAATTTATACAACTGCCACCTTCAGTCAAATCCTCATCTATATATTTCTAGATTCGTGTAACAGCGGACTACTGGATCTCCCTGGGTGCAGTTTTTCTCACCACAGTCTTGTTTATAAAGTCAGAATAATCTTACTTAAGCTCTGTTTTTAATGTGTAAGTTCCCCACTCAAAATTCAGCTGCACAAACTCCCTCCTTCTTATTCTATGAATGCCATACTTCTTGAGTTCACAGAAGGCCTTTTTTTTTCCCCCAGTGGGCTTTTCCACACCATTCCAGATCCTCTTATTCACCATCCCATCTAAGGCTGCCATTCTTAGCCAATCCTTCCACCTAGATACAATTTGCTGGCTTCTGTCTCTACGACTGTGTTTATGTCACTTTTATATATGTTTCTAGGCTTCTCTACAAGTGCGTAGGACAGTTGCTGACATTTACAGGCACTCAACAAGTATTTGTGAGCAAATAACGAATAAGTAGGCATGCTTTATAACAAATAAGAATATTTCTTTCCAAGTAAGATTTAAGTAGTCATCATGTCCTGGGTATGTCTCTCTAGATGTAGCCATCTTCGTGTATCTCTTATGCTACATCTCTTGCTTTCAAACTGTGTTGTCTGTTGCTAAAGAGTATCAGAAGCTAACATTGCCAGAACTTTGGAATGGTTAATGCATCATGGTGTCTTTTGGAAGATATATTAATATTATACTGAAATGACAGGTATTATGATAAATACAGAGAATGAACTTTATAAAATCAGGCAAAATTTTGAAAGATTCCATCAATATGCAGGTATGAAGTTTGAGGGGAACAAGTGAATGAACTAAAGGCTGTGTGCCATCCATCCTACCAAGATCAAGAGAATGGGTTCCCCATGCAAATCAAAATTGGGAGAATAGCTGGATCTCCTACCTACTTACCTATTCTTGCCGCTCTGAGTTTAGCCAATCTGTAGTGCTCGTGTTATTTTCTAACAGCCATATTTAAATCTATATTTCTCTCTCAATGTAATAAACTTAAATACTGTCTATGGCCTCCCCATTAGATTATTCTGTGTTTTCACTACTTCATCTCCCCCATCCACCCCATCCCCATCTGTTTCCCCATTCTTACACCCCACACATACATACTCTGTTGGTTTTATGCTTTAAAAAATAATTTAGATTTTTTAATTCCAGACTTTTATTTAGATTTTCCTTAGAATATGACCTTTCTGTCTTCAGAATCCTTTCTCAATCTTTATAATTCATGGTCACATTATATCATGTATTTCTTTTCACCATTACCTATACTTGATTCATTGCTCACTATTCTATCTTGTACACTCCATCATCCTTATCTCCCAATCTTTGTTCTGACTTTTCACATGGAAGGAAAACTCCCTTAAGTGATTGCCCATAAAGGAGACATTGGTGGTAGGTATATTTTGATTCCCTGTACTTCAAAAGGCACAATGCTTGTAAACCTTTTTGGAAGTCTAATAAACCTTTTGAGAATCTAAAGCAAACCTCTCCAGAAAACTGGACATATGTTCATATAATCAGAGTTTTTATTTTAAAAGTGTTCACTGGCTTCCCTGAAGTCCCCAAGGACTCCAGGTGGAGAATTCCTTCCTGAATGGAGAAAAGAAAATAATTGTTTTAATCAAAACTGCTCCAGAATTTTTCACTCTGAATTGGTACCTCTGCTGCCTTCTTTGTTTCCTTGCTACCCTTCACTAGGGATACCTAAAGAGAAGTAATGCCAAAGAGACATTCATTCCATTTAAGGGAATTGAAGTCTGAGCTAAGAAAAATATATCTATACAAAAGGTGTCCAAAGAAAGACTAGGCTCTTTCAAATAGGCTATGAATAGGTTTGAGAAGGGTAACTTCTTATGTCCCATGTTTATACTCACTACTTGTGCTATAAGTAGAACATATGAGTGAGAAGCCACGTCAGCCTACTGGTAAACCTGCATTTGTTAAATGTGTATACGTTATAGAGCAAGCTTTAGCACTCAAGATTATATCATATATACATGGATGGTCTACTTGTGCCTGAACTGGCACCACACACAAGCTTAAGTAAAAGAAATTAGCTTCGGGCTTCCCTGGTGACGCAGTGGTTGAGAGTCCGCCTGCCGATGCAGGGGACACGGGTTTGTGCCCCGGTCCGGGAAGATCCCACATGCCTCGGAGCGGCTGGGCCCGTGGGCCATGGCCGCTGAGCCTGCGCGTCCGGAGCCTGTGCTCCGCAACCGGAGAGGCCACAACAGTGAGAGGCCCGCGTACCGCACACACACACACACACAAATTAGTTTTCTAATTGTACAAGACTATCTGGGGAGGTTTAGATTTGGATAAGAAAGCTCTTACACACACATGCAAAGACCCACAACCTGTAGAGTTCCCCATGGGAAGCAGTATGACAGATGGGAAAGAGCATAGATTTCAGAATTTGACTTCCAGCTTTGCCATTGTTCTAGTCATCCTGTTATCTTAAATTAGTCGTTTAAATACCTGAGCCCATTGTATAAATTGGGAATTAATTTTTATGAGAAATGCATGTGAAAATGCATGTAATGCACGTATATCTGACTTATAGCAGGTAATCAATAGTAACTATTATTCTGACCCAATTTATAAGGTTGTTTAAATAAATTCATCTACAATAAGGCATTTCATACATAAAGGGTTACTTCCACTCTCACAGGTTCTCAATCCTAAGCCAATTACTATTTTCTTACCATCATCCTTCAATTATTAACCAGTTCTGTGCTGAACATGAGTGAAGAATCTAAGATCTAGAATAGCCTTCACAAGACCACACCAAATCACGCAAAGTCACTAGCATTTAAAAATACGGGGGCTTCCCTGGTGGCGCAGTGGTTGAGAATCTGCCTGCCAATGCAGGGGACACGGGTTCGAGCCCTGGTCTGGGAAGATCACACATGCCGCGGAGCAACTAAGTCCGTGAGCCACAACCACTGAGCCTGCGCGTCTGGAGCCTGTGCTCCGCAACAAGAGAGGTCGCGATAGTGAGAGGCCCACGCTCCGCGATGTAGAGTGGCCCCCGCTCGCCACAACTAGAGAAAGCCCTAGCACAGAAACGAAGACCCAACACAACAAAAATAAATAAGTAAATAAATAAATATATATTTTTTAAAAAGTACAAATATGTCATTGGTTAATGACAGAACACCACTTACTATGAAGTTACCGGGAGATATCACTCCAACATTTCCCAAAGAATGTTTAAATGAACATAATTGCTATGAGAGTCTCCTTATTAAGAGAATTCTGTGGGCAAACAACATTGGGAAATGTTACATATGATTGTAAGGAGCAGTGATTTTAATGGACATGAACCTACCAAAAGCTAGAAGCTCTACAGCAAAGAGACCTATTTAATGTCACTTAACAAGTATTATTAAAACATATTTGATCTTGGAGTGCAACAACTATAATGTCTTGAAGCACACTTTGGAAAACTTTGCTCTATATCATGTCAGGTGAGTCCAAAAGCATAAACGTAATACATCTGTTCTGTAGGTTCCCATATATTTGAAATCTCCACCAAGGACATCTTCTTTCCCCTCCTCATGCCCTCATGTACTATTGAGAAGTGGCAAGAGAGTAATCTTCCGCTTCCCCTCCCTCCCCCTTTCTCTCTCTCATCCCAGAAAGAGAGCAGTCCAACAATGCATACATATTTATTGAGCCTCTCTGATGTGCTGGTTGCTGTGAAATACAAGAACATGAAAGATTCAGTGGCCTGGGCCTGGGAAGGAACTTATAATACCCTGCTGAGAAAATCAGACACATGACCAGCTGCTGCCTAGAGACAGTGGAAGGTAGCACGGAAATCATCAGCTTGGAAGCGCTACTGTGGCTCAGGGCAGGGAGCAGAAGGTATGGACGGCAGCTAGGTGTGCAGAGTTCCAGGAAGAAGGTGAACGTGGATGGAGGTCTTTGGCGCAGTCTGTGGTTTGAATGGCTGTGGGTGGGAGGACGGAGTCAACTGGCATTCTTTTCAGGTAGAAGAAACAAACATCTGAAGCCTGAATAAAGGTTTCATGTGTGGGTGGAAAATAGCCCGGATAGAGTAGACTCCTTCCAGGGAGCAGGAGGGAAACAGAGTGGAATACTTCAATGTGTGGCCTGGAGCTAATGGATATTAAGGGAATTGCATAAGTGTACTTGTGGCCCAGGAGGATAAAATGAGGAAGGGAGGAGGTAAATTAAGCATCCATTGCAGGACTTCCCTGGTGGCGCAGTGGTTAACAATCTGCCTGCCAATGCAGGGGACACGGGTTCGAGCCCTGGTCTAGGAAGATCCCACATGCCATGGAGCAACTAAGCCCGTGTGCTACAACTACTGAGCCTGCGCTCTAGAGCCTGCAAGCCACAACTACTGAAACCCGCACGCCTAGAGCCCATGCTCCGCAACAAGAGAAGCCACTGCAGTGAGAAGCCTGCGCACCGCAACGAAGAGTAGCCCCCGCTCGACGCAACTAGAGAAAAGCCCGCATGCAGCAACGAAGACCCAATTCAGCCAAAAATAAAAATTATAAATAAATAAATAAAAGAATCCATTGCAGGAGTCCAGATGCACACTGAGCAATGAACCAAGATTTCTAGAGGTATCTATTTTAGTGGCCTCCTAGGACAGTCATGAGCAGTAGGAAGAGCACGACACTGAGGACAGAGACCTAGGCTCAAATGTTGGCTCTGCAACTTAGCAATGTGGCAAAGCTGGGTGAATTATTGAACTTTCAATCTATCAGTTTTTTCATTTGTAAATAGAGCTAAAAATACACCCCACAGAAGATTGAACCCCAGGCCATGTTCCATATTTTATCTGAATTTAAGACTAATTTAAAGAATCACATATCCATATGCCTATTTCGTTTTGTTGGTTTCCTTTCAACTTAAATGCATGATTTGTTTAAAAATTATAAATATTTATCAAGTTTGTTACATGTAACACGTAACAGCTGATTTTTTTTTTTTTTTTTTTTTTTGCAGTACGCGGGCCTCCCACTGCTGTGGCCTCTCCCGTTGCGGAGCACAGGCTCCGGACGCGCAGGCTCAGCGGCCATGGCTCACGGGCCCAGCCACTCCGCAGCATGTGGAATCTTCCTGGACCGGGACACGAACCCGTGTCCCCTGCATCGGCAGGCGGACTCTCAACCACTGCGCCACCAGGGAAGCCCAATGTAACAGCTGATTTTAACTGCATCCATTTCCTCCTCATCTCTTCTTCAAACACAGTTATCAAAACAATTCTGTACATATTTTTGATACTAGTCGTAGTTAGCCCCTGCATCTCTGAAAATTAACACAATGAGCAAGAGTATTCATTGTACCTTTTACTTTAAACTATTAGGCGTAAGAATGGACATGTGGACACAGAGGGGGCCAGGGAGGGTGGGACGAATTGGGAGATTAGGATTGACATATATACACTACCATGGGTAAAATAGCTAGCTAGTGGGAACATGCTGTAAAGAATAGGAAGCTCAGCTCAGTGCTCTGTGATGACCTGAGGGGTGGGATGGGGGGAGGGGTGGGAGGGAGGTCCAAGAGGGAGGGGATGTATTTATATAGAGAGTTGATTCACTTCATTGTTCAGCAGAAACAACACAACATTGTGAAGCAATTAAACTCCGATAAAGACAACAAAAAACTGTAGTTGTTTTATTAAGCTAGATGCTTAAAGCATGCCATTCGTGTTTTATTTCATTCTTAAGATTAGCTTTTGAAAATATATATTATTTCAAAACAATGTGGACACTTCTTGCCATCCTCTGATCTTGCAAAACCATATTTTATTTTGAGTATTCCAGGTTTATGCATAAATTACAGCTCCTTGATTAGAGAAAAAAAAGTTGAATAGCAATTTTCTTCCTATTGTCTGAAAACATAATGACTACACATATATCATAAATATTTTTATAAATTTCCAGGATATATTTACCAGCTAGAATTATTTATTTAACGTGTGGACATTTCACATTGAGTTCATTAAGGGTTTAGATTTAAGACAAGTTTGAGATCCATTAAAATAAGTTGCTGTGGTGTGTCCTTCTGGTGACTTCATATTTTAACTTTATATTTTTTACTTTATATTTTTAAACGGTATTACATACCTTAGCTCTTCTTTTTGTTTGTTTGTTTGTTTTTTTTTTATACCTTAACTCTTGAAATACAACTTTTAAGTTTCATGATTTTTGCCATTTTGCTAACACCACTATTCTCAGTGCATCTACCATTTCACTGGCATTATTTATTTCATTCATATAATTTTCTGTTGCAAAATAACCAATGGAGAAGCTTCTGGATATTTAGGTCCACATTCTAATTCCAGTCTGTATATTTTGTTTTCATAATTTGTCCTGGTGACCTAATAATCATGGCTTCCCAGCTTGAAAGTTCCCTTTGTTCATCAGCTTCAAGGCCCCAGCTAATTCCTTTTTGGCATTCTCTGAGACCTTCCAACAAGTAAAAATTATGGGGAACTTCAACTCCTGTAGAGACTATCATTTTCTTAAAGGCTCAGACTCTACCCATACAGAGTTTTGGGAGAAGATTATATGAAATAAGGAAGTGGCTTTCAAATATTTTTGACAGTGAACCACAGTAAGAAACACATGTTATACTATGACCAGTATACTTGTTTAAAGTAGGAAGTACAATGAATACTATTGTTAATTGTGCTCATTTTTTGAAGAAGTGTGGGTGCTGACTCCTGCTATAAAAAATATGTACAGGAAGGTTTTGATACCTGTTTGTTTTAAAAAGGTAAGGGGTTGGAGAAAAGGAAACCCTCCTACACAATTGGTGGGAATGTAAATTGGTGCAGCCACTATGCAGTACTGTATGGAGGTGCCTTAAAAAACTAAAAACAGAACTACCATATGATCCAGCAATCCTACTCCTGGGCATATACCCAGAAAAGGTGCAAACTCTAATTTGAAAAGATACATACACCCCAATATTCATAGAAGCACTATTTACAATAGCCAAGACATGGAAGCAACCTAAATGTCCACTGACACATGAATAGATAAAGAAGATGTGGTTTCATATATACATACATACACACATACACATATATATTTATAACTAGATAACTATATATATATATAACTATATACCTAGAGATTATCATACGAAGTGAAGTAAGTTAGAGAAAGACAAATATCATGTGATATCACTTATATGTAGAATCCAAAAAAAAATTAAAAATGAACTTATTTACAAAACAGAAAGAGACTCACAGATGTAGAAAACAAAATTATGGTTACCAAAGGAGAAAGGTGGGGGGATAAATTAGGAGTTTGGGATTAACACATACACACTACTGAAAAAAAATAAAAGGTAGGAGGGAGTGAACTCCTATTAAAAGCAACTTTCGTGTGTTATATATAATAGTCATGGCAAAATTTGTTTATAGTCTTTGTTTAACAAACCATGCATTTAAGTGAAAGTGAAAGAATGATATACACACCATATAAAGGAAATCCACACATAATTGAAACACACACACACTGGACACATATTTGATCCAGTATATAAAGAACTGGAATAGAACTTACATGAAATACTTACTCTTACCATGTATGATTCACTCTGATGTTTTCTATTCTATTCATTTTAAGAATATTGATTGTGATCCATGAAACTGATTTTGCAATCTACCAATAAGTTTGAAAACATGGAGGTAAGGAATCATCTAGCTTAATAATTGTTAGTTTTGTCTCCCTCTTGTTTCTTCTTCGCATTTTGTAATAAAAACTCTCCCTTGGGCTTCCCTGGTGGCGCAGTGGTTGAGAGTCCACCTGCCGATGCAGGGGACATGGGTTTGTGCCCTGGTCCGGGAAGATCTCACATGCCGCAGGGCGGCTGGGCCTGTGAACCACGGCCGCTGAGCCTGCGTGTCCAGAGCCTGTGCTCTGCAACGGGAGAGGCCACAACAGTAAGAGGCCCGTGTACTGCAAAAAAAACAAAAACAAACAAACAAACAAAAACTCTCCCTCTACTTTTCTACTGCAAGGGAGATGTAAGTAGAACACAGGGTTCTTTATGGTATGAGCTGTCTAACAAGCAGATACTTCATAAGTCATTTCTCCATACATGTGTGGGGTTCCTTAGGACACTAGAGGCTTACCAGTTGAACACATAAAGCATAGATCACTCACTAACAAGCCTTATAGGAGCCAGACAGATCATATGAATGAATGGATGAATGATGTGGTTGGGGGTACTGAGGGGGAAGCAGGTGGAGACGTCAGAGGGCACATGTGGGAATGATGGCCAACTGTTGCCAGATCTTCAGATTTTTCAAAAGAATCCCCACATTTGGAGTTTTTCTATGCAAAATTTGTTTTTAAAGTTTTGGCAACTAGTTTTAAAAAGTTAAACATTTTAAGGACGGAACAAAATAAAAGTCATAACCCTTAGTGGCCAGATTGCAGCGTCTAATATCTGCAGTGCTTATTAGCACAAGTGACAGAAGTCTTCCTGAGAGTAGTGTTTTAGACAAGCCTATAAGGACGTTATAATTTCAAGGTAGAAAAATTAAGTTAAATGTTTCTGGAATCCGGAAGGCTAATGTAGGGTCACAAAGACTTTTGATTTGGAGTCAAAAGACAGAGATTCCTTACCAGGTTCCAATAATTACTCAGGGACGGTCTTGGCCAAATGATCTCAGCTGTCCATGCACCAACTGGACCCCTATGAGATGTGCTGTGAGGAACTTGGCCTGACCAAAAAGATATGACTCCAATGACCTAAAAATTACTAATGACCCAACCAAACAGGGAGCACTGTTTCCCCAAAACTGCCACACATCCTATCCCTTTCATTGGCAAATGAATAGGAAAAAATAAATTTTTCCATTTGGCCCACATTTTAACTCTTACAAAGAAATTCCCAGAAAACCTAGCTCTTGCCTCAGTTTCTAGGGGTCTTTTCCTCTTTCAATCCCTCCTAAATAATCTTATGTTCCCAAAGCACCTCTTCTATAATAATAATAATAATATCTCTCCTTACACAAGACCATATTCTGGATTCTAATGCATATAGGTCTGTATCTAAACTTCAGTTAGACTCCTGGGATGTCCTTTAAAATCCATCTCACTAGACCCATCTGTCCTCACCATCCCTTGTGGTTGACCCCCCCTACCTCCTGTCAGCAAGTCCCCCCAGAGTCCCACATCTGCACATTTGGTCATATTTACCCCTTGTTCATCCAGTCCTTCATTCCCTCTTTTCTTCCATCTACTCCATTCCTGCCATTCACAGACCACTTCCTTCATGCAAAAGTTCTTCCAAAGGAAGCTCTGCATAGAAGCCGATGACAAGCTCTCCCTAGAAGCAGCAGGAAAGTCTGGGGAGCAGTGATCCTGAGATCACCCAGGGAGGGGGACACTCAGGAGAAGATTTAGGATGATGGGTTCTGGAGCTGGAGGGAATCCATATACTTTGTCTGTTTTGGTTTTACCAAGGGGGTAAGTCCTTTTGCTGGACAAAGTTGGGAAACTAGACATTGTTTTGATTTTATTGACATTGATTCATTCTTGTCTACTTGAAACTTTGGTTCGACTCATTACTCAACAAATATTTGTTGAACATCTGTTAGGGGGTATCTGATACTCTAAGAGGTGCTCAATGTACAGAGCTGAATTCAGATCTCTGGCTTCAGGGAGCCCCCAGTCTAGAGGTGCTCATCCAAAAATGAACAGCGACAGTGATTTCAAACAGTTGACATATACAAACTACTATATTTTAAATAGACAACCAACAAGGATCTCCTGTATAGCACAGGGAACTCTGCCCAACATTCTGTAATAACCTAAATGGGAAAAGAATTTGAAAACGAATATATACATGTATATGTATAACTGAATCACTCTGCTGTACACCTGAAACTAATACAACATTGTAAATCAACTCTACTCCAATATAAAATAAAAATTAAAAGAAAAGAAAAAGAAATTCATGCATGCTAAGGCAGAAGCATGCCAGTCTTCCTGAAGACAATGTCCAAGCCCTCCTCTACTTGGTAACTCATGATCAGAGTTTGCAAACTGGGTTGGGATTTAGGGAACAGCAAGAGTGGACCTGGTGGCTCAGATGGGGCAAGAATCAGCTCGTGGCACTAGGCTTCAGGTACACCAGACACAAAGTCTTTTCCTTCTCCAACTCTCCAAATTCTCTTCAGTGGAAGCCTAGGAGTGAGAGAGAAAAGGAGGCAGAGAGCTACAAGCACGGGGGCAAAGGAGGAAAGGGTAGGCATGGGTCTCTAAAAGTGGAGAAATCCAGCCAACTGGAAGTTGAGAACATGAAGAAGACAATGTTTATGTGAAAAGGACAAGGAAACTGTGGGGGGCAGAGGAGAAAAGCTGGGGCTGGCAGATAAGCCAGTGGAAAAAATCCAACCCTTTGAGAATTTAAAGTTTGCAGCTCGAATTCCCCATTTGCTGCCCCTTCTGCCTGCCCCGTCCTCCTCCCCATGCGTTGGTCCCTGGGGCGCCAGGGTCCTGCTCTCTTTGTGCGGATTGAAAGTTTAGAAATGAATTCATCAGGGCAAGTAACCATTGATAACGTAATTGTCCTTCAGGGTGAGACTGACACTTGAATTGAACCTGGCCGGCTGGCTGCAGAAGGAAGGTGCTTCTTCTACAGGAGTAAAGCCCCTACTGGAGCTCTGAGCTGCCGCCACCCCTTATTCCTTTACTTAGAAACGAGGCTGGGTGGGCCCCGACTCCCCTTAATCTCTGAGTGGACTATATGCTGGTTTATTCTGCGCCACAGAGGGACTGAAAATTCAAGAGAACAGTGTTTGGAGTAAGTCAGTCCTTGTTTCCCAACCTGAGTTTTGCCACTGACTAGCCTGAGACCCTCATATAAGCTAATTCGCTTGTTTAAGCTTGTTTTCTAATTTGAAAAATGCCGAGAGCAGGACCTACATCACAGGGTGATTCTGAAGATTAACTGGATTGCGTGTGTGTAAAAGTAAGTGCTCAGAAAAGCATGATGATGAGGGATTTTAGATGCAGGCACATAGAGTATGTTAGGATTTTCTGAATTATTTCCAGCTCCTTCCAGCGTTTCACTCTTCTCCCAGATTCTATTATTCACTGACTGACTGAGAGGGTCTTCCCAGCCTTTACCGATGTGACTAAGAAGAGTAATCCTGGAAAGTACTCTCAAATTGTTTATCTAATTAAACAAGCAAACCTTTTTAACCCAGACATCCTGAATCTCTGTAGCTTGTCTCTGCTGATTTGGTCAGAACAGCTCAGATGGTTGGGAAGGGCTTTCCAGGTGGAAAAAAAGTAAATTAACAGTCTGGAAAACAAAGACCTCTGAGTAAAAACAGTGTCACTATAACAACCCACTCGCCCCTTTTGTTTACCATAGCGTCTAGCATGAGTAGGGGGTCTGGAAAAACCCAGGTTACCACCCAGCAGGAGTTCCCTCTAAAGACAGAGACTGGCAGATATCATCTTTGATGCATGAAAGCCAACTTTTCGAGTAATTAAATCATTAAATAATCTATTGCCATGATTTGTTTAATACTAGAATGAATTTCTCCAGGGTTAGGACCATATCAATACATTTTTCTATCTCTGGTGCAAAACACTGGTTTGTCACATACCAGATATCCAATATTTTTGTTGAATTGAATTGAACTGAAAAAGCATGAAACAGTCCTTTTATCAAGGCTACCTTTCTGTGATGTTTCCAGAGCTCCTCACACCTCTGAGAATCAACAACTAGACTGTTAGAGAAATATTAACATGCTTCAGGGGCTAGTAAGCCTCATGCTCTGAGATATTGCGTGATTAGAGTAATTGTGCTGCGAAGAGAAATCCCTGGCGTAGTGAACCTTATCTTCAGTTTCCCCTCCTAGTGCCCTACAGAATGGCTTATTCTCTGGGTGCCTAAACACCCCATTTCATTTGTTTGTTTAGATATCTATTGCCCTGTGTTCCATATGGGTAGGGGTTTCATATGTTCTAATTGACCTTGAATTTACCAGGTTTATGTTTGTTATCCCAGCATAGATATGAATAGCATTGCATTTCATTCTCAGAAGTGTCCTGGTGTGGATGCTAAATCATATGGACACTATGGGAGAGTTCATCATACATCATTTAGCTGCCCAGCCCTGCCTCTTCCGGAAGTCTGGGTACCACACCGGCCCAAGGCTTTCCTCTATGGAAGCAATTCTCTCAAATCACCAGAGCATACAGGCGCTTTGAGCCTACTGCTGGAAGAACAGGCACCTCTGTTCAGAGACACTCTTGGCGAAACAACAGAAAAAAATCAGTTCTCTAAATTTAAGTCTTTCTTTCATCTTGAACCACTTAGGAACACTGAGAAACAAAGAATCACTAACGATTACATCCCCAGTTACTGAAATCTAGAAGACATGTCCATTCGAAAACTCTAATCTAGTAATTAAGCTTCTCAGATTAAACTGCACCTTAATAATGTAGCTTCTTTGGTCAAAATCAGTTTAAGCCCCTCTAATGCGATTTGGAATAAATGGACAGACGAAAATTAAAATGTTGGCTGGTCAAGGTAATCAGAAAGCTCACTTCATTCAGTCAATAACAATGGCACTTGAACTGATTCTTTTTACTACTGGGATGTAATTGTTCTTGGCTTTAATTTCTTGTAATGATGGAATGAATTAGATTACTTCATACTTTTAGGAACACTTGGCTACAGCATGTTTCAGTGCTTCCATAAACCCCGCTGGAAATTAAATCAGCTCTGGGACTGTTCATTCTCCCTATTTAGTGACATAGCTGCCTCATGTCAGCAAAATGGGAACCATTATCTACCTTAATCCAAGACACTGCAGTAGAGTTAAGAGAAATGACCCCCTCCGCCCCTCTCTTTTCAGACCTCCCTACTTGTAACCCTCAAATTGTGGCATGCCTGCTGGGACACAATCTTGTTAGAACAAGCAGAGTAATCCTCGTGTGGGACTTTAGGACTGTACTGTGAGTTCAAAATGTACCCGTGATTCAAATTTAGATGAGGGTATGAGTTGGTAAGAACATGAAGAGCCTCAAACAGTCTTAAGAGCCCAAACTACTTTTGTTCTGGGCTACCAGTTTCTCCTTTCCCCAGTTCTAGGTGAACACACCACATTTGAGGTAGGGAATCTATTTCCACACACCATTCAAATTAGTCATTAGGCTAGCACATGTAATCTTTAGACCCTTAGCCAGGGTAGGTAAAATATTCTAGCAGAGCCTAACACGACTTTCCTGAAAACTGCAGCTACTAAGCTCGTACTGTACAAGATCATACTACAAACGATATTGCAAATACACTTCTGCACACTGATGTCAAATACTTAAAACACATGCAACATTATTAACAGGCTACATTGTGGCAGAGACTGCTGGCTGGTCCCTAACACTGGTGCTTTTCTTCATCAGGTCTCTATTAGAATCCCAATTCTAAGCAAATGGATACTCAAAACAGAAAATTCCCAGAATCCTAGTGTTACCTAAGTGACCAAGTCCTAGTGAATGGGTTGGAAGTAGAAGTGTTATATGGAAGTTTCAGGAACTCTCATTAAAAGACATCTCTCATATATCTTTTATGTGTCCTTCTCCATTCCCTTCTCTTTTCTACTGGCTAGAATATGAAGTGGACGGATGGAGCTGGGGTTGCCATATCAGGTCATGGGTTGAATTTACACACTGAGGCCACGTCTAATAGCAACATAATGGAAGGAGCATGTGTCCTTGAAGACTTTATGGAATAGAAGTGCTGCCCCATGAGCTCTGGACTACCTACCTTCCGATTTTAACATGATGCAGAAATAAACATCTACCTTGTTTAAACCACTTCTATTTTTTTTTTTTTTTTTTTTTTTGTGGTACACGGGCCTCTCGCTGTTGTGGCCTCTCCCATTGCGGAGCACAGGCTCTGGATGCACAGGCTCCGCGGCCATGGCTCACGGGCCCAGCCGCTCCACGGCATGTGGGATCTTCCTGGACCGGGGCATGAACCCGCGTCCCCTGCATCGGCAGGCGGACTCTCAACCTCTGCGCCACCAGGGAAGCCCCTAAACCACTTCTATTTTAAATGTCTATATTCACAGCCAAATACAATCCCAACTAATACAAACACCATTAATAAAACTCCTATTCACCTATGATCTAGGACTATAGCTTAGTCTTGTCAACAAGAAGTGTGTTGACATAAGCCAGGCTGAAATTTAGATAACGGATGACTGGTTTCTGGTTTACTCTAATTCAAAGATATTGTGCAGTGATAGATTGTGAATTAAGAGCTTGCTCTGGAACTATCTGAAAATGATTTTGAGAAAACAGGCCAAACAAAACCCCCTGCAAGAACCCCCTGAGCTTCCCCTAGGATTCAGATATTTGCCTTTCCAGCCTAATTTGGAAGCCATTGCAGCCTGGAAGCTGATGGGAGCCTGGAAGTGATGAACTAAAAAATGGTGTCCCCACCATGAAGAACACTGTCCTCATTCTGGGAAGGTTCTCCCCCCGGACTCCCACCCCACTCATTTATACACTTGAACACACGGATGCTTACATATTTTTTCTGACTCAGTAGTCTCTGAGCACACTGCTCTTGTTATATCGTTACAACCTGGAGGATCTTTTTCAAAATTATTTCTTTCTATGATTTGTCATTCAAAGCCAATGTTCTCTCCTCCTGCAGATCCAACAGCATTAAAACTAAATTCTTGTGGATCCAAGTCATGTCTGAAAGGTTTATAGAATGACATACGGTGGTCATATGGTCAGAGAACAAATAATTCTTAATGTATAATATTTTAAAGCAAAACAGTTTATGTGTAAGCTCTGTGAGACTATAGATCATGGCTGTCTTATTTACTACCAAATCCCCAGCTCCTGGAACATTCCCTTTCAACGTAAATCCGTTAAATGAATAAATGAAGAGTCTGTTCAGGGTAGTAAACTTGTTGTTTGCACATACTTGAGACCCACCTCTGTGTGTACATTGTCACTGGATGAACACACAACCTCCTGGACGACTTTGCAGGATTGTGCCACTATAGTGTCCACCACAGTTACCAAGGGACCAGTTTTTCATAAATTGCTGCAGCATCACAACTTCCTCCTACAGAAAATCTTGCTGCCCATTCTAAATACCTGAAGCACTGTTGTTCTCAATTGGATCCCCCAGTACATAGGCATATTGTTGGATACACTGGGGTGGAGAGGGATATACCAGCTCAAGGCCCTTTGGGAAAAAAATTGCAACTGTCAGATATGCGTTATCAAAATTAGCTACATAGCTTATTAAACATAAATCTCAGTTCTATTTACTCACAGCAGTGTAAACCTGCATTCAAAAAAATAAGACAGGAGATAAAAACAGCTACAAGAACCATTTTGGGACTGTCTCAGTGAAGGAATGGCTGTGGTGTAGTTTCAGGATAATGACCACAGGACCCCTGATCTCTCCAAAACCCATCTGGCATTGCCAATGCCCCCTCCACGTCTCTGCTGCTTACTGCCAGGGAGAAAGGCAAGGGCACTGACTAAGTAGAAACTACTGAAATCTTTCAAAACCTGGGGTTATCTGATCACAAGAGGAAAAACAGGGTCAAAAATACAGAAAGACAAGATGTTCTGTCTGTCCTAATGAATGCTAGCTAACTGTAGTGCCACTGATAAGATGCATCCCTAAACAGATAAGATTTCTTTATTAAGGGAAATCTCTATTAGTATTAACACATGTATTTTTCCTAAAACCAACATTGAGTCATTTCCCACATACTGACATACCATGTTTGTTGGCAAAATTTAAAATGTGAGTGATATGACTTTTTTTAGATAGTTGAGTTATTCTTTCTACCAGTTTCAGTATCTGGGTTAGAATTTGAGGTAAAAAGGTACAAAAACAATTCATGCTGAAATATCCAAAGGCAATCAGGTGTCTGATACTATATTATAGTTGTTTAGAAAAGTATACTTGTTTTTTGGAGATATAGATTGGGGAGTTGGAGGATGGAGGGCCATGATGTGTGCAGCTTTCTCTCAAGGGCTTCTAAGAAGAAAAGTAGTGTGTGTGTGTGTGTGTGTGTGTGTGTGTGTGTGTGTGTGTGTGTGTACACAAAGAGAAAGACAGTGATACAGCACATGGGGCAGAGTGTTGACAATGGGTCAATCTGGGTGAGGAATACATATGGGTTCTCTGTACTCTTCACAAAGCTTTCTATTATGTTTGATATGATTTCCAAATAAAACATTTTTTTAAAGAGGCAATCAGAACAGTGACAATAAATTATTTCATGTTTGAACACTCTCCTGCCCCCCCCATGTATAAACACTTCATACTGCACTTTTTTGCCTATACAGTGAGTGCTAGCACAGTACATGAGTGGGAAACTCAGTCTTCCAATCTATTCATGCATTCAAGCTCTAAGTGATTCCAAGACTTTTTTTAGACAATGACTTGATTTTTAAGACAGCATTTTCAAAGATATAATGTAATGACCTTCCTTATAAACGAGGCCACCCTTTTGTCCTTTCAGATTTCGTTGACACTGGCCCATGGAGTACAACTATATGAGAACTACAGCCTTGAAAAAGACAGCTGAAGCATATTGCCTAAACCACAGGCTATGGAAAACTTGGCCAAAAGCAACTACTTTGGACTGCTGACTTCAAACGTGCTGATGAATACAATGAACTGTGGAAGATGTATGATTTGTTTTGAACATATTCACTATGATTGATGGCCCAGATTTGGCAAGTTAGTTCACTCCCAGTGAAGATGAAAGTTTCATTGCCTTGCCTCTTTCAACCTTCCTGTTGAGACAGGTTCCACTCTGATTGGCCAATGTACTAAGAAATCACTTGAAACCTGCAGCATAATGAATGTATTAGCTATACTATGGATCAATGCTGTACATAGTATTCCTGAGTCAACATGAGCTCTTAATTAAATTTCCTTATTATCATGCCTCTGGAAATTTTCCTTCAGATTACTAAACTTGAAGATATGCATTTAAGTGTCAACCAGTAACTATGCTAGTAATTTTCTAAACTGGGCCAGGGCCAGGGCCAGGGTCAGGTTAGGAAGTGATCTATTATGAATGGCAGGTCATAAAACTGATAGATGTGATCAAAACTACCCATAAATTGATTCAAACCATTTTTGCCTCAAGTTATCCCGTCACCTAGAGTATCTGCCTCGGAGCAAGCCAATTTCAGTTATTGCCTTAAAAATATAAGAGAAGATAAAAATTGAGATAATCAGTTTATTTGGCAGTGGCAGAGGTATGGGGAATGAAAAAGAAAGTAAAAAATGAGTGAGAATCAGATAGTATTAGTTCTCTAGAATGAAACTGGAATTCTTATTTTAAATTGATGAATATCTTTCAGAAATACAAAAGAGACAGAGAAGGAATAAGAACCTAATTCCAAGGTAACTCCAAGGAAGAGACCATTTAAATTAAAAATCTGACGTGGATGGTGGCCAGAATTCAAGTGTTTGGTTGTTGTTATTAATAAAGAAACATGAGACAATATATATGTTTTCTCTTGTTACCTACCAGTTCACAAGAGGAAGGAGACGGAAAGAGAGACTGACTGACTGACAGACAAAGAGACAAAGTCTGGAAAGAAACAAAAATCCAGCTTTAAGATCCCTGTTATATTTTAGACCCCTTTCAAAATATCATATTTTGCTAAACTACATTAGATATGTGTTTTATTTTTTCAGTCAACTGATAGGCCAACTGGCCGAGGTGACATTTGCATCCTTGGTACTCTTTCAGGTGAGTTCTATGGGCTACCATAAGCAAGTCCTAGCCAAGCTCTCATTGGTCCATTTGGGGCCAGGTAGACTACATTGCCTCCTAAAAGAAACCACACAGCCCTGATGCTGGTCCTACTAAAGTGGAGTCTGCTGTCAGGTCCTAAAGACTACCCATGCCCCAGTATTTTATCACAATGAGTCAAATGGGAATGAAATACTCAGAACAGGCCATGAATCTACTGGCAGTGAAATTTCAACATCCTGCACAACATGGTGATTTGTTAATTCAGACTGGGACTCTTTTTAACTAGAGTTTGTTACTCCTCTCTAAAATGTCAATAAACCATCTGTTTTTATTCATTCACCAAATAACTTTTTTTAAAAAAGTATTTAATCAGAGGATCAGCAATATATGGATCTTATATATATATCTTATTATTTTTATTATTATCTTATATATATATATATCTTATATATATATCTTATTAGTGATAATCCCTTCTCCAAGCTTAGTTTTTTTTTAGGCGTTAGCTTTTTTTCTATCCTTCCAACAAATAGCCTGACTTCCAAGTGTAAGGAGTATTTCAGTTGTAGAAACGTCCACAGGGTCTCCGACTTTCCTTAACAATAAATAAATAATTAAGTTTTATTAAAGAAAAGAAAGTCAGAAGATTCTATGCTTGCCTTACACACTGACTTCAAGTTTACCCACACCCAATTTTCATATTTTGGAGATTTCACTGCTTTCTACACATGGGGCTCCTTTTATTCCCTGGCCACAAAGGATAAATGCATTCTACTTGCTATATCTATAATGAAAATAAAATATCACACACCTATCTTTGCAGAATAAACATCTTAAGTCTAAAGTTTCCTTGGAAATAAGATCAGGAAATAATTGTCAAGAGACTATACACTAATAAAATATTGTGTTAAGGAATACCAAATAATCTGAAAACCTAGACATCCTGTTCCTTCCTTTGACTCATACTGTTTTAATAATATGATATTACATGTATTAGTATTTGGAAGCTACTGAGACTTCATTATAATATTGTCTTTAGGATATATGATTTGAGAGTCTCTTATAAGAAATTTGATTTTATACCAATTTGTTTTGTCCCGTAATAACTAGATCTCCTTTGATAGGATCTGAGAATTAATATTCCTATCTCACAAAGAATACAAGAGGCCCGAGCAGATGGAGTTTCAAAGGTGGTCCCTGTCAAAGTACTTTTACCTCAACCAAAAATGTCCCAATTCTTCCCGTGTGCTTTTCGGATTCTGTTCTAAGAAATATACCTTCTTCACTCTCCTAATGGAAAACCACTGATTCATTGATTCATTCAACAAACATTTACTCAACACGTAATATATACTAAACACTGGATAAGATGCTGGACATGCAATAATGAATAGATAAGTTCTTGCCCTTAAGAAATTCAGTCTGGTCAAGAAGTGAAGAAAGTTAACAAACAATCCTAGTGGACCACTGAGGAGGGTTCCGACAGCACATTCAGAACACAGAGGCATCTAACTTATTCTTGGGGGGCTTCCTAGAGGAGCTGATTCTTTTTTTTTTTTTTTGTGGTACGCAGGCCTCTCACTGTTGGGGTCTCTCACGTTGCGGAGCACAGGCTCCGGATGCGCAGGCTCAGCGGCCATGGCTCACAGGCCCAGCCGCTCCGCAGCATGTGGGGTCTTGCCGGACCAGGGCACGAACTCTCAACCACTGCGCCACCAGGGAAGCCCGAGGAGCTGATTCTTGATACATCAAAAAGCAGGAGGGGCGCAGTGGTTGAGAGTCCGCCTGCCGATGCAGGGGACGCGGCTTTGTGCCCCGGTCCGGGAAGATCCCACATGCTGCGGAGCGGCTGGGCCTGTGAGCCATGGCCGCTGAGCCTGCGCATCCGGAGCCTGTGCTCCGCAACGGGAGAGGCCACAACAGTGAGAGGCCTGCGTACCGCAAAAAAAAAAAAAAAAAAAAAAAGGGGAAAAAAAAATGCAGGAATTAGGTGCAGGGAAGAGGAGCAAGGGTGGAGTGGGGGAAGGAGTGGGGAGGTGAGGAGGGGTCCCAGACAAAGAGAATAACATGGACAAAGGTGTAAGTCATGGGAACGGTGTATTTGTTGTAGGAGAGGGTGCACGTGTGGGAGAACATTTTAAGTTGAGGCTGGAGAGGATCATGCGAAATGAGTGACTAGTAAAGGAAGCTGGTCATCTCCCCAAGTGGTAGGAAAGCTTATTTTCAAGATACTGATCCTTCTTCTTTTTCTTTTTCATTCTATGGAGAAAAGAAGAGAAAACATGCCTTTACGGAGAATGAGTTGCAAGGAAGAAAACAGCCATAAGTTTCTGAAGAGAGAAGAAGATATATGATCAACATCTTGTCCCAATCAGGACACTTTTTTATATACATATAAATTTATTTTATTTACTTTATTTTTCGCTGTGTTGGGTCTTCGTTGCTGTGTGTGGGCTTTCTCTACCTGTGGTGAGCGGGGGCTACTCTTCACTGTGGTGCGAGGGCTTCTCATTGCAGTGGCTTCTCTTGTTGCAGAGCATAGGCTCTAGGCGTGCAGGCTTCAGTAGTTGCAGCGTGTGGGCTCAGTAGTTGTGCCTTGTGGGCTCTAGAGCGCAGGCTCAGTAGTTGTGGTGCATGGGTTTAGTTGCTCCACAGCTTATGGGATCTTCCCGGACCAGGGCTTGAACCCGTGTCCCCTGCACTGGCAGGTGGATTCTTAACCACTGCACCACCAGGGAAGCCCAAGGACACTTCTTTTTGAAATGCAGTAAGTTATCACATACCTTACCCACATTTCTAGCCTGCATGATGGTGTTGAAATATTGACTATGTTTCTGATATAGTTTCTGAATGTCACTGCAGGGATGAATAAGCCCAGCAGACTGGAATCATATGGGTTTGCCATATGACACTTTTTTTTCCCACATAAGATTAGAGGAAAACTGATTTCACTAAATTTCCTGCCTTATTTGGGTTAGAACTGAAGTCTGTGCCATTATCCTTTTGCCTATTCTTTTGTATTAATATTAAAAATCTGATGTGGGATTGTGCTATTATGGAAGAAATAATTTAATACTTTTTGTTACGTCTTATTTCTAATGGGCTTTAATTTTTTTAAAAAAGAAAAATAGGACGTGGGTTTTCTTTACAAAAAGCATACTATTTTTAGACTTTAAGGACTTTCCAAGTAAACATATATTTCTCAATTTACTCTAAGGAAATTGTAAGTTAGTACCTAGAGGCCAAGTACCTTGTAATTGGTGCAATCTTTTATAATACTCTCTGTGGTCAGTTTTTAATAACTCAAAATTTAAGAAAACTTCATAAGACTACTAAAATAAAGTTCTACTGTAGAGCCTATAGTGAAAAAACATGAACCACACTGGCTTGACGTCCAGAGCTTAAAACTGTCTATTTGAGTTCTCGATTAAAAACAGCCTAACTCTGTAATAACCTATATGGGAAAAGAATCTGAAAAAGAACAGATACATAAATATGTATAATTAAATCACTTTGCTGTCCACCTGAAACTAACACAACATTATGAATCAACTCTATTCCAATATAAAATAAAAAAATTTTAAAAAGAAAAAAAATCCAAATGTCTTTGTATGTCTTGCAATAAAAAAAAATAAAGTATATTAGTTCTGTCCTCCTTAAAAAAAGAAACAACAGCCTATATGTAAGAAATACAAAATCCAACATCTCTATGGCTGAGTATTCTGAAGTCTCAGTCTCTTTGTTTATAAGAAAGTAAAACTTGCCCCTAACCCACACTGCCAGCATGCTGAGATTCTGTTAGGGTACAGATTTCATCTGGGTTAACATGATTGTTGACGTTGATCGTATATTTCACATTAGTTTAAGAAATCACTGCCTATTCAGACAATGGGGACAATGAAAGTAAAAAAAAAAAAAAAGTAGGGCTTCCCTGGTGGCGCAGTGGTTGAGAGTCCGCCTGCCGATGCAGGGGACACGGGTTCGTGCCCCGGTCCGGGAGGATCCTACATGCCACGGAGCGGCTGGGCCTGTGAGCCATGGCCGCAGAGCCTGCGCATCCGGAGCCTGTGCTCCGCAACGAGAGAGGCCACAATGTGAGGGGTCCTCGTACCGCAAAAAAAAAAAAAGTATTATTTTGCTAGGAGTTGAATTTCAGTCCTTCTGCTTCATTCATTTGTTCATTCAGTTGTTAGCTAATTCATTTATTCACTCAAAAATATATATTGAGCAATTCCTGTGGCAGACACTGTGACAGGTGTTGGATTCAATAATGAATAAAACATATCTGGTTTAAACACCTTGCCCTGTGGACTGTAGAGTCAAACAAGGAATGTCAACAATAAATGAAAAATTTAAATCTGATTAATGTTATATGTAAAAATGCCACCCCCCCCAAGACAATTTATTTTCCATGAAGGAATAAAGACTCAGTCTAGTGAGGGAGACAAGCATGTTAACAAACATAAAACAAAATGATTGGTAAGTGATGCAGATTTCAAAAAGAATGGGCTTTAGGCTTTGGATTTCAAATCTCACTATAGTCTGTCCTCAGTATCCACAGTTTTCACATTCCTGGATTCCGTCAACTGTGGATCAAAAGTATTCACCCAAAAATGTCCAGAAAGTTCCAAAGAGCAAAACTTGAATTTGCTTCACACTGGCAGCTATTTACAAAGCATTTAGATTGTATTAGTTATTATAAGTAATCTAGAGATGATTTAAAGTGTAGGGAGGATGTTAGGTTATATGCAAATACTACACGGTTTTATATAAGGGAATCGAGCATCCACACATTTGCTGAGGGGTGTCCTGGTACCAATCACCTGCAGATACTGAGGGACGACTGTCTCTGCTCTTGAGCCACTTACTCAAGTCTTCTCAGCTTCAGTTTCCTTCTCTGTAAAGAAGAAAACTACCTTGCTTATCTGATAGATAAGAATCGACTAAAGGGCCAGGCGGCTGGTTAAATTGCAGGTATTATGATGTTATATTCTGGAGTTATGGAAGTTTTCACACTGGAGGGAACATTTCAACTTGGTCTGGAATAGTAAGTAAAGTTTATCAGACAGAAAAAGGTTGTTAGGGTGTTCTAGAAAGAAGGAACAGAGTGCAAATTCGAGTGGCTGGAATTAAAATGGTTTCTTGGAGAAATGGCTGGATGATCAGTGCAGCTGGAGCATAATGTTATATAACTAACCGCCTTTCTACCTCTTCTTTCAACTGATAAACAAAGGAAAGCATCCTAAAAACTAACTTAAATCCTTCTTTCTCCTTATCTCGTCTCCATTCCCCATACCATGGAAACACAGACCTCTTTTATAATAACCCAGTGTTACGCGGCTTGGTATATCAAGAGTAGCAGATTTTACGGCATTGGATAAAACAGAGAAAGAAAAGTTAAGAGCAAACACATCCCATGTGAGAGTCTGGATGCTCCAGCAGGTCCAGAATATGCAATTAAAGGACCAAAAATTGGTCCAGGAATATTTCAGTGGTGCTTCTACCATCATCCTAATCATTATTTTCTACCTTAATAAAAACCCATCCCTTATCACATACACTATTTGTGGATTCTGTTCCAAGACAGGAAGTTCATTTTTTTATCCAACGGGGAAGCCCTCTCCTTCTTCCCTGGGAAATTCCTGGGCAATCACGAAAACAGCAGTCACTGCAACACAGGGCACACTTGCACAAGCCTCTGGTCCATGGTGCTGGAGTGACTCACGCTTCCAGATGGCCTTGTTAGGTTAGCCTTCATCCAGATTCCACTCTTGGCACCATTAACCTGATCCGGCATTGTCTCAATAAATAACTTTCTCTGTTATAAGGACTGGGGCTTTTACCCTTCTGAGAATAAATGTCCAATATTTTGCTGGGGTGAATGAGGCACTGTCACACCGCTCCACAGAACATATGATGGGATCTGCACGTCTAACCGCTTCTTAAACAGTTTTAGACTTTACACCACTTTCTTAGGTACTGGGTACGGCTGACTTTTGTCTTTTGGCTGTTTGGCACTATTAGTGGGATTGCTCTTTCTGCTTTCCCCAATGCTAGCATAGGATTCAGCTTTAACTGTTTACTAAGGCAGTTACCACTTGACCATTTGTTTTGAGCTTACAAAATTTTGTTGTTGTTACTCCTTTCTCACTTTCTTTGTCATTGTGGTTTATGCTTATGGTTTTCAGAAGGTAGAGGTGTTAAATGAATGTGTTAATTGCTCTACCTTTATCCAGACATCCCAATTTTTTCTTTTTTTACTATTCTAACTTGTCATTTATATATTTTCTTTTGTGAATTGTCTGAACACGTCTCTGATGATTTAACATCAAAGCTTTTGTGTTTTCCTTACTTATTTGCATGAGCTCTTTGTTACTGTATTAACCAGTGACCTCTAATATCTTTAGTTCAACTGATCTCAAAGCTCACTGAATTATCTGTGGTACCTGTGGTTTAGAACGTACACAGGTCATGTATTGCTTAGATGGAACAGATGTAATGAAACTTACTATGAATATTTCACCAAAACACATGTTTGTAAAATCATATAAAGAACAACCTTCTATCACTAGGCTTTACCCTTATAACAGGCAAATATTGACCTCCAACTGTATTAATTCAATACAATTCCATGGAACATTTGGGATGTATGAAGCACCACATCCTGGAGAGTATAAATTTCAAGGGTCTGAGTCCCTTCCTTGCAGGATTTTTCAGGAGAAGACAGATCAATAAATAATTATAAAGCAATGAAGGCTCATGTATATCAGAAGCACAAAGCTGAGGACAACTCCCTTGATCTGTGAGTTGAGGGAAACTTGGGAAGACTTTGGCGCTAAGGAGGTGGATCTTGAAAGATGAGTGGTGGTTTTGCCAGGCTGCAAAGGTGACAGAAGCCTTCCCAGGCTGAAATAAGAGAATGTGCACAATGTCACAGATGTAAAACAATGTGTATTTAGGGAATGGTGAGAAGTCTTTGGGGGGGTTGTTGAAGGTATAGAATATAACAAGTTGACACTAGACAGGATTTTAGAAAGAGAGTCTAGCCTAACCCCCTCAATTTTACAGACTGGAAATCAGTCCTAGAGAAGTTACAAGTTGCCAAGATTCTCCTCTCAGTGACAGAAACAGGACTAGGACATTATGTTCTGATATTTCTTAGGCATTTTTTATCATATCACACAGTTCCTTACGTCTCATTGTAGATACAGATTATTTTCCTGAGAGCAAGTATAAAAAGAACTGATCAGAAGATCCAGGAGACACAATTAGCATACAATTCTAATCTATTGCTAGTGGGTCCTTTGTAATGCTTTGTTGAGAAGGATTCTGAGGTCTACAGAAATAGCACGATTTCTTAATTATGTATATCTATGATGGGTACAGGATGAGGGAAATGCCACACAATTATTTTCCATGTATAGGAACGATGTAATGGGGAACAAGAAACGGAAAATAAGAAAGAAAAGAGTACACCACATATAATTTATGACTAATCTCATTTTGGCTTAGTTTATCTTATCAAATTTATTCTTTTGAAAAAGTCATTAAATGTTGGGTTAGATTACCTGAAACCTATCCCTTTTCAACTCATTTCTTGTTTTAGTTTGCTCTTTGGGACAGTGGATAGGCTTACTATTCACTATGAGATTATGCAAAACTATTCTTTAATCACCTTGATTGCTTTCAAATAGAAAGTGTTATTTTTTTAAACTTTCAAATTGTAGGTATGTACATTTGTTGCAAAGGAAACTCATTCTGTCAGATTTTGTTTATCTTCTGACTTAAGTAATTAGGTATTTATTAATAGACTGCATTTCTTATAAATAAAAAATCACAGATTTTCTTCAAACATTTGCTTATTTGGAATCAGGTACAAAGAAAAAAATTTTCTATCATATGGAATTATTTCAAAATCTATTATTACTTCTTACAAATATAGAGCATACAAGAGATTCTCACCATTTTTCCAAGATGAACATTAGGAAGACATAAAAGTTACCTTTTAGAATATTATTTTATTTTTTCTAAACATTTCCCACAACCTACTTTTTACCCATATTTTTCAGTTATAAATATCTGTTTGTAGTCTTTAAAGACCCATACCATTTTTTTCTACGTGATTTAACCTAAAATGACATTCTCTGTAAATGAGGTAATTTATTTCTCCATTTTTCTATTTCCTGATGCTTGGCAGTCCTAAATGCCATTGCAGATCCTTCCAGAAAGCACTTTGCAAGAATCGTACTTTCCTCTGGAGCACTGGAGCAACCTGCTGAAAATTCTTGGAGTAAACCAGAAGGAAGGCTAAAGAGACAAAAGAAAACTATAGCTTCCCTAAAGTTAATCAAACAGAATCCCCTGGCTCACTTTCACAACCAATGTAAACTAAAATGGCCACTTCACAACAGTAATTTCTATTCTACACAGTACATGCTTCACACTTTTATAAATAGGAAAACAACACATTTCTCCAGCTGTAAGTGGAGCTTCTTGGCAAATAAAAGAAAAACTTATTCCCATTAGTAAAACTGGAGCTTAAATCTAGAGAACAAGTACTTTAAAAATCTAACAGGAAAAGTCTCTTATTTGTACTCTGTGTAAGCAATTAGGTTTGAGAATATTCCTATATAATCACAGAAAATACCAGCTAGACTGTTTAAAGTCTTCAGTGACAATAAGAGACACAGAAAAAAAAAAATCTAACTCCCCCAACAACGCAAATATGGAAGCTAGGAGCACCTGGTGACCATAAAGGCATACCTTTACGAGTCTGACAATTTACATACAGTTCACACAATCAGCAAGTTTGATAAATATGATTATGACTCTCAAGTTGAAACAAATACTCTTTCCTAGGAGCAAAGAATTGTTATTGAGCACATGGTATTAATTTTCTTGCCAACTTATGCTTATAAAACTGAATCAGTGCTTAGCCTTAAAAATGCCAAATAACTCAGATTTTAGAATCATATATACCAGCTAATCTGCTCTGTTTCTCCCCACCCTGTCATTTCCCTCTTCTAAAACTCAAACAAGATAGTATGATTGACACAAATAAAAGCAAAAGCCATATCTTTCTTACTGCTATATGGTCTTATCTACAACGCAGCATTTCTATATTTTACAAAAGATACCATAATTTGAAGCGATAATATAACCCAAAGTACTAATCTACAACATATGTATTAGGTGAAACATACTATTATTGCTGGAGTTGCCACCAAGATGAAAACATGCTAACAACTAAATATAGGTTTATTTCCAATCTGGTGTTAAGAGCTAGAATTTTAAATATAATAAAAGTTGGGTTCAAAACTGCATGACTATTGGTTAAGTTATTTAAGTTATTTAACCAGGTCTCAGGTTTCTTATTTGTAAAGTTGTGACAGTTTTTATAGGGCTCTTCTGAGTATTAAAAAGGCATTATATACAAAACTCTTAGCATAACGTCTACATAAAGTTAACAGTTAACAAAACGATAACAAATACTGGCTAGCTGTTAGAGAACTGAAGTTTTAAATAAATGAAGGAGTTGTCCTTAAGGTGCATTCAATGCAACCATGATTTTTAACAATTCTTTTTTGTCATTTTGCTTTCCTAGGGGAAAAATTTCCCCCATTTTTCTCCCATTTGTTTTGAATAGTACAAGAGAGTTGTAGGCAGCTGGAGCAGTTACGCCATACCGTACATGCATAAGTCCGACAGCTGATTTTCAAGATTTGGCAAGAATTCCCAATAATTTATTGTCTCAGACACACCTGAGGGCTACCATGTGCCTAGGATCAGTCAGTTGCACTAGGAGACTGCCTCAGGGCTAGGACAGGAGACTCGAGATGGCATCGGCCAAGAGCCTGCCCTCCCACCCATCAGACACCTGCCCCTCCCCCACCCTGAGGCAGCGACGTTCCACCTGTAGGTCAGAGGAGGTGTTCTTTCTTGCACAAGAAGAGCAAAGCCCAAAACCATCTTGGTAGTGTGGGTTTTTACCCAAACTTCTTAGCAGCCCTGAATTACAAAAAATATTCTACAGCAGAGTTGCTGTTTCCTGAGTGAGCATCTGAATCTTCTGTGGAGTTTGATGAGACCTAGGGGATGAATATTCTGTCCTCCAGAAATATCTGATTCTATCTCCTTTAACCTCTTCTTCTCATGTCCATCTCCCTGCTTGTCGTCTTTCTTTCCATCTTTATAACTAGTTCACAGATTTAAAACTCAACGCAACAAACAAGCATGCACACAATGCTCACTGCAGTACATACTGCCTGTAATACAAAAAAATGTCCATCAATAGGAATATAATTAAATAAGAAATTTGACATACATGGTATGTGGTGATTTAAGAATATTGGCATAGATTTATATGTACTGGAATGTAATAATACATATTCTCCAAAACATATCAAACACAGGTCAGTCTTAGAAAAGCATGTGTAGTTTATCACTTTTGATTTTAAACATTTCCACAATTCAAATAACTGAATATTCAGCTAAAAATTCTGGAAGGTTATACACCAAACTGTATCCATCGTTAAGTGGTTCCTTCAAGGAAAGCAAGCCTAAAGGAGCATGGAGGAGGCCTTTCCCATATTCCACAATGTTTTAAGTATTTTACGACATAAAAGTATTTATTTATTACTTATGTAATAAAACTACACATTGAAAGACAATCTTATGGTAGGAATATTAGGAAATATAGAAGAAGTAGAGAAAATAAAGAAAAAGCACATATACTTACTTCTACAACCCAATGTTCATTACTATTCAAAGTTAATATTTTTTCTACACATATATGCACACAGTAAATTTTTAAGCATAACTGGGTCTCATCTCATTGACCTGATATTCTAAAATGTTTGAAATATTGAAAAAAGTTGATTTCTGTAAAGAAGCAGTATTAGGAACTGTTGGCCAAAGTAGGCTGTGGTTTCTTTCTGTACAACTTAAAGCTCAGCTGAAAACATGATGCATAGATGGTGTTATAGTCACACACACACACACACACACACACACACATACACACATGTTTTCTATGTTCCCCGTCCCAGTTGGGTTAGGGAAGCTGAAGACTGCCTGGAAGACTGCACTGTCTCAAGCTACTGACCTAATTCCTAGCGTTTCAGTCCATTTCCTGCATGACCTCAGAATGTGTCATTGTAAATTCCTTAATAAGACAGCAGTTGCACATTTTGGAATGTGGATTCTGATACGTGGTTCAAGTCAATGTTACGGACGCTCCACTGGACCTCTGTGGGCCTCAGTTTCCTCATCTCTAAACTGACCTCTACAGTCCCTTCCAGTGTAAACAGTCTGTAATTTACTAAAACCCACAAAGAATCATGCGGAAGTGTCCACCACAATATAGCCGGCTCTGAGTTCTTAAACTAATCCTCAAAGCTGAACTTCCTGCAAAAATGACTTCACTCCTTCATGGTGTGGGATTTGTCTCCATTCTCTAGGATGCTCACCAGATGGTGAAGGAGTGTATCTCTCCATCTACCAACATTTTCGCATTGTTTTTTGCAGTTCATTACCTAAAGTTGTTAAAAACAAAAACAAATACCAACCCTGTAAAAGTGAGTAGTCACCTGAAAATGTGGCTTTCTCCTTAGGAAAAACAGGGGCAAAACAGGGGTCCTAAACAGCTATCCTGTGAGAGCAATGATACAGACGATCCCTGGTTTTGATCTTCTTTGAAGTTTATTGAAAACAAACTTGAATCTATACCAATCTTGACAGGCATGGAAGTCAGATTCACAAAGAGGAAACGTGAAGCTTCCCCAATGTTACGTTTAATCTTATAATACAATCATGAAACTCATAACTCAAGATCTGTACTATTAATATGAAGGAGATAGTATATAAATTTATAATCTTACCCCCAATATAATTACGTAAAATCTTAAAAATAAAATTATAGCCTGATACTATCTGTCATTTTGAAGGGGCAGAATAAGAAAAGTTTTCATCAATATCCCAAGAAGTTTATGTGCTAGACATTTTTAATGAAACAGTGATAGACTAATTTCAAGTAAATATTAATACTCAAATTATTGATTATTTTTATTGAAACTTCATTGTTTATAGAAAAATGAGGAGAAAGCATAGTCCTGCCATCTCCAAGGATAATTCATGTTTTTAAATGCTGCCAGGTTATCCATAATATGAAAACTCATTTATGTTTTATTTGAAAAAAATTTAAGTCATCAAAATAGATGGTGGGAGCCAATTATGGCTTAAACAATATTTTATAAAAACTAGAAAATTGTTGAGAAAAATGACTAGAGTATCAATCATTGGTGTTCCCTACGTCAGAAGGGAAAGTTGAATGCTGTCCTATCTTTAAGGAATAATAATTTCTTGCTATTCAGTTTTGCTTTTTATACGTATGTATACATGATAAGAAGCAGAAAAATAGGTCTGCTTTTAGCAGTCGTGTATAAATTTTATTCAACATCGATTTCAAATTGTTTTGCTATCAAATATTCTGAGTCTTTTGGGCAAAAAGAAATCAGGAAAGAAAATTGGATTTATTTATCTGACCTATCTATTAAATTCAATCCTCTTGTATGTACTTCCTCTACTTTTGTCCATATGGTTATACAATTATCACTGGATGGCTGAATTACTAAACAGTTTTATGTATCTTTTCCTCAAAATCAAATTATTCTACAATGGTCCCCTATAGTGTAAAATTGAATCCACGATCTTTTCCCTACCATTCAACAATGTCCATGATGCATCCCAGCAAGCTTATTAGAAAGCTGACAGTAAAATAAAACTCCTAGTACAACAGGAATAGAAGAAGGGTTCCTTATTATGCTAGTGCATAGTTTTCATTCAATATCTATAATTAACAATGAAGCAAATCAGAAACAAGCCAAGGCTACCCACTGTCTCCAATTATTTAATGCTGCTCAGAAAATTCTAACCTAGGTAATTAAATAAGAAAACCAAATACGAAGTACAAAATGTTTGTACAAAATTATATTTTCAGATGATAATTCTGTAACTCAAAATTTCAGGACAACCAACTTAAATATATAAGAAAGGCAGAACATTTTGATTTATAAGAAAGGCAGAACATTATAAAATGCATATAGTACACGATAGGCTTTCTATATACCAGCAATAACCAGTTAGAAAATAGAGAAAGTATCCCATTTACAATAGCATAAAACATACAAAATATCTAGAAATAAATTTAATAAAAGATATTAAAATCTTGTATAAATAATACTATAAAACGTCACTGAAGGACGTTAAAAAACAACTAGAAAAATATACATATATCTAATTTCCTGGATGGGAAGACTCAATATTATAAAGACAGATTAATCTATAACTTTAAGGCAATTAACTTTGCTTTAAATGTTAAAAGGTTCTTAACTATGCAATTTGATTTACGATACCTACTTTCTTCTTGAAGACATTTTTCTTGGAACTCTGTGACAACTCTTTCTAATTTAGGCTGCCTGCTTTCTAGGCCTATTTCACTGTTGTCATCCTGGGATTTATTTTCGTAAGACAGCTGGCTTGGTTCCAGTGCTCTTTGTATCCTAGGTGAACTGTGTAGAATTCTTGTTGTTTTGTTGTGCTTGAATGTATCTTTGAGCAATATATATATATTTTTCATTAGGAAGGATCTATAGGAAGTAAACTTGAGCCCATATATGGATTTTTTTTTCAGGTTTAATTTCTTTTTTTTTTTTTAACATCTTTATTGGAGTGTAAAGCCCATATATGTCTAAATGCATCTTTAGTTTGTCCCAACACTTGATAGTTTGGCTATCAACTTAGGGCTCTGCTTAATCTTCCTCAGAACTTTGAAACATTGCCTAGTCTGTCCCAGCTTCCAGCTTTGCTGATGAGAAGTCTGATACCTTTGAAAGATCCTTTGTTGTTCTCTAGAACCTTTTAGGATCAATTTCTCATCCTTGGAATTCCAAAATTTTATCAGCATGTGTCTCAGTTTGTCTTTTTTTCCCCTGTCAGGCATTGGATGAATCTTTCAATCTGAGGACTTGAATCACTCTTCATGTCAAGGGGTTTTTGTTTGTTTGTTTGTTTTTTCCAATTATTTTTTTCCTGTTTCTTCTCACTTCCCTACTCCCATCTCACTCTTCCTATCTCTTTTCTACCATATTTTGTATCCCTCTCTTCTTGTTCTACATTCTGTGAGATTTTGTTTGACTAATTCAGTCTCCAAGCACACTCAGTCTTTTATCCAATCTTCCTATTTTTTTCAGCATCCTGCTCCTATTTCACAGAAACCTGAGCATACTTAATGAATGTACTCTTCCCCTAATCTCTGAAAATTTAATATTTTAAGGGTTTTTTCCTATACCTTTTATCATCTCCGTTTCTTCTGGAAACAGAAGACAAATTTACTTTAGAAAAATACATTTGTTTTGTTCACTCATTAGTCTCTTTTTGTTCTTGCTATTGGTTTTCTTCAAATGCCTCGTGATCCTTTGTTGACTGTGAATATTTATAATTTAAGAACTAGGAGTTTCTCAGGAGTTTCATAAGCAGTTGTGTAGCACTTGTACACTGCTTAATTAGCAACTTAATGCAATTTCAATCAAAATTCTAGTAGGATTTTTTTGGGAGGGCTTCGCAAATTGATTATAAAATTAATTTTTATAATATTTAAAGTAATATTTATAAATTAGCAAGACCAAGTGGGAATAACTGGAAAATTGTGAAAAATAAGATTAATTAAGAGGGCACATGTTCTCCCAGATACTAAAATGTATTTTTTATAAATACTAATTATACCATGGTGCTTTTTATATAGGAACAGTCTCTAAAGATTAAAAACAGAACCAGCCACCCTTAAAATTAGTAAAATAGAGAAGTGACATCTCAAGCCAATAAGGAAACTATGGATTATTTAATAAATAGTGTTCTGAAAATCTAAGAAACCTAGGTAAAGACTATCACAGCCCTGACTTACAATAAAATATATTCCATAATTATTAAAAATTTAAACATGTAATGTAAATCCATAAAGGACTGAAGTAAAACATAGGTACGTATATTGGGGTAGGAAAAGACTTGCTAAGGATATATCAAATATATCTATATACTTTAATATATAGGCTATATATAAAGAGTTTAAAACTTCTGTTTATTAAAATAAAGTATCCATAAATGGGAAAATATAAATGGGGCTGGGATGGTAGGAGAACAAAGAATAAAATATTCAGAGATACTTAAAAACAATATTGTATATATAAAATCATTCTGACTTTGCAAGGACATCTATACAGGAGAGTAAAAAATAAACAAGTTAATGAAGAATGAACTCTTATTGTCCCCATTTTACACGTGAGAAAACTGAGGCTCAGAGGTTATATAACTTGCTGAGGATCACATAGCTAAAAGTGGGAAGCTGGGATTTGAACCTAAGGAGTTCGGTTTCAGAGCCCATCTTTCAGCCCTGTGCTGTCCTGCCTACTCCAGCCAACCCTCTTGTACACATTTTACATCTCTTATAAGACTGTTTATAATGTCTCCCAACCCAGAATCCATACCTCTTCCTTTCTTTCTGCCCTACTTATTCCACTTGTTTTTCCATACCCAGTTCAATTACCTTCTCCACACAGGTTTTCTAACAATTCAGACCTTCTTGGAATTCTCTCCTACCTTGGATTTGGGAACCACTCTCCTGATTTTCTGCCTACTTCTCAGTCACTCTTTTTCAATCTCTTTATTGGATTCATCTTTCTCTACACTTCTTTTCTCGCCCTACTCATTGCCCCTGTGAGTAAATTACCCCCAAAACTGCAATATCTACCTACTTATGTTCTGAAAACTACAGTTTAAATTGCTCTTCCACATTCCAGAAATCTCCACCTGAATGTGCACAGACACCTCACACTCCGTATTTCCAACACTGGTACTTACTCTGTCTGCTACCTTGCTATGGAGAGATCTCTTACTGAGATGCCACAGTCACTCACCCAGTTACTGAAGCCAGAAATCCAAGCATGCTCCTTGAGTCCTTTCTCTCTCAAGCCCAAACCCCTGGACATCACTAAGTTCTGACTGTTTTACTTCATAAATAACTATTGGATTTATTTCTTCTCTTCTGAATTCCCTTAGTTCAAGTCCTCTTTGTTTCGTGTGTGATTATTGCAGTTTTCCTGGTGCCTGTCTCTCCCCTATTCACCCTGATTCTATCTCCATATCAGCATTTCTCAAATTTAAGAGGTCACAGATTTCTAAGTACACTTTACAACTCTCAGAGGGTGCCTATATGAGAAATTTTATAGCTAAAAGTTATACACCTTGACAATTCCAATGCACTCAATAGGTGTTTGTTAAATGGACCAATGATCTCTATCTGTATTTATCTTTCGTTTTCCTACTGCAATTCATTCATTCACTAATAATCATTTATTTGTTAGTGTGAGTGAACACAAAGGTGAATTAGACATCATCCTGGCCCCTATAGAGCATATTTTTTTTCTCTAATCATTTAGTCATGTAGGTCTTAGATTCAAAAGAATAGCAAGAACTCATAATATCTTCTCTGTTCCTCACAGTTCTTAGACCATTGTAGAAATTCAATCCATATTTGTGGAATAGCCTCATTGTGCCTTTAGACGATGTCTATTAATGTACACTTACATCAGAAGACCCTGCTGCGTGGAAACCCCCAGTGTTATACTTCAAGCAATTGTGGCAACTTATAGATTTTCTGGCGTAAGTGTACTAAGTGGGCTGGAGGATGGAATTATGAGTTCAGAAAAGAAACAGAGGCTGTGCATGATTTCAGGTTATCAGCTTAGCTCTGAGGGTGATATGGTTTCATCAAGTTAAATAGACTAATCGGTATTGAGTTCTAGTCAACATTATGTATTAGTTTTACAATGTTTAGGGATTTTTTAGGGATTAATTATTCTATATTTATAGATGAAGAAATCAAAGCTATTAATCTAGGCTGATAGGTATGATTACAAAACTCACTTTTAGTTCTGGCAGCCCTACCTCTTATTTCTGGTAACATGTTATTGCTCTTTAAGAGTAAATAATCAGAAAAGATCGCAACAGAGCTAACATTTATTGAGCACTTATATCGGATAACCTGTTTTTAGCACCTTTTTTTTTTTTTTTTTTTTCGGTATGCAGGCCTCTCACTGTTGTGGCCTCTCCCGTTGTGGGGCACAGGCTCCGGACATGCAGGCTCAGCGGCCATGGCTCACGGGCCCAGCCGCTCCGCGGCATGTGGGATCTTCCCGGACTAGGGCACGAACCCGTGTCCCCTGCATCAGCAGAAGGACTCTCAACCACTGCGCCAGCAGGGAAGCCCTTTAGCACCTTTATAGGTATTAATTCATTGAATCCTCACAACAACTCTTATTATACCCATTTTATTGCTGGAGAAATTGAGGCATAGAGAGCCTTAGTGATTTGCCCAGGGTAACTCAGCTAGTTAGCGTGGAGCTGGAATTTAAGCACAGATAATCTGTACTTTTTACAATTGTACTGTGCTGCCTATAAAAGCAGTACTAGATGGATTGTTACAAAACCAGGTCTTTAATCTTGAATTTGCCATGTAAATAATAGTGAAATAAATTTAAGGATATCATTTGATTATTTGAGTTTCACTGTCCTTGCACTCCTTACAGCCTATGAGGGGAAGCCTTTACACAGTCTTTTATAAACTGAAGTGTGTCATAAATTCAAGGATTATTTTTTACAGTCCATTAAATCATTTTAAAGAATCTGAAAAAAAAAAAGAGTCTTTGAGAAAAGTCCACATGAAGGCAGAGATGAGGTGAGACACCAGCATGGAATGTTTAAGCTCCCACTAAGCATATTAAGCTACGTGTTTTATTGCTAAACCCAAGGGAGAGATTCGATGGGAGGAGAGTAGGAAGCAAGAAGTTAGGAAGCCTGGCTATTTAGAGAGGAATATAAATTATTTTCTTGATCAGTTTATGAACGTTAACAATTACTATAGGATAAGCAGAGTTAATGGGGTTTCGAGAAGGAGTTAAAGTATAAAAATACAGTCAAATTGTTAAAAATTATCAGAAACATCTATAAAATCATATATAGTTTCATCATATATCTTTCTTTTAAAAAATTCATGTTCTAGGTAATTAGCATTAGCAATCGGGTGATGAACACTGCTCATGTTTTATGCATAGAACAATTGGTGCCATGTCTAATGCATTTGGCGTTAGCCTAGGAGTTAAAAAACCTGAGTTCTGTGCACAGCTTCGGCCCATGTCAATAAAGAAGCAGCCATTTCCCTCTGGGGAGATCTGCCTCCCCCAGTGACAAGGAGCATGTTAATGCCCTGGCCACCTCTCTATCTCAGAAGGATGTTCTGAAGATTGGTAAGACAATGTAAAGTTCTTTAAACTCTTTACAAGATAAGCTATACGCAGACATACTGGCCTGAGAAGCACTACCATCTCTTTTTTTTTTTGCGGTACGCGGGCCTCTCACTGTTGTGGCCTCTCCCGTTGCGGAGCACAGGCTCCGGACGCACAGGCTCAGAGGCCATGGCTCACGGGCCCAGCCGCTCCGCGGCATGTGGGATCTTCCCGGACCGGGGCACGAACCCGTGTCCCCTGCATCAGCAGGTGGACTCTCAACCACTGCGCCACCAGGGAAGCCCTACCATCTCTTTTATACACAAGAGCAACAATAAGGAAAAATATCTCTAAGGCAGTCCCAAATTATAAAAATGTTGAGAAAGGATGCAAAATATTATAGGATAGGAAACAAGAGCAATGACACTGAATCCAAACTAATATTTGCATTCTATATACTATAGATTCTCAGAAGTTTCCATCATTGAGTCCTCTAGAGTATTATTAGCCTTTCTCATTTACAGGTTGTGGCACAGATTGTATCTACGGGGCCTTTGGTTTCCTAAACGGTGCTTGAAAATGCCTTTTAGAAAACACTTGTCATGAAGCAGCATAACAACAACAAAAAGAAAGTTCAAATATCCACTAAACATATGAAAGAGCACTCACCCTCATTAGTAATCAGGGAAATGCAATGATCTCATTATAAAATCTCCATATTTGAAACAAATTAGAAAGTCTGACAATACAATGTGTTTTTTGGCTAAGATGTGGAGTTACAGGAATTCTCATACACTTTTTATGCACTTTATCAAATACTTTCCCCTTACATAGCAAGGTTAAAGACATGCATGACCCAAGATTCCATTTCTTGGTACATTCCCCCACAGAAATGCATGCTAAGAAGCACTAAGATACGTGTAAATGAAAATCCATAATATCTTTATTCATAATATTTTCCAGCTGGAAACTGCCCAACTTCCTAACAAGAGGAGATTGGACAAATAAATTGTGGTTACTTTATACAACAGAACACGATATAGTCATGAAAATGTGTGGTCCTCAGCTACATGCAATATTGATGAATATTACCAGTATAACATTGTGTAAAAGAAGCAAAACATAAAAGTATCCACAAGATGAGCCTATTTACATAAAATACAAAAAACAAACTAAATTGAACTCCTTTGTTTTGGGATGGATGCCTAAGTGGTAAACCATACCATAAAGACAAGCAGGAAAAGAAAAACTTCGTACAGTAGTTATCTCTTTGCAGATAGGAAACAGAAACAGGGTGCTTCAGAGGGACGATTAAAATAGGTGTTTACTTTAAAATTATTGGTTAAACTTAACACTTATGTTTTATGTACTTCTATAAATGTTTGTTATAGTTCATGATTTTAAAATTTACAAAGATACTATGAAGCTATGGTAATCAAGGCGTGTGGTATTGGAGAAGGAACAAATAGATCAATGGAACAGAACAGACAGCTCCTAAATAGATCCATATAAGTACAGTCAACTGATCTTTGACAAAGAAGCATGATCTTCAACAAAGGCAATACAATGGAGGAAAGATGTTATTTTCAATAAATGGCACTGGAAGAACTAGACATTGCAAAATAGTAATAATAATAATAATCTAGACACAGACCTTATAAAATTAACTCCACAAAAATTAACTCAAAATGGGTAACAGACCTAAATGTAAAACACAAACTATAAAATTCCTAGAACATAACATAGGAGAAAAACATGACCTTGGGTTTCATCATGACTTTTTAGATACACTAAAGGCATAATCCATGAAAGAAATAATCGATAATCTAGACTTCATTAAAATTTCTCTTCTGTGAAAGACAATGTTAAGAGAATGAGAAGACAAGCCACAGACTGGGGAGAAAATATTTGCAAATGACATATCTGATAAAGAATTGTCATTCAGAGTATACAAAGAAATCTTAAAACTCAACAGTAAGAAAACAAGTAAAGTTGATTAAAAACTAGGTGAATTCCTTAAGAGGCGCATTTCATAAGCATATGAAAAGTGGCTCCAAATAAGTCATCAGGGAAATGCAAGTTAAAACAATGAGATACCACTACACACCTATTAGAATGGCCAAAGTCTGTAACTCTGTTAACGCCAAGTGCTGGAGAGGATGTGGAGAAGCAAGAGGCACTCTCATTCATTGCTGGTGGGAATGCACAATGGTTTCGCCACTTTGGAAGACAGTGTGGCAGTTTCTTACAAAACTAAACATACTTTTACCATGTGATCCAGCAATAGCACTACTTGGTAGTTATCCCCCAAACACTGAAAACTTATGTCCACACAAAAATCTGTACATATATGTTTATTGCAGTCTTATTCATAATTGCCAAAACTTGGAAGCACTAAGCTATCCTTCAGTAGGTGAGTGGATCAGTAAACTGTGGTACATCCAGACAATGGAGTATTATTCAGCACTGAAAAGAAATGAGCTCTCAAGCCTTGAAAAAACATGGGGGAAACTTAAATGTATATTACTAAGTGAAAGAAGCCAAACTGAAAAGGTTACATGCTGTATGATTCTAGCTATATGACTTCTGGAAAAGACAAAAACTACAGAGACAGTGTTAAAAAAATCAGTGGTTGCCAGTGGGGGAAGGGAGGTGAGGAAGGCGTAACAGGTGGAACACAGAGGATTTTTAGGGCAGTGAGAATACTGTGTATGAAAGTATAATGGTGGATACACGTCATTATACATTTCTCCCAACTCAAGAGTGAGCCCTAATGTAAACTGTGGACTTTGGGTGATAATGATGTATCAGTGTAGGTTCATCAGTTGTAACAAATGTACCACTCTGGTGGGGCGGGTTGATAATAGGGAGGCTATGCATGGATGGGGGTAGGTGGTACATGGGAAATCTCTTCCACTCAATTCTGCTGTCAACCTAAAACTGCTCTAAAAAATAAAGTCATTTAAAAAACAAAAAATAAAAACAGAAGACAAAAACCTGAACACATGTGGCTTCTTGGAAGTTCACAAAAATTTTACAAAGCCTAAAAAAGATTAATTTATGGAAACTTTTAGCTCTATTTCATCTGTATAAGTGCTGATGAAGACCACCTGGTGAATGATTTAGAGGTTTAACATAAAGAGTCTCCTTAAATAATATGTACTTATGGGGGGAAAAAAAACCCGAAGTCAAAATAGCAAAAGGAAAAGCACTGAAGACCTTTCTCTCCAAAACTGCCAAGCAAGTCTGGTTTAACTGAAATTGATGGCAAAGACAACAGAGCACACCATTGAATTTTAATCTTAATGATCTCTAAGCTATATTTGAAACACAAACATACATGTGAGAGTTCTTCAAGATGTTGGACATGAATCTGTTTTCATAATTCAAAAGCATGCTTTGCTTATGAATCTCTTTTAACAAGCTTTGGTGGGGGATTTTTTTCTTCCAGATGTTTGGTGTTGTACAGACGCAACTTCCATCTCTCTACATATGATTTAAAACACAGTTGGGGGGGGTGGGCTGAATTGGGAGATTGGTACTGACATATATACACTATTGATACTATGCATAAAATAGATAACTAATGAGAACCTACTGTATAGCACAGGGAACTCTACTCAATGCTCTGCTGTGACCTAAATGAGAAGGAAATCCAAAAAAGAAGAGATATACATATACATATAGCTGATTCACTTGCTGTACAGTATAAACTAACACGATGTCATAAAGCAACTATATGCCAATGAATATTAAGAGAAAAACCACAGGGCTTCCCTGGTAGTACAGTGGTTGAGAGTCCGCCTGCCGATGCAGGGGACACGGGTTCGTGTCCTGGTCTGGGAAGATCCCACGTGCCGCAGAGCGGCTGGGCCCGTGAGCCATGGCCGCTGAGCCTGCACATCCAGAGCCTGTGCTCCGCAATGGGAGAGGCCACAACAGTGAGAGGCCCGCGTACAGCAAAAAAAAAAAAAGTAAAACCACAGTTATAAAGAGCATATTTATTTTACAAAATGGTAAGAGGTCAGAATTCAAATAGATGGTCTATAGGTTTGTAAAATGATGAGTACCTAAGTCTCATAAAGTCCTACAGATAGTACCGATTCATCTGAAGAAAGTTCTCTTACTACTTTTCAAACCTGAAAGAATTTTCTAGTCTTAAAACATTATTAAATAGGCCAATTAATAATTTTGGTAGAAAAGAAAGTCTCCTAAATCATAGACATGAAAAATATTTTTTTCAGATACATTTTCATTTAAAATCCCTGTTTAAGCAATTTACAGGAGGCAAGATAGTTTAGTGGTTGAGAGGATGGTCTCTGGAGTCAGACTTGGATTTAAATCCCAGCTCTACCATTTACTAACTTAGACAAGTCATATTACCTCTCTATTTCTCAGTGCCTACCTCCTGGTGTTCTTACAAGGACAAAAATAAATGTCCCGCGTAAAGAACTTTTTGCAAAACTCCAAGCACATAATGAGCACTCAATAAATGTTAGCTATCGTCAGCAGCAGGACCTTCTAGAATCTTGCTATCTTTCATTCAACTTGTTTGATCACTTCTTTTCTAAGTCCTCTTCCAAGCCACCTTCCTCCTCAGCTATAGTTTCCCTGGATTTCTAGCAAAGATGGGGAAACTATACATGCTTATCTTCTCTTTCTGACACCTCACTAAAATGAAAGTAAGGGAATAAAAACACACAGATCTACAAAGGCATAGATAATGAGGGAGGAGAGATCATCAAAGGAGAAATTTCAATGATTTTTAGAAAGGAGAGAGTGGATGAGAAGTAGAAACTGCCTTAGCACAACTGAGAAGATGATTACAGAGAGCAAATTCCAAGGGAAAGTGAACCAACACGTTCTACCCAACCCAGAGATGCAGAGCTCAGAGGCAGCATACACTAAGGAAGGCGGGAGTTTAGTGAGAGGCTGAAAGTACATGAAAATTATATGGAGACTTTGGACCCCAACTATTTCCCTCTCCTGTTGGAGACTAAATCTTACCTTTTTTGGAGAAAATAAGCTAGAGGGACATCAAACTGAGGACATCAGGCACTGTGGCAAACAAGGTCACACCCAAGGTTGAAAAACAGATGCTTAACTGCAGAGTTCCCAGTAAGACACACAACCTCCTTATAAGCCATGTTCCCCAAACACTAGCAGTCAGGTATATGCCCTCAGTTGCATATCTTCCAGGCAGAAATTGGAGAATCTTGTCATGATGACACTTCAGAATTCCCAAAGAATAACCCAACTGAACAACCAATCATGCTAGAGTGAAACCCTGCAGTTGACAAGTCCCGTCCATGTTCAAAGAACTTTGGTGGTATAGTTGTTGCTGTTATCATCGTTGTTGTTTGATTGTCTTTGTGTGTGTGTGTGTGTGTGTGTGTGTGGTGTGAGATCTTTAAATATGAATGGACAGCCTCTTGAGGAAATTATCCAGAATAAAGAAGAGAGACTAGTATAAGCAGACCACATCAACTGAATAAAGAAATCCACAGGAAACAGACAGAGGAAAACCTCTAAAGAACTATCATTTGTGTACAAAGATAATGCATTCCTGACATAAGAATAGATGCTGTTAAAAAGGCAACAGCAGAGGACAAGAAAGTACTGAAATTGAAAAATAAAATGGCCAAAATGAAAATTTTAATAGAAAGGTTGGAAGATAAATTTGAAGAAATTTCTATAAGGTATAACAAAACACCAAAGAGATGAAAAAGAAGAAGAAAAAAGTGAGGAGATTAAAGGATCTGATCTAGGAGGTCCAACATTCAACTAACGAATCCCAGGAAGAGAAAACAGAAAATGGAAAAGGTAAAATTATGGATGAACTAAGAAAAGAAAACAAATCCAGAGTTAAAGGACCCATATGTCTGGAGTGAAAAGATCTAGTGTGCGCCCAGGACAGCAGATGAACACCCAGACCAAGACTATTGATCATGAAGTGTAGAGATATCAGGGATGAAGAGAAGTTCATAAAAAATTTTTTACAAAGAAAAATAGGTTTTGAATAGACATTGGGATGTCACCAATGTTAGAAAACAATGGAAGGATGCTTGCAAAATGTTGAGAAAATATATTTGTAACTTACAATTCGATTACAGTTAAACCATGCCTGAGATGCCTGAGTGTTCAAATGAAGGACTGGCGAAACCCAAGTAGACACAAAAGATGCCCCAGGAGGGAATCTCAGAAACTAGGTTTTATCCTCAACTTTGAAACTAAATGTAGAAACACAGGAATGAATGATGGGTACTCTTAGCACTTCTCTGAGACTCTGGAGTCCTGAGACAATTTCTTTTTTGCTAACATCATTGGGTCAGGTTCTCAAGAGGCTGAGCAAAGTGATGAACTCTGTCTGACTTTATGCTTCTGAAAAAGTGTACTATTATTTTCATACAGCTGATACCTCTGAAAAGATGGGTCAGTGAGCAATATGCAGTAAACAATGAAAGCCCAATACTCATTCTGAAGTCAGTTTCACTTAGACTTTGTATGTTACCAGCAAATTTTGCAAGTCATTAAAAAAATTAAAAAGAAGGACTTTTGCTAGTAACTAATGACCCAGCATTCAACTCTCCTGTATGGCAAAAGTGGAGAAGTGACTGTTTATTTTTATGCTTATTAAGTTACAACGGAAACATTGTATTTACAATCCCATAATGTGGTGTTTTTAGATGCTAATTCTTACCTAAAAAGGAATGGGACAAAAAATAGACTAAGACAAAAAACAAAAACCCTCCTTGGTATGCTAGTATTCTTTTACAAAGGATCCAGGTTATCACAGTAATTGATTCCCTCTTTTACACTAGGGGTATTACTATATTAAGCAGCTAAAGGATAAACTTAGGTAACAGTGGAGCTATAGTTCTTTCAGAAATGAGATAATTAAATAGCTATGTGTGCCAAGAAAACTGAACATATCTATTGTACCCTCTCATTATTTCTGGCCACCTACCAGCAGTCAATAAACTTGGGTAACCACCTTCTTCTGATATCACTTCAAGTCTACTCTTGAGTTCTTCTGGTATTACCTCAGCTACCAGAAAAAAAAAAAATGAAGAAAATATTTTCTTCACTATGTATACAATATGCTCAACTGTTTATAACATTCAAGTTTTTCCTGCCTAATTTTCCATGCCATTTTTATAATTGGCTAAGACTGATAATAATAGATTAATAAGTATGAAATCATTTTAATAATCATTCCTACTTAAAATAAGGAGAGTTTCCAAAAACCAAACCTGAAACAGAATCCAGTCCAAGCTGTCAAACAGGCTATGCCGGTGGTTCTCAACTCATTCCTGATGAGGAATGATTGCTTTTTATTTCCCTCAAATGTTCTTTATTCATTTCACAAATGTTACTTAATTGTGTATCATGTACAACGCACTGTGCTGGTTACTGCAGAGAAAAGTAAGAGGATAAAAACATCTAGTGTTTTCCTTCAAGGTGGAGATAAGTGATCTGTGTGGGAGTCTGTTGTAGGGGCATCAAGTTGTGAACAAAGGTGGGCCCTAGCGATGGTTAACTTGATAATTAGTGTAATGTGTTTGTTTGCCCTGCTCCCTTTGCTGCGGCAGTCCTTCTGAGCTATAAACAGATGTAACTGGCCTAGCGTTCAGGCATGCAATAAGACTTCAGAATTTACTAGTTAGCTATGATAGATCTGTCATAAAGTCCATACACAATGAGAAGCTGCTATCTCATGAAGAAATAAGCCTGTATCGCTAGTGAGCAATTGGTCGTTACGGATGCCCAGCATTCGGTTTTCCTGTCCTTGGAAAACAATACCCTGATTCCCTTCAGGGAACCTGCTCACAGTTAGGTGGGGTCACTGTGATTGGCTGTAGTGTCTACAACCTTATGGTATGGGAGCTACTAGAGAGAGAAGCTCTTTTTTTTTGTTGGATGAAAAACCTGGAAAGATACAGCTCTAGGATTCTGACATTGGTGCTGTCCCCAGGTGTATGGAAACGGGATGAAGCCAAAACTGGAGAGAGCTCTGATAATAGGACCCATAGACTAACCCTCATAAACAAGTCCAATCCAAATGGTACCCATACTTTACCTAAAACCTCATGGAACCCCATTAAGTGGAGAGATGACGTCACTAATATACAACATGTAGGAGAAATGCAGCCAGGACATTTTACTGAGTGTGAAAACAAGTGTGTAACAACTGCTTATGGGTGTGTGATATGTCGATGTTGCTTTTTAAATTGACTAGAGAGTATGCTCAAGGGAATGGAAGAAACAGTTGGCTATCAATGAGGGGAAATATTTCAGGAAATGTAAAACTTCAAAATTTTTAAAAAAGAAATTTTCTCTCTCTGAAAGTGGATATGGAACTGGAAAATGACAAAGGTTGTGATTATCGACACACACAAGTCAACAAGCAAAACCAACCAAACAGGAAAACTTTAAGATATGTGAAAATGGAAGCAACTCTTCTGATACCCGCAAAACACAACTTTACGAGACTGCCTGGGTTATGTCTTCTGACTGGTAGGTGATAACGTCATGTTGGTACTTTTATTTAAACCACAGCAACGTCTGTCTTCCTAAAAAAACAGTTGCGGTACTTCAGAAAAGTACAATATGAAGTTTCAGACTAGTGCTGGGCTTAACAGAGTTTTAACAGATTTTCAAAGCACCTGCACACTAGATTTCACAAATATCCCATCCCTCCTAACACCTCCACTCTGAACATACATGAAAACAAATCACAACAAAGCACTGTCATTGAAGAACACTATTACCTGCAAATTATAATCTGAGAAAGAGAATCACTGAAGCAAAACTTAAAAAAAGAATCATATAATTATCTTAGGAGAGAATTTTCTTCCCAATGAGTATGCACAAAAGCAACCTATGGGCACTCATGTGGTTTCTTTTTAGACTTTGCCTGCTTATTTTAAAGAATAGAGGAGAAGAATCTGCTTAAAAGCCAAATGCACTGATAAATGTTTACCGATAAAATCTTCCAGATGGGACTACTTTCAAGGAAGGTCAATTACAAGCCTCATGTCTCTCCTTTTAATGATATCCTTTAATGATCCCCTTCCTCTCCCAGAAAATTAAATCATAAAAACAACTTAGTCTGAGAATGACCCAGTAATCCTCATAATCACATTGCAATGACAGACAAGGAGATCAAAGCACAGGTGTACTGAAAACTAGAGGTTTCCATTCTATTAAAATGTAAACTTGCTACAAACTAAGATCAAAAGTACTTTTAGCTCCCCAAATCCCAACAACTTCCAATATTTTAAAAATTCTGTAGTTTCCTTGATTAATAAACTTCCCTTGATTTTCTCCCTCCCAGTTTGTACCAAACATTGGCAATTCTTTACATATTGTGGCTGTGTTTTCATAAATTCACTCATTAATTAATTTTAGATATTTGGTGAATTATGTTGCACCTCATAGCACCAAAAACTTCCAGGTTTGTTATAAGCTATTGTCTCCCAAATTGCAAAGAGAGAACCTAGTGATGTAAAATTATATAAAGGTAACCTGATACCAATACATTAGTTAGAAATTGAATTAGGTGGCTAGTAGTGGCTTCAAGGAGAGAGGTTTATTTTTGTCTCATATGAAGAAAATCCAGAGGTAGGCCAAGGTTGAATGATGACACTATTTTCACCAGAGAACCAGGCTCCTATTATCTTTCTGCTCCACCATCCTTAAGATATGCCTCGTATTCTTAAGACCATTCAGGTTGCAAGATGGCCACTGGTGCTCCAGTCATCACATGAACTATCCCAAGTCAATGCTACAGGAAGAGGAGCAAGGGTAAAAGGGAGTGCTTCTGGGCAGGAGCTCCCTCTGCTTACATTTCATTAGCTACACCTATTTCTAAGGGAGGCTAAGAAATGTTGTCTTTAGGCTTGGCACATGCCACCCAATATAATTAAGATTCACTTTGTAACCATCATTATACTGGTCACCAACTGAACAAATCTGTTGAGGATATTTAGTCATCATTAGCAGTCTCTGCCACACCACAGAATCGCTGATTTCTCAATATTGGGTGGAATTTGGTCTGATCCCTTGCTTACAGATAGAGAAACTGAGAACAGAAAGATTAAAAAGTTTGCCCCAAACTACAGAACCAGTTAGCAAAAGAACTAGGAGCAGAATTCACACACTTGATCTATCACTAAAGAGCTCGTCCTTTGTTAGCACAGGAACTTCAGCTAACCAGCATGAATAATAACACATCTTAATTCCTGGGCCAACCTGGTGACTCACACTGCAGGCTTTACGGTTATAACTGCTCACAAGCTGTAACATCCACCCTCTTTGGTTATAGAGTGAGAATCACCATATTTACCACAAGTCATATACATGTTTATATTGACACTAAATTACCAAGAAAATGAGAGCTATGCCTTATAATGTGACAGTTATGTTTGTAGGAAAGCAGAATGTTCCTCATTCACGGGCAAAAATTGGTACTTGAACTTTATGAGTGGACTCCAGATCTTTTATGGTGGTGGCTTTTTAAGCACACACACAAACACATTATTATGGTGTCTCCTGAAATTGACATTCTCAAAATAGTGTCCACCATTATACAAAGGAGGTTTGAATGTTTTGAAGCTTTTTTCTTTTAAGCTATTGCTTCTAATCCTCTTATCTCTTCCTCCACAACAGTCATCAATCACTTCCTCACACTCTCCTCCCAGCAGCATTCTCAACCAAATATAACCACGATGGTAAGTCATTACTGTATACTTTCTTCAGTGCTTTGAACTACATAGGCTCCTGCTCTCATGTTTTACTTGTTTTATGGCTTAAGCGTGTTGAGAGCAGGGTCTATACCATCTTTATTGTCCATAACACTCAGCATATGGTACAGATTCCAATTTTCTTTCACAATGTCATGCTTAGCACATTTTAATACTCTCCCAAACTGGTCTCCCTCCCTGTTTCCAGGGGCTTCACTGATCTTTTTTTCTCAGTCTCATTCACTACTTGTTCCACGTAGGTCACCTAAGTGATTTCTCAAAAATATAGAACACAGAAGCTATACTTATATTTGGTGGTGCACCACTACCTGTAAATATAAGTTAAAAAATTTAGAAGGTGGCCTCCACCTGCATTCATACCTAATCTTATTCCTTTCCTTTCCATCTGTTTGTACCCTATATACTACTAGCTACTCAGAAATAATCATCTCTTTTTTCACATGTCTGTGACTTTATAATGCTGTTCCCTGTCTGAAATGCCCTTCTTTCTTTTATTTATGGAGAGGTTCCAAATGGCCTCTAGGGTGTAAGTCAATTACTATCTACAGTATGTATATCCAGCCTTTTCTAGAAGACAGGGAAACTTGGACAGCAAACTTGAGTATATCTTTACAAGCACTTCCAGTATTACAGCTGTTCCATTGAGCTTGGAAAACCCTCTGAGTGCAGAGGCTGTGTTATTTCATCTTGCTGTGGGTCCCAGTTCTGACACACAGGAGATACTCAATAGTCTGCTAAATGAATAACTGTCAGTTTCCCTAACTAACCTTGAATACTTTTCTTTCGAGTCTACCTGCTTGTCATAATAGATCTTGTCTCACTTGATTCTATATCCAGAGAGGCTGGCATAATACTTAGATGTAAATATTGTCACATCTCTTTTGTTTTTCCAGTTAATTACTGGAGCCTTTCAGTAGGAAATCCAGTCTCACCCTCCTTGAAAACTCCCCCTTCTTGGTTATTCAGTCTAAAGTAGAGCCTTGCTTCTAAACTTCAGGTGGAGAGAGGCCTGCCAATTAGCATGAAGGCTTCTGCCATCGCCATGTGGTATCACAGCTGAACACTGGTCCTGTGAAGTTCTATGATCTGCTGGTTCAGGACTCCCCTGGCTTCTAGGATGGACCAGCCTCAAACACCAAGACTGTAGCTCTTTGATCACTCTCACTTATTTAGACAAAAATCAGCCCTCATCATCAACCTTACATCATTGCCTAGAGCGGGCAGCTCAGGCTTCCCCTTCATCCTGATGTGTTAACCCCTTCAAGGCCTGTTGTATCAACATTCTCTCCTGACCACAGACCGTGTGACGCCACCTTGATCCATTTAATGTGTTTCCTTTACTTCTCATTTCAGAGAGAAAGCTGAGGGTTCAGTCTCTTTTTCTCCTAGTACACTTCCAAATTCTTAGGTAAATTGGTCTACTCTCTCTTTAAATATTGCCAAGGAGAGGGGCAGGTTTTAATGAAAAGGGGGAGCTCCTTTCACACTCTTTCTCTGAAGAAAGAGATGCCTGGCCTAATATTTACATAACTAAGGGATTTCACTTAGTGATTTTTTTCAAAAACTAATAAATAAATGAACCCCCAAGAGGTTTCCAATAATAGACTGAGAAGTGCAAGCATACAGTCAGAATTTCTGCCTCTCAAGTCATCCTCTTACATATGCATGAAGATGCTTACTAAAGTTAACAGTCATTTTTTCCAAGTCCGTTTTTCGTAGGATCGGTAATTTATGACCATAAAGACAAGGTAGGATTAGGACAGTTGAGCAACCCTTGTCCTAACTGTCCTTTCCTGCGTGGCCAAGGAAACAGTGAGTCTGATAATCAACCATTTTAAAAAGGTGCATGGCCCTACCAATCTAGTAAGGCAAAAAGAGATTCATTCCATAGTGAAGATCTGGCATTCCGGGGTCGGACTGGGGCAGCAGAGGACAAATACAATAGCAATAAATTTCAATTAGATGACAAAGTCAGCCATAGATCACTGTGCCAGCAGTGTCTTTTCTACTAAGGACTGGGAAAGGTGGCTATATGGAAAAAGAATTAAAAAAAAAAAAGTTGATATATGCATATGTATAACTGATTCACTTTGTTGGACACCTGAAACTAACACAACAGTGTAAATCAACTATACTCCAATAAAAATTTTTAAAAAAAACAAAAGAACTGGGAAAGGTAAGCTTAAAATTCATCTTGTGTTTGTTCAAAGAAGATACAGAGTCCTTGCTTCAAATGTATCCACCCAGTTGAGCTTTATATAACATAATCCAGGGAGATTGCCCCATAGTGCATTCATTTTTTCGCAATTTTAATGTCTCTAAACTCTAGGTGTGTTTAACAATCAATGGCATTTTGGATTTGACAAATTAAAGTAATTAATCAAATATTTTCACTTAAGTGAAACACTTTAAAAAGGTAAAAATGACAACCTAAAATTGTCCAAACATCCGGGTTCCATCCCCGGCATTAGGATGTGACTATCTTAGCATAGCAGAGACACAGACAAGAGCAGTAGGTGAAGATGAATTGGAGCAAAGTATCAGGTTGGCCAAAAAGTTCGTTTGCGTTTTCCATAACACCTTGTGGAAAAACCCAAATGAACTTTTTGGCCAACCCAATAGTTCTCAAAGGGAGTTCCCCATCTAGCAGCCCATCAGCATCCGCATCACTTGAGAACTTGTTAGAAATGCAAAATTCTCAGGTCCGACCTCAGAAGTATTGAATCATAATCCTTGGGGTATAAAGCCCCGCAATCTGTGTTTTAATAAAATCTCTGGGCATGAGTTTGAGAACCAGTCCTATAATAGTAAAGAAGGCACTTGGTCAGTGTGTATTTGGCATATCTGAGTCGGGGTGGGGGCAGAGTCCTAATATTTCAACCCACTGGCAAGGCTCCCATAAGGAGAGGAAGATTTTAAGACCCACTACAGGGAGGTACTTCTTTCAAGTCCGTCTGTTTCTGGGTTCTGACTCCCTATGCATGAAAGCAGCTTCTGATTAGGAGTTTGCTTCCCAGGTGGATGAATTACAAGGAGAGAACTAACTGATCAGGCTAATATAGTATCCTATCTACTCAGCAATATATTTCTCACTGTAAATTACTTCATTAGTGTCCTTGCTTTTGCATGAAGATCTTGAGTTCTGAATATCAGTAAGAGCACTCAGCCTAACTGGGTTCTGAGAAAATAGAAATTCTGAACCTGGGAAACTAAAGGTCAGTCCTGAAATTTATGTATATTGTGAAGACACTACCCAGAAGGGCCCACTATGTATCCAGGCTATTTAAATGGACTATTTACCAGGTCAAGAGAAGTGGAGAATTAAGGGCAGCTGGGTCAAGACTGCAAACTGGCAGTCTTCCGGCCAGATGTGGTCCACAGATGTGGTTTGGCCCACACACATTGTTTAAAAATTGGGAAATTTCACATAAAATTCTGGAATTCTTCCTGTCTTAAAAAAGCTAAAGATTTGACATTAGGGAACCCACATCCTGGCCCTTCAACAAGAGCCTGGAGCTGAACAGAAGTTGCTTCCTTTAGATGGGCTATTCCCTCTAGTTTGCCATAGTCCCTACCACTCCTTCTTGTCTGATAGCTGCCCAGCTCGTCCTTTTACATTACCTGCCCGACCCTTCATGCATTTAAGTTTGAGGACCACTGATGCATATAAATAGTTTTCATGAAATAAATAATTGAGATGATCTGAAAAAAAATCACTCAGAAAATTAACTTTATTTTGTACCTTCATAGCTATTTGTGTAAATATGTGGACAAGGGTGTAGACGTTAGTTATTTTAAAAACAGACAAAATATCGAGGGCAAAAGTTGTCGTGATAGAGGAGAAAGACTACTGGACTGGGCCACTAATATCTAGATGTGCTTCTGCCACTTAACTAAATGTAAAGTTATCCCTGAGCCTCAGTTGATATATCTGTTATATGGGAATGACTGTATCTACCACATATAGGGTTTATTGTGATGATTAAATTAGATAATTGTATGTTCAAATTCATGACATACCATAGACCCTCAAAAACCTTTGCTGAATTAAAATTTGGATGTGTTTCATTACCTGTGTTTTACTTTAGAAATTATACCTAACACATATAAACTTTTTGGGAAAATTCAAAATTAACCCTTCAAAAGCCTTACTCTGCAATGAGATAAAGGGATAAACATTACTGACTATAAACTATAAATCATGCACTGTGTTGGGTGCTTTATACAGACTGTCCCATTATGGCAATACTATGAGTTAGCATTACCCCTCTCTTACACATTAAAAACCAGGGCTCAAAAAGTTTAGGTAATTTACCCAAAGTCATACAGCAGGTGTTGATAACCAGGGTCCATCTTACTCCAAAGTCTTTCCATATGAGAACTTTAGTGCTTCTCAAACTAGCTGGGTTATAAGCTTGGGACACTAGTTAAAATGCAAGTTCTTCTATTCCTTCCCAAGCTACTCAATCAGATTTGAAGAGGAGTAGCCTGGGAATCTGCATGTTGTATCAGAGCCTCAGCTAATTCTTAATAATAGCAAGGAAACACTGCTTGAGAAAGCTGACAAAGAGTCAAAGTAAGCAGAGAAAGAACTGCTTTGTATTATTTTTAATGGGAGGAAGGAGGGAGGGAAAGAATCTTGGAGCTCAGGTCTACCCATTTGCAGGATAATGAGAATGCACTTTCTAGATGGGTTCTTTCTTTCTAACTGCACCCAGGCTGTTGAATGCAAACACAAGGAGCCAGCCAACAGGAAGCCCGGCTTGCCACTGCAGAGGAGTAAAGCACTTTGAACTACAGGCATCTTGTATACCCAAATTACATGCTGTGATACACAGAGTATTTGAGTTGTTCCGCAATACAGAAGCCAATTATTCTTGGCACACACTTCTATCGTGCTATCCAAATTACCATGCCTCACATGTGGAACGGTGCCACATCAAATGCACCAAGCCATAAATTCCCTAAACTCTTAGAGATGAAAGTCCAATGTTGGAGAGAAAGAGTGTTTGGTACACACACCACAGAGCAGAAAAGATGTCTAATTTGGTACTGCTAGATTTCCCATGAGAAACCGGGACAGAAAATTCTGCTTTAGAAAATTTTCAGATTATAAACTGGATTTTTCCAATGTAATTCAGCATAAGCACTGCATTTTCAATTTTTAGTAAAGTCATTTCTTCCATAATATTCATCTTAAAATAATTAATTTTCTGGCCACTCCCTGTAAATGTTTTTAAAATACAGCAGAGAAGCACAGACACTAAAACAAAGAGTAGAGGCTGTAGGTACCATAAATTCTGTTGGGAATCACAGAAACTATACATATGTCCTGAATAGTAGTGCTGTTTGATACTCAGACCAACTAATTGACTCACTCTCCCACTCCTAGTCCCTTGCAAATTCTGAAGTTAAGAGATTTACTCAAAACTGTTAGGTGATATTAAAAGATAAATCTTACGGTAATTATTAATGGAATTATAGAAAATTTAAAACGCAAATCCTTAAAGTTTGAAAAACAGGAAAGTGAGATATTAGATGCACCAGTTCTAGGTTTCTTAAGCTTTAATGTCCTTAGGAATCTCCCAGGGATCTTGTTAAAATGCAGGTTCTGATTTTTTTTTTTAAGATTTTGTTGTTGTGGACCATTTTTTAAAGTGTTTATTGAATTTGTTACAGTATTGCTCCTGTTTTTTTTATGTTTTGGTTTTTTGGTCCTGAGGCATGTGGGATCTTAGCTCCCCGACTAGGGATCGAACCCACACTCCCTGCACTGGAAGGGGAAGTCTTAACCACTGGACTGCCAGGGAAGTCCCCAGGTTCGAGTTTCTCACGAGTGCCCAGCTGATGCTCACACTGCTGGTCCAGGGTTCACATGAGAGGTAGCAAGTCCACCAGTTTAAGAAAGCTCATGTTGGTGAAGTTTCCAGAGAGATGACAGGGAATCTCAGGTAGGAGAGTTGGTAGCATAATGTTAGTGTTAACTAGAAGTATAAGGCAAAGATGAAAGACAGAGTGAAGCGTTTATGTAAATGTCCAATTTCTCCAGAAGAAACTGATTGCATATGAAGTACAAAAATAATCTTATTTCTGGATTAGTAAGAGAGGAATGCTAAGAGGGTAAGCAGATTTACAATCAATATATAATTGGGGTTCTTCAACTTTAAAAACATGATGACTGGACTAACTCCCCAGAAAAATGCAGATATGAATGTGTACCCACATTCATACGTATAATTTCAGAAGGTTCACTGAACTTCCTTCTGAATGGCATAAACCACCATGGGGCCCACAGATCACAAATTAAGACTACCAATGTACATAGTCGGGGCAGGGGAAAAATCCATAGTTTTAACAGTAATAGAGGGTAACTTCAAATCTGCTATGTATTTGATCGATGATACTATTGTGTAAAGGCTGATGGTTCTTCAATCATTTCCATAAAATATAAATTGGCGGAAATGTATATTTTTCCAATGTAAGAGATGAAGCTTCTTTGTGATGGGCAAAGGGAAATCACCATATAAAGAAATTAAGTATATACTATTTTGGAAAAACGCAAGACAAAAAAATCCAGGTATGAAAATTACTGTCTAGAAAAGGGATTTCTAAAGATGTAAAAGGTAATTGTTGTTTTATGCTGGTGCTCCATATTGGTTTTTTACTCCAATAGTTTTAAGCATCTCACTACCTGCCTCCTTATACTAGTGAGAAATTATAAATATGTAGGGTTATCATGGAAAAGGCACAGAGAACCAGTTCATTTTTCAAAAGCTATTGATCACTTAATCTTAGATAAGCAGCTTAGAATCTAGAAAGGGAGCTACACCTGTGTGCGTTGTTTGTAAAACTCTATGTCAAGGCATGATATGAAATACAGACATGACGCCATGAGAGTACTGAGTACTGAGAATACTGATAAGGGCATGATTCTTTCCAGCCTGAGATAAGGGGATGTGTCAAGGAAACAGACGCAGAAGTAGCTTTGAGCCGGACCCGGAAGAATGAATAGGATTTCAGTAAATGGAGAAGTCAAGGGAAGGCACTGCAGGAAATGGGGCTCACGTTAGCAAAACATTACAGAGGTGGGGTGGGAGGAATACGCAGTTTGGACCAAGGAGAGTATGATATGCTATTACATTTGTCGTAATATTACTACTTGTATAGTCTCCTCTCCTTGAATCAGGACTGGGCCTACGACTGGCTTTAACCTACAGAAGGTGGCAAAATTGGCCAGGTGCCAGTTCTGGGCTTACACATTAAGAAGTCCTGGGAGCCCTGAGCTGCCAAGTAAGGAAGTCTGAACACCTCGCTGGAGAGACCACATGGAGAGAGAGGAAGGACCCAAGACTCGGTGAAGAGAGACAGCTTCACGGAGGTAAGGTCATCTCAGCTGAGCCCCCAGCCTCTAGTCAACCAGCCAATTGAATGCAGCCACATTCAGGACTACAGGAAGCCCAGAAGAACTGCCCAGCTGAGCCCAGGGCTGACTGCAGAATACAATGGTTGTTTTCTAGGACACCACTCTTTGCAAGAGTTTGTTATGCAGCTATAGAAAACTGAAACAGAGCATATATCAATATTTTAAATCAGCACCTTCTTCCCGTTGCGGAGCACAGGCTCAGCGGCCATGGCTCATGGGCCCAGCTGCTCCACGGCACGTGGGATCTTCCCGGACCGGGGCACGAACCCCTGTCCCCTGCATCGGCAGGCGGACTCTCAACCACTGCGCCACCAGGGAAGCCCAGCACCTTCTTTTGATGAATATAAAACTCATACACGTACCTGGAGATTCAGATTTAGCCCTGTCCTTCTACACACACTAGTCAAAACTGGTTTTGAACCTTATTATTAGAGTTGAGTGCACAAAATTCTAGGATTTTTTTTCTTTTTTACAAATAAAAATTATTATAAAAGTGAGCAGGCTTTTCAAACAACACTCCCTGCATCACCCCTCCTTCTGCCCGTCCTAGACAATAGCATCTTATTCAGATTACAGAGTATGTGTGCATTTGTGCAAGTGTGTATGTGTTTTGTTGTCTAGACATATTCACATGGAATGAGTAAAGAATTCCTTATGTGTGATACGTGATCATCTTTTCTACCCTATTCCATTTCTTCTTTTCTATCCTACTCCATTTCTTCTTTTCTTCCTGCTGGTTGTGACCCACTAAACTGATTTCATAATGCATAAGTAGGTTAAGCCCCTCAGTTTGAAAGACAGTTGTCCTGAGAATCATTAATCAATCAATATACATTCATTAAACTCTGTATGTTCCATGCATTGTTTTAACTCTTGGGTACAGCAGTAAAAAAACAAACATAGTTTCTTCTTTCATGGGCAAATTAATCATTAAACAGGAACAACAACAAAATATGCACAAAGGACGATTTCATTTCGTTTGTGATAAACGCTGGGAAGGAAAAGTATGGGTACCATAAAAGCCATAAGGAGACTCCACTGACTGTGGAGTGTGGAAGTGGATCTGTTCATGGATGCCAAGTGAGGGCAAGGCCAAAGCAATAGAGGTCAGTCTTTAGACAAAGCATTTCCAGACTTTCTGGCCTGCCAAGGACTAGCAGAGGAGCACAGCAGGAGGTGCTGAAAGAGCCAAGGGGGGCCTAGGCCGGGCTGAAGCTCTATCCAGTCCTAAAGCCGGGTGCAGTGCTGGCACAGGCCTTTAGCTTGTTGGGCCCAGCTTTTATTCAGCGTTTTGTCAATTCTTGGTCTGCTCGGTCTGGAGAAAAGAGCGCAAGGGGGCAACATTGAAGTATTCCTCTTAGAGTCCAGAAATGGATGAAATAAAATCATCTACCATATTTCAGGATGGAATTACGAGATTGATCCAGAGGTATGCAAAATCATCTGCAAGAGACACCCAAGTTGAACCCAGACAGTAACTGGTCAAGGTGTTGACACGTCTGGAGAAAGAATGCTCCCATTAAAGGGAGGGTGGCTAGCAAGTAAATTGGAGAAAAAGGCGACTTGACTTGTGCTGCCCTTGGGAAGAGGGGGTGCCTGTGTGGGCCCAGGGAGTGAGCCTGTCCTCCTGAAAAAGACTGTCCTTCCTGCTCACCTGGATGTCCTAGGTCCTCAAAACCAGGAGACAGTAAACCTTCTGATCATGTGTGACTCTGCTTATTCTAAATCCACACTGCGTAGGCGCTTGGCCCTTGGAACTTACCTGTACAGGGAGAACGTGTGCACTAATCAACTGATAATTCTAGCTTTAACGCTCCTCTGGGTATGGACACCAAGGGGGTAAAGTGGCGGGGCGGGTGCGGTGGTGGTGGGATGAATTGGGAGATTGGGATTGACATATATACACGAATATGTATAAAATAGATAACTAATAAGAACATTCTGTATTAAAAAAATAAAATAAATTAAATCTTCTGGGCTTTGAAAGTGGCAGTCAGCATTCCTGAGAAGCACGAGATCACCTTTCTAAGACTGCATGGTTGACAGGCAAACCCTGGAATATAGTTAATTCACCAAGGAAAATACTACTCTGTAAGGATCTGTCTGGGTGGCCAACTGTCCCTCCCCAGGCAGTAACCCTAGATAATCCTCCGCCCCCAGCACACACACCATTTTTCATGTCAAATTTCTACAGGGATAGTAGCTCCAGCAGCTCTGTAGCACACCACCTTCTGCTGAACGCTGCCCGTGTACCAGGCATCGTGCCGAGCCCTGTGTGGATTACCTCGTTTAATCCTCCTACTAAGGGTGCTGCTATTATGATTCCTCTTTTCCGACAATGGAAACGGAGGTTAGGAGGCAAGAGGTGTCAAGAGCAGTGATGACAGGGCTGGGATTCAGAGCAGTGTGACTCTGGAGCTGGCACCTTGGACCAATACTATAGGAGGTTGCCTCCTGCTGATGCCGATGGACCAAGGAGGATTGTCTAGAAGTGCATTCGTCTCCAAACTCTAGCTTGTGAAGTTTGTTTTCTTTGAAGGGAGAAGGGAGAACAAAGGACCTCTACCTGTATGCTTTGATGATCTACGCACCTTTCTTGGTGTCACACAGGACTTGGATGTTTTCTCCTCTGGGTTCACCAATGCTTCACCCAAATCAGAGAGAAGTAGCTCAGCTCCCTATCCATAATCCCATCTTTTCTCCTTCTGGCTTTTCTGTGATCTCACAGGGGATGGCTCCTGCACATTTTTAATTTGTTTCAATTTGGCTCCTTCCAACCTACGACTGAGCGAGCATGAGGCTGGAACTAGAAGATGGTCAGCAAAATGCGGGCTTATCCTTGGGGAACTTCCTGTAGTTTCCTAAGGTGATAATAGAAAGCTACTTTTGGAGAGGTTCTTGGGGTGGTGAGTGTCCCCCTGGATGCCTCCTACTGTGTAAGTGCCCTAATGCAGGACTGGTCATTTACACAAACGTCAATCAGTACTAAGACATTAGTTTTCAAAAAATGTCATCCTTTCTTTTAAAATATTTATTAAGTTTGGGGTATTTGAATGTGTTCTCTACCTCCATTTTCCTATCCTAAATCCAGAGGGAATTAGGCAGCCAGAGACCAAGACCACAGCTTTCAGGCACCAAAGGGCTGTCCCCGATGTGCCTGATCTCCTAGTGAAACCTCTTGACTGGGGACATGGATTTGGCAATGAGAACAATGCTCTTAATGGGAAGCCACTGAAGCCAAATCATCTCTATAAGAGACACTGAGTAGGGTGATTATTCACTTATTCAAGAATGTACAGAGCACCTACCATGACCAAAGCACTGTTCTATATATGTCTGTACCAGTGAACCCAACAGGCAAAGATCCTTGCCCACAAGGAGCTCACAGTCTAATAGGGAGAGACACTAAATAATAAATGTAGTAAATTATGTCAGAAGGAAAGACATGGTATGTAAGCCAACAAACATACAAATAGTAGAGCAGGGACAGGGAATGGAGAAAATTCAGGATGCAGTTAAAAATAGTATGGTCATGGTTGGCCTCATGGGGAAGATGAGACATGAGCAGAAACTTGAGGAAAATTAGGGAACTGGCCTGAAGGTAGTGGAAGGAAGACCATTCCATACAGCACCAAGGTCTTAAGACACATGAGTGCCTGATGTTCTCAAAGATCAGCAAGGAGGCTGGTGTGGCTGGAGCTGAGTGAATGAGGGCAGAAGAATGGGGAAGAAGGTCAGAGATGAAAGAGGTACCAAGTCAGGTTGGACGTTGTAAGCCACAATAAGCACTTTGATCCGCATTGGCTGCTGTCTTAGAACAGACTGTCGTGTAGTAAGGGTAGAAGCAGAGAGACCTATTAAGAGGCCACTGCAATCATCCGGGTCAGACAAGATGATGGCTTGCAACGGGAGAAGAAACTGGAGGTGGGGAGATGGACTTGGGCTCTGGGTATATTTTGACAGTAGGGGCTTCAGGACCCCTGATGGATTGGAAATGAGATGCAACAGAAAGAAGACACACAAGGGGACTTCCTGGTGGCACAGTGGATAAGACTCCGTGCTCCCAATGCAAGGGGCCCGGGTTCGATCCCTCGTTAGGGAACTAAATCCCACATGCGTGCCACAGCTAAGAGTTCAAATGCCACAACTAAGAAGCCCACAAGGGCTTTCCTGGTGGCGCAGTGGTTGAGAGTCCGCCTGCCGATGCAGGGGACGCAGGTTCGTGCCCTGGTCCGGGAGGATCCCACGTGCCGCAGAGCAGCTGGGCCCGTGAGCCATGGCCGCTGAGCCTGCGCGTCCAGACCCTGGGCTCCGCAACGGGAGAGGCCACAGCAGTGAGAGGCCCGCGTACCGCAAAAAAAAAAAAAAAAAAAAAAAAGAAGCCCACAAGCTGCAACTAAGGAGCCCACAAGCTGCAACTAAGAAGCCCTGGAGCTGCAACTAAGCAGTCTGCCTGCCGCAACTAAGGAGCCCATGTGCTGCAACTAGGGAGCCTGCCTGCTGCAACTAGACCCGGTGCAACCAAATAAATAGATAAATAGTAAGAAAAGAAAAGAAAAGAAAAGAAAGAAGACACACAAAGATATCTCCAAACTTTGGTCTGAGCAAGAGAGATGGGGAAGATATGATTAGAGCAAATTGGGAAGAGGTTGGGAATATCTGGAGATCAGCCCTCCCCTCCCCTCCCCTTCCCTTCTTTCTTTCCTTCCCTCCTTCCTCCCTTCCTTCCCTCCATCCTTCTTTTATTCCTTCCACCCCACTCTTCCTTCTTTCCTTCTTTCCATGCACATCTACAAATGCCAGACATTATACCTTGAGATACAACAGACTCAATGCATCTCACCAGCAAACAGAATGTGAATCACAGAATGAGGCAGTGATGAATT